>NC_060140.1:35268711-35578747 GCF_021461385.2 Schistocerca piceifrons
GACGGCCAACACCGCGGTTCCTGGTGTGTCCGCTGTGCCGTGCGTGTGATCATTGCTTGTACAGCCCTCTCGCAGTGTCCGGAGCAAGTATGGTGGGTCTGACACACCGGTGTCAATGTGTTCTTTTTTCCATTTCCAGGAGTGTATGTTGTTATGATACCCAGAATTTATAATGTTTGCGCCATTCATATTCAGTGCGATGGACACGTGTTGATCAAAGCCGTTAAATAAGAAAGAAAATGTGGTATTGCCAGTGCGTAGTGAACAGTCAAAGTTGTGTAAATTACTAATAGTCAGATTGCGTTTCCGTTTCCGTTGCGTAATATTGAAACAGGAGAATAACTTGTAACTTAATTGTGAGTACTAGAGTTCATGTTACTCGATAAATAAGAATGAGTCCACTCGCTTGGCAGACCACTCATCTTGCAGGCCTGACTGCTTGATGCCACAGTATGAGCGAGGCATGTGGGTTCCTCTCAAGGTTAGTGGAGGTAGGCCAGTTATTTCCCCACCAAAATTTGAACTTCCCACCATGAAATTTTTTTACATGGCTGCAGGTTCAGAGACCGTGAATAGTTACAATTGAAAAAAAAAAAACAGCCCTCGGTACTCCTAGCAGTGTCGAAACCAGGTTAAGATGTTAAAAATAGTGACCGAGGGCTGTTTGTTACCACCATGACATCAGGGCGACGATACCACATCTATGACCACCATGTTGGATCCGCCATTTTGAATAAATCTGGCAACAATTAGAGTGGGGCCCCACCCCCTTTGCCCTATTACTCGTCTCTCCTACTCCTGCTAAAAGTCAGTGTTGGAAAGGGTCTCCTGCATACACAGGCTGACTTAAAATTGAGAGTGGCTGTTGGCAGGAGGATAACACGGCAACCCACAACCTATCTGCTAGCAACAAACCAAAAATTTCTTGTAGATAGGTCAACTGGAAGAAGACTTCAATGGGCATACACTGGATGAGATTCCATTTGTGAAGTTTCATCGGCGTCCAGGTGGGTATTATACTAAGGTGTCACTACCGTGTGGGTAAGTTACCCAAATAACCTCAGTCCTGCCTGCTTTATACTGAGAAATCTCAATCACTGGCAGCTGACCTGCGGTTAAAATTACTAGCATAATATTTTTCATACTCTAAAGTGGTTCTGTTGTACAGCATTATCTTCTGTGGCTTTGCTGCTAACGGGAGAAAAGCGAGAGATGAGAATTCTGTGCGAAGTTGATTAACGAACATACCGCAGATGCTTGAAAGGGATCCAGGTATTTTTACACTTGTATCCTAAAACTTATTGTCTGTAACGGTGTTCGTTATTAATAACAAGGGTTGAATCTGAGAGGAACTTGGCGATTCACAACCTCAGAAGGAGAGGTAGGAATAATTTCTGTAAGGACTACGCATTACCTTGTATGTTTGCGAAGGGGGTTTTATATTCTGATGCCCATGTCTACAACTGGTAGCCAGTGAAGATCAGGCACGAAAGCGATAATTCCCAGATATTCGAACACAAAGTGAAAGATTACTTCGTTAGCCAAAGCTCCTACAATTTATCAGAATTTGTGAACTCAGTACTGTAAATTTCCGTTGCCTAATGTTTGTATTAGACTGATAAACGTTTTGAATATAAGGGGCAGTCAAATGAAAGCGAGACACGTGCAAAATAAGTAAGTAAACTGTTTATTTTTTCAAAAGCAAACACCACGGCTATTAATACATTTAGCCCATTGTGAGATAAGATGCTCGATGCGTTCATGGAAGATCGTTCATGGGAGATTGTGTGCGGTTGTGTACAGAAAGACGGTTGTTCCCAGGCACGTACGTCTCCACCCGAAGCACATCGACAGCCACGACTGTCTTTCTTGAGGTCACCAAAAATATGGAAATCGGACGGTAAGGGATCGAGCCTGTATGGAAGATGTGGTCAGCTTGATAGGGTTGTTTCGACTACACTGCAGAATTTTCTCTGGGAAGCCGTTGCACATGCTCCATTTCAGTCCCGATCTTTGCCCATGTGATATCCACATTTTTGGTGTCCCGAAGAAAGAAAATTCTGGATGTCGATTTTCTTCACGTGAGAAGTGCACGCCTGGGTATAATCACGATTCCGTAAGCAACTGCAAACGGTTCTCCGTGCAGGCACTGACTGTCTGTATTAACAGGTATGGCTATTACTTTGGAAATGATGAGCAGTTTACTTACTTTCTTTCCCTCTGCCTCGTTTTCATTTGACTTCCCCTTACATTAAATAATAACAGCAACAGAGTGGTGTTGGAAGAGGATCAGTGGCTTTTTCAAAAGTAGCCGTAGAGTACTGTAATGCTGTGTAGTAATCTACATAGATAGAAATTATCACAATCAGCAATCTGAGAAGATAGCACAAAGCGTAAATTATTATTACTATACTTTGTAGTGATCGCTTTTAACTGTTAAGATCTAACCCGACTGCTTCTTCAACTGTGAAGCGTCTCCTTCATGGTGGCATTCGAGGAACGCAATGTGTAAAGGAATGGATGATTGAGTTAATTAATTAATATCAGTTGAATTTTCAAAATTTAAATTTTGTATTCTTTGTTACTCTACCAATTTTATGTAAAACGAAATGAGAATGAAAAGAATTCACCTCAAACAAAACGTTTCTACCATTATGCTACTATTGTAACTCTATTAGGATTACTAGATATTTGTAAAAATAAGAGGTTATAATTTATTTTTGACGATAAAATAGAAAAAGAATGCTCAGCAATGTAATTTATATCAGGTGGGTGACTATAGCGAACTTCAGTGCCCGGTATTTATCATTCGATAAAGCGTCGCCACTGGAGAGGTAAGAATTCGGCTAGCAACCTCGCCTGAAGTGCGTGACGTCACAGGCGACCAGTGCCCTCTGTTAAGAGGTACGGGTGGGGCCGCGACGACTAGCCAGACGCAAGCTCACGCAGTACGCGGGCGAGCGTGAGTGGTGAGCAGAGGAGGACGGTAGGAGCCTGGGGGGAACGACCCTCCAGGGAGCTCGGCGTGACGTGTGCAGGCCTGTCGCCGCCAGCAGACGTCCTCAGGAGCTGGAGAGCCTCCCAGCATGGCACCGGCGTGTGGTCTGCCATTGTCTCACCGTGGACTACGCGACATCAGTTACGTGGCATTCTCACAGCATCTGTCCGACGTCACTAACATCCCATAGGCTGCTATAGACACCCCTCACACACTAACCTTTGTACACTAGGCGCACCAGAAATACACGGACAATAAATTTTCCAACACTCTGACACGCTGTGTTAACAGACAGTGAATACAGCAGACTGCTTTGTTTATTCACCTGTCAGTTGTTCTCAATACAACAGTCGCACAAAAGCGAATTGAAAGCAGATCTTTTCCTCTTTCTCAAACATAAACACACACACTCTCTTCTCCACAACTTCTGTCTCTTGCCCCATCTCTATCTGCCCCTTCTCATTTACTCTTTTTAACACCTGACACTGACCTACATCCAGCACCTCCTCTGACACTCTCGCCGTTATTCATCTGTAGTGGATCGTTTTGTGTCACCTCATGTGTTCTAATGAACTAAAATTACATGATAATATTGTTTCACTTCATACTTGATATTACAGTAGTAAATGGTATGTTGAGTCTTTTCCTACAAACCTGGCCACTGTGTCGTTCGTTACGTGCCAGGTGAGAAACTGTAGGGTGTGTGACGCCCAAACACGTGGTTGGAGTTATTAAAATGGGCGTTGTAGCTCCAAAACGGGTTGTAATTAAAAAGAGAAATAAAATGTCTATGATGAATACGATATATTAGTAGCAGGATATACAAACGGCCCTAATCTAGAAAGTTACCGTTACGGCTGCCCGTGATAAAACACCCATTAATAATGTGTTTTTATAAAGCGTTTACCTGATCACCGTTTACGTGTTTGAGGAAGCTATATCCACTGTGAGACGGTTGGGCAATGAAATGGGCGATGTGTTCAGCAACATGCTGTCTGCTTCCTCACTGTGAGAGATATTTATGTATTTAGTGTCATGTTACGTGATCTATTGATGACACATTTGTTAAAAATACTTCTGATCAAGTAACCTATGTTTCATTCATCGTCTGAGCACACGCTTTTTCTCTCTCTCTCTCTCCCTCCCTCCCTCTCCCTCTCCCTCCCTCTCTCTCTCTCTCTCTCTCTCTCTCTCACTCACTCACACACACACACACACACACACACACACACACACACACACACACACACAAACACACACAAGCCACGATTTCAAATACTGTATGTTTCAAAACGAATATCTGGTTTTCAGGATTTGTAACATTTATTATATTCAGTTTCAAATTGTAAGTAATACTGCAAGTGAAATAGCAATTCAAATATTTTTTGAAAGATTTCTTGAAGCCTTCAGCTGCCATTCTCTTTATTTACAGTACGATTGTACAATTTCGCTATTAGACCATTTTCAAGTATTTTTTGGATGATTTTTTAGTAGTAGGTTATGTCATATAGGTCGTTGCTCCAATGAGCTTTGCAACAACTGCTCGAAAGTAACGTGCTCCTAAAATAGCGTGAACATCTCGGATTTATTTTATGAGCATAACATGATGTCATAGGAGCAACGACGCATAAGACATAACCTACTACCAAAAAATCATCCATAAAATACTTGAAAATGGCCTAAGAGCGAAATTGTGCAATCTTATAGAAAATAAAGAGAATGGCAGCTGAAGGCTTCAAGAAATCTTTCAAAAAATTCATCGCAGCTGCGAAGCCCATTGCACTGGAAATCATCAAATATTTTTGTTTGTACACTTGTGAGAGCTTGTGCATGCATTGTTTCCTGTGTCTTCCTCTCGAAAACGCTGGTGACAATTTTGTGTTTTACAGTGTGCATCGACTGAATCTGTTCTTGTAGTGCAACGTGCTTTCGGTATTAAGTTCCACTTCAACCCTCCAAGGAATAACAACATCCATAGAAGGTATCATCAGTTTGAAGACACCAGCTATCTTTGCAAAGGGAAAAGTGCGGGACGACGAAGAATGAGTGAAGAACGTTTTAAACGAGTGATAGTCTTTCACATGTAGCCCCAAGAACTCACTTCGGAAGGCCACTCAAAAAATTAACAGTTCCAGTGAGGCCTGTGTGGGGACCTCAAAGAACTCTTTTTATTTTTGCAGATGTTACAAACTCTAAAGCCGACAGAATACGGTTTACGTCCCAACTTTGCAAACGATATGTTGCTACACAACGTTGAAGATTTTCTGTATCTTGTCGTTTTCAGCTATGAATCGACATTTGACCTATGTGAAAATGTGAGCATAACTGGACTCCATGCGATTTTTACCTTTCGGGGGTTCATAAATGGATGAAGCGTATGTTTCTCCGCTTCCAGCTCATCTACCCAACTTAGAAATGGGAAAACCCGACCGGTTAAAACTGTTTCCGATATTTTAGTTCTGAATAACTGATATTTTTCGGTATTAGTTTGGATTCGGTAGCAACAGGTTTTTTTTTATTTGCTAGTAATAACCGGGTAAAAAAAAATGAAACGTCAAGTATCCATAGCAGCAGTGGTAAATGTTTTGGATTTCAAATAAACACCAAAAAAAAAAAAAAAAGAAATCGGTTAATTTTTCTTCTTTAAATTTCCATTACTTTGAAATATTCCGTTATTTTATTAAAAGGGAAAATCGATCAATGCTATTTTAATAACAATGGCGACAGAAACGATCAACACACACGAGGCATAAGAACTGGTACAGCAGTGGCCAGACCATAATGCACCTGTTATCATGTGACGTTCGCTATGGGATGTTACGTATATCGACTGTGCGAAACTTGCTTCATATGTAGCAGTTTCCCGCCGTCGTCGTCGGACATGAGTTGTGTTACAGGACCGGCACTACTGGAAGTGGTTTAGGAAGTGCGATATCAACGCAGTACAATACTCTATTAAAAACGGGAGGATCCAGATCAGACTTACAACTACACTCCTGGAAATGGAAAAAAGAACACATTGACACCGGTGTGTCAGACCCACCATACTTGCTCCGGACACTGCGAAAGGGCTGTACAAGCAATGATCACACGCACGGCACAGCGGACACACCAGGAACCGCGGTGTTGGCCGTCGAATGGCGCTAGCTGCGCAGCATTTGTGCACCGCCGCCGTCAGTGTCAGCCAGTTTGCCGTGGCATACGGAGCTCCATCGCAGTCTTTAACACTGGTAGCATGCCGCGACAGCGTGGACGTGAACCGTATGTGCAGTTGACGGACTTTGAGCGAGGGCGTATAGTGGGCATGCGGGAGGCCGGGTGGACGTACCGCCGAATTGCTCAACACGTGGGGCGTGAGGTCTCCACAGTACATCGATGTTGTCGCCAGTGGTCGGCGGAAGGTGCACGTGCCCGTCGACCTGGGACCGGACCGCAGCGACGAACGGATGCACGCCAAGACCGTAGGATCCTACGCAGTGCCGTAGGGGACCGCACCGCCACTTCCCAGCAAATTAGGGACACTGTTGCTCCTGGGGTATCGGCGAGGACCATTCGCAACCGTCTCCATGAAGCTGGGCTACGGTCCCGCACACCGTTAGGCCGTCTTCCGCTCACGCCCCAACATCGTGCAGCCTGCCTCCAGTGGTGTCGCGACAGGCGTGAATGGAGGGACGAATGGAGACTTGTCGTCTTCAGCGATGAGAGTCGCTTCTGCCTTGGTGCCAATGATGGTCGTATGCGTGTTTGGCGCCGTGCAGGTGAGCGCCACAATCAGGACTGCATACGACCGAGGCACACAGGGCCAACACCCGGCATCATGGTGTGGGGAGCGATCTCCTACACTGGCCGTACACCACTGGTGATCGTCGAGGGGACACTGAATAGTGCACGGTACATCCAAACCGTCATCGAACCCATCGTTCTACCATTCCTAGACCGGCAAGGGAACTTGCTGTTCCAACAGGACAATGCACGTCCGCATGTATCTCGTGCCACCCAACGTGCTCTAGAAGGTGTAAGTCAACTACCCTGGCCAGCAAGATCTCCGGATCTGTCCCCCATTGAGCATGTTTGGGACTGGATGAAGCGTCGTCTCACGCGGTCTGCACGTCCAGCACGAACGCTGGTCCAACTGAGGCGCCAGGTGGAAATGGCATGGCAAGCCGTTCCACAGGACTACATCCAGCATCTCTACGATCGTCTCCATGGGAGAATAGCAGCCTGCATTGCTGCGAAAGGTGGATATACACTGTACTAGTGCCGACATTGTGCATGCTCTGTTGCCTGTGTCTATGTGCCTGTGGTTCTGTCAGTGTGATCATGTGATGTATCTGACCCCAGGAATGTGTCAATAAAGTTTCCCCTTCCTGGGACAATGAATTCACGGTGTTCTTATTTCAATTTCCAGGAGTGTATAAGGAGAAAACTTACAACTTAACAGTTCTTTCGTCACACAATGTAAGCTCTCACGACAGGCATTGTCTTCACATAAGACTTCCGGCCTGACAGGCGCTTTACCTCGGGGGATGTCTGCCGCAGTCGGAGAAGAAACGTCAGGGGAGAGCTTTATGTATCGACCACGGCCTATCAGCCCGGAAGTTTTAAGTAAAGTTCTTTTGTATTTTACAATAAATATAGGAAATGCGTAATCTGTGTCTGCATAATATACCTTTAGCTACTTTTAGTCCTTGAAAATGGACAAATTAAGACGAAAAATAATGTTCTCGAATCTCAGTTTTCACCCTTTAGTATCGGGTATTGGCAACGGCAAAATAGTGAAATGATCGATTACAACATGATTTTTGAGCAGAAGTTCAAAAAATTAGAATCGATACGAGAATACTGGTGACTTTTTGTAGCAGCCAACTACTTATCACTTTTAGAGAGAAGCAGTTAAGCCGACCTGGGTGGCCGAGCGGTTCTAGGGGCTTCAGTCCGGAACCGCGCGACCGCTACGGTCTCAGGTTCGAATCCTGCCTCGGGCATGGATGTGTGTGATGTCCTTAGGTTAGTTAGGTTTAAGTAGCTCTAAGTTCTAGGGAACTTAAGACCTCAGAAGTTAAGTCCCGTAGTGCTCAGAGCCAAAAGTAGCTAATGCTGGGCGGCCTAAGTTTTTTTTTATTTACCTATTTAACTGAATATTTTGAGTCCATGTCTGAGGGAGTCGAAATTTTTCAGTTTTGGTTTGATATCTACGTTTATTACAGGAGAAAATACAAACAAAAAATCGAAAATCGGTTATTTCAGAAACCGGTTATTTTCAGTGGTTTTAACACTCAGGTTAAACTAGTGGTGAAAGAAAAACCGGTTGTTTGAAGCAATAATCGCCGTCTCTAACCCGAATTGAAAAACAGAATTGAAGCAGTTGTTGCAACAATATTTCCAGACACACTGACCGAGATTTGAAAGGACTCGTCTGTCGAATCGATGTGCGCCGTGTGGCGAACGGTACTCACACTGAACACTTGTAGGAAAAACTGTTTGAGTTGCTGTTTCATTTCATGTGTTATGTGTTATAAGTTGAAAATCCCGCCCCCCCCCCCCCCCCCCCCCATGAACCATGGACCTTGCCGCTGGTGAATGAGGCTTGCGTGTCTCAGCGATACAGATGGCCGTACCGTAGGTGCAACCAAAACGGAGGGGTATCTGTTGAGAGGCCAGACAAACGTGTGGTTCCTGAAGAGGGGCAGCAGCCTTTTCAGTAGTTGCAGGGGCAACAGTCTGGATGATTGACTTATCTGGCCTTGTAACACTAACCAAAATGGCCTTGCTGTGCTGGTACTGCGAGCGGTTGAAAGCAAGGGGAAACTACAGCCGTAATTTTTCCCGAGGGCATGCAGCTTTACTGTATGGTTAATGATGATGGCGTCCTCTTGGGTAAAATATTCCGGAGGTAAAATAGTCCCCCATTCGGATCTCCGGGCGGGGACTACTCAAGAGAACGTCGTTATCAGGAGAAAGAAAACTGGCGTTCTACGGATCGGAGCGTGGAATGTCAGATACCTTAATCGGGCGGGTAGGTTAGAAAATTTAAAAAGGGAAATGGATAGGTTAAAGTTAGATATAGTGGGAAATAGTGAAGTTCGGTGGCAGGAGGAACAAGATTTTTGGTCAGGTGAATACAGGGTTATGAATACAAAATCAAATAGGGGTAATGCAGGAGTAGGTTTAATAACGAATAAAAAAATAAGAGTACGGGTAAGCTACTACAAACAGCATAGTGAACGCACTATTGTGGCCAAGATAGACACGAAGCCCATGCCTACTACAGTAGTACAAGTTTATATGCCAACTAGCTCTGCAGATGATGAAGAAATTGATGAATTGCATGATGAGATAAAAGAAATTATTCAGGTAGTGAAGGGAGATGCAAATTCAATAGTCATGGGTGACTGGGATTGGAGAGTAGGAAAAGGGAGAGAAGGAAACATAGTAGGTGAATATGGATTGGGGGTAAGAAATGAAAGAGGAAACCGTTTGGTAGAATTTTGCACAGAGCATAACTTAATCATATCTAACACTTGGTTCAAGAATCATAAAGGAAGGTTGTATACATGGAAGAATCCTAGAGAAACTAGAAGGTATCAGATAGATTATATAATGGTAACATAGAGATTTAGGAACCAGGTTTTAAAATGTAAGACATTACCAGGGGCAGATGTGGACTCTGACCACAATCTATTGGTTATGAACTGTAGATTAAAACTGAAGAAACTGCAAAAAGGTGGGAATTCAAGGAGATGGGACCTGGATAAACTGACTAAACCAGAGGTTATACAGAGTTTCAAGGAGAGCATAAGGGAACAATTGACAGGAATGGGGGAACGATATACAGTAGATGAAGAATGGGTCGCTTTGAGGGATGAAGTAGTGAAGGCAGCAGAGGATCAAGTAAGTATAAAGACGAAGACGAGGGCTAGTAGAAATCCTTGGGTAACAGAAGAAATATTGAATTTAATTGATGAAAGGAGAAAATATAAAAACGCAGTAAATGAAGCAGGGAGTCTGCAGCATTGCACAGAGATGAATCGGGACATGATAAGACATCAAGCAAATTGAAATGTAAAAAAACAAGTTACATAGCTACTTTCAATGTAAACTCTCTTTTAAAAACAGGAAAATTAAAACATCCTACAGATACCCTCAAACATCATAGAAAACTCATAACATCACTACAAGAAACTCGATACATAGATGAAAACAATTTTGATTCCGGAGGTTTCAGAATATACAAAGGAAAGGTAGGCAAAAGAATAATGAAAAACACACCCCACCTCGGAACGGGCTTTATAATAGATAAAAGTATTTTAGACTCCATTATCAGCTTTCAATCACAATCGGAAAGACTCTCCACACTCACTTTTAAATCTGCTAATAGAGTATACACAATTGTGAATGCACATGCCCCCATAAATGAAGACAATAGGAAAAATAAGGAAAAGGTGGAACGTGTTGGGGAACAACTAGATGACGGGGTGCAAAAGATCCCAGACAAACACAACATCATCCTTACGGTGGACTTCAATGCTCAAGTAGGAAAAGAGAAGAAATACAAAAATATTGTTGGAAACTACCCAGCGCACAATAGAACTAACCAAAATGGAGTCAGATTAGTAGAACTCTGC
Source organism: Schistocerca piceifrons (assembly GCF_021461385.2). Lineage (NCBI taxonomy): Eukaryota > Metazoa > Arthropoda > Insecta > Orthoptera > Acrididae > Schistocerca > Schistocerca piceifrons. Next base: position 35,279,335 of record NC_060140.1, read on the forward strand.
CAAGCGCATGGCTTGATCCTGAAATCCACAGCCTTTAAGAGACTACCCAGAAAACAGAAGACGTGGACCTCACCAAACCCACACTTGGGTGAATTTCAACTTGATCATGTGGCGATAAAATGGAAACACCATACAGAAATACAAAATGTCAAAGTACTCAGAGGAGCAAACTTGGATTCTGATCAGTATCTTTCTAAAATAAAACTCAAAATTATCCCCAAAAGGAAAGATAGAAACAGTAAACCCAAAAGCAGAAGATACGATCCAGAAAAGATAATGAATTCGAAGGAGTTTCCCCTCGCGACTCAAGATATAAGGAACCAAAATTGGGATCAAATGAAGGAAAGCCTACTAACCAAAGCTGAACAAATAGCACCTATAACCAAAATCAAAAATCACGCATGGTGGACAGAGGAATGTGACAAACTTATTGAGCAAAGAAAGAAAGCATGGCAACAGATGCAATCTCAGAAAAATGAATATAATAGGCAAAATTTCCTGAGTGTAAGAAAACTAGTGAGTAAAAACCTCAAAAGAATTAAAAAAGCACAAGAAGATCAACTCCTTTTGCAGATCAACGAAGACTTCAACAAAAACAAGACTAGGAGCTTTTACAGAACTTTTAAACAAAAAATAACCAAATACAGCCCACCGACACTCCAATTACAAGATAAAAATGGTAATATTGCACACAACAACAGGGATAATTGCAAAATTTTGAGGGAATATTTCAGAAACCTTCTCAACTGTAAAGAACCAATTGAAAAAATGGATTTCAGCAACTCAACTTCAACAAGTCCTAACTCAGAACCACCCACCATCGAGGAACTACAATCAATCATTTTGAATCTCAAAAACTATAAGGCTTCGGGAGAGAACCAAATTACAGCTGAACTGTGGAAAAATGTCAATAGAAATGCCATAGAATCTCTCCAAAACATATTTGAAGAAATATGGAAAAACAGAAAGAATTCCGGATGAATGGAAGATGGTCCTCATTCACCCAATTCATAAGAGGGGATCCAGAACAGACCCGAACAATTACAGAGGGATTTCGCTCCTTGACGTAACATACAAAATACTGTCTAAAGTCCTTTTGAACAGAGCAGAACCCCAGCTAGATTGTCAACTTGGAGAATACCAGGCAGGCTTCAGAAAGGGAAGATCCTGCCCAGAACAAATTCTAAACCTCAAAAATCTTATGGCCTACCAAAAATCGAGAGCAAAAGCGTATGTCATCACATTCATTGACTTTCAAAAGGCGTACGACTCCATAGACAGGGAATCTCTAATCTCCATATTAAAAGAATTGAACCTAGACAATAAAACTACAAACCTAATTAGAGAAACCATCACCAACACATACTCCAAAATTAAATTTATGGGAGAACTCTCAGACCTATTTGAGATAAAAACTGGAGTACGACAAGGTGATGGACTCTCTCCATTGTTATTTAACTGTGCCCTAGAAAAAATAGTAAGAGAATGGAACAAGAAAATCAATAGTGGAATCCGACTAGGAACAAAAAACAAAGGCATCAAGGTTAATTGCCTAGCATTTGCAGATGATATGGCCCTACTAGCTGAAACATGGGAAGAAGCCAAAGAACAGATCCTCGAATTACAGAAACAAGCAGAGAAAATAGGCCTTAAAATTTCTTTTGAAAAAACCAAAATAATCACAAATGTAAAAAAGCCAATGAAATATCTTAAAGTAAGAGACCAAAAGATCGAAATTGTTAAAGAATTCAAATATCTTGGTGAATGGATTAGCTGGAACGCCCTTGAGAAAAAAGCAATAGAATTAAGAAGAAACAAAGTTGAACTAGCCTTTCAGCTTACTAAAAATACTTATAATAAATAGTCCCTCTCATGGAATTCAAAAATAAAACATTACAACACTGTCATTAAACCAGAAGCACTATATGCAGCTGAGACATTATCTATCACTAACCATGGCCCAATTGAAAGGCTAGAGATCAAAGAAAGAAAAATATTGAGAAAAATTTTAGGCCCCAAATTTCATAACGACAAACTAATTCATACCAAAAATGTAACACTCTACAAAACCACAGAAAAACTTTCGGATACAATGAGGAAAAGAAGAATTGAGTTTTATGGGCACATTCTCAGAATGAACCCAAATAGACTTACAAAAAGAATGTTTGACTACTTCAGGAATAAAAAATCCAAACCAAATTGGTTTATCCAAACAGTGAAAGACTTAAGAGAACTACACATCACAGAAAAAATGCTCACAGACAGGACCGCAAAAATGATAAGCAAAGACAGAAAAGAGGGATTCCAGCTCCAAAATAGAAAGAAAAGAACGATTGTCATCTCTGATGAGGAAAGAAAAGCAAGATCAGAAAGAATGAAACAGTACTGGGCGAAAAGAAAGGCACAGAATACACAGAAGTGATTGATTCAACGTACCCCAAAGTTGGGTGAAACGAAGAAGAAGAAGAAGAAGCAGGCAAAAAGGAATAGAAACGTCTAAAAAAGGAGATCGGTAGGAAGTGCAAAATGGCTAAGCAGGGAAGGCTACAGGACAAATGTAAGGAAGTAGAGGCGTATCTCACTAACTGTAAGATAGATACTGCCTACAGCAAAATTAAAGAGACTTTTGGAGAAAAGAGAGCCACTTGTATGAATATCTAGAGCTCAGATGGAAACCCAGTTCTAAGCAAAGAAGGGAAAGCAGAAAGGTGGAAGGAGTTTATACAAGGGCGATGTACTTGAGGACAATATTATGGAAATGGAAGAGGATGTAGATGAAGATGAAATGGGAGGTACGATACTGCGTGAAGAGTTTGACAGTGCCCTGAAAGACCTGAGTCAAAACAAGGCTCCGGGAGTAGACAGCATTCCATTGGAACCACTGACGTCCTTGGGAGAGCCAGTCCTGACAAAACTCTACCATCTGGTGAGCAAGATGTACGAAACAGGCGAAATACCCTCAGACTTCAAGAAGAATATAATAATTCCAATCCCAAAGAAAGCAGGTGTTGACAGATGTGAAAATTACCAAACTATCAGTTTGATAAGTCACTGTTGCGAAATACTAGCGCGAATTCCTTAGAGACGAATGGAAAGACTGGTTGAAGCCGACCTCGGGGAACATCAGTTTGGATTCCGTAGAAATGTTGGAACACGTGAGGCAATACTGACACGCCAACATCTTAGAAAATAGATTAAGTATAGGTAATCCCTCGTTTCTAGCATTTGTAGACTTAGAGGGAGCTTTTCACAATGTTGACTGGAATAAACTGTTTCAAATTCCGAAGGTGGCAGGGGTAAATTACAGGGAGCGACAGGCTATTTACAATTTGTACAGAAACGAGATAGCAGTTATGAGAGTCGAGGGGCATGAAAGGGAAGCAGAGGTTGGGAAGGAGTGAGACAGGGTTGTAGCCTCTCCCTGATGTTATTCAATCTTCATATTGAGCAAGCCGTAAAGGAAACAAAAGAAAAATTCTGAGTAGGTATTAAAATCCATGGAGGTTCGCCGATGACATTGTAATTCTATCAGTGACAGCAAAGAACTTGGAAGAGCAGTTGAACGGAATGGACAGTGTCTTGAAAGGAGGGTATAAGATGAACATCAACAAAAGCAAAACGAGGATAATGGAATGTAGTCGAAGTAAGTCGGGTGATGCTGAGGGAATTAGATTAGGAAGTGAGACACTTAAAGTAGTAAAGGAGTTTTGCTATTTGGGTAGCAAAATAACTGATGATGGTCGAAGTAGAGAGGATGTAAAATGTAGACTGGCAATGGCAAGGAAAGCGTTTCTGAAGAAGAGAAATTTGTTAACATCGAGTATAGATGAAAGTGTCAGGAAGTCGTTTCTGAAAGTATTTGTATGGAGTGTAGCTATGTACGGAGGTGAAACATGGACGATAAAGAGTTTGGACAAGAAGAGACTAGAAACTTTCGAAATGTGGTGCTACAGAATAATGCTGAAGATTAGACGGGTAGATCACATAACTAATGATGAGGTATTGAATAGAATTGGGGAGAAGGGGAGTTTATTGCACAACTTGACAAGAAGAAGGGACCGATTGGTAGGACATGCTCTGAGGCATCAAGGTATCACAAATTTAGCATTGGAGGACAGCGTGGAGGGTAAAAATCGTAGAGGGAGACCAGGAGATGAATACACTAAGCAGATTCAAATGGATGTAAGCTGCAGTAGGTACTGGGAGATGAAGAAGCTTGCACAGGAGAGAGTAGCATGGAGAGCTGCATCAAACCAGTCTGAGGACTGAAGGCCACAACAACAAGTTGGAAATAATAAATGCTCCTGTACGGTCTTGCACAAAGAACGCGTCTGGAGATACGGCGCAAGTGCCAGGGCGGAATACGGAGCGCCCGCGCTGACGCGCGCTGGGCGGTGGCGTGAGGTGACGCAGTTGCAGAGCCGCAGGGGGCGCAGCTGCAGGCCAGGTGACAGACAGCCAATGAGGAGGCCGCATCGCCAGCGGGAGCCACTGTAATTAGAGCGACTGTCGTCTGGCGGCCGCGCACTCTGCCTGATGAGGTGGGCTCTCCGTGTTCCGGGCTGCGTCCGAGACCTGCGGCGCACAGCTGCACGCTGTGTGGTACGGGAGTAGCCAGGTATTTGACGCCTGTCACTGGCCACATCGGCTGCCAGCTGCCGTGCGGATGTAGCTGTCACAAATACACGGCGAGTCACTTTACAGTGGCTGTTAATGTGCTAACGCGGAGCAATGGTGGAAGCGGCGGCCGCGACGTTTGACGGAAATGCGAGATGCTCCGACGGCAGCTGATTTTAAGTGCCCACTGGGTGAACTGAGGCAGACGACGTGTGCTGTAACCCTAATCTAACCGCAACCTCTCGGTGTGCAATTTAACCGAGGAAACGGCGGCGGCCGAACTAAAATCACCGTCGCGTTGTTCACTGCGAGCAAACTGGAGACAGGAAAACTTCAGTTTCAGTGCCGGAAACAGACTGCAGTTTCTCCCTGTCATTCGTCGGTCACCTCAACTTATCCTCGCACTGGCTACACGAACTGCTGCTTTACCGACCTACGAACAGTCCTGGTTGATTTGGTTTGTAGGCAATAGACGATACTGGCGGGCTCCAAATTAAAACAGAATCGCTGGTAGAAAAATAAGGGCAAATAGAAAAGTCAATACCATACTCAGAATGTTGCGGCCAAGTATTAGAAATTTAAAAAATTACATTTAATCATTTAATCGAATAAAATATGTACGATAATGATTAAATGAGAAGAAATGAATTAAAATTTGTGGTGTGGCCCGCACTCGAACGCGAGTCTTTTTGTTTGCTAGGCAGAAAGGTTAACTTTTTCTTTCTTTATCTTTTTTTTTTTTTGCACTTTGTTCGGTATTGTTCGCCATATTTGGTGGTAGCGGACAGCACATGACATCCTTTTTAGTTTATCGTTGATCCCTTAACTCAGATTTTTTATTACAGAGACCAGCCAGCTCTCTGACCGAACACGCTGAGCTACCGTGGCAGCTGCCTGTTTTTCTCTTATGAATTGAAGTGTGTTTGAAGCACTCTACTTGCGTGGTTCGTGCAGAAATGTTCACTATAGTGCTGTGCTGATGTAATGTTTAGCATATCTGCCTAACAAACGAAAAGACCTGGGTTCGAGTCCCGGACACAACACAAAATTTAATTCATATCTTCCCCTTTTAATCATTATAGTGCATAAAAAAGAGTATTAAATGTCTAAGGGAAAATATAATTATAAGACGAATAAAAATAGTAATGAAATTCTTTTGACTAGATCTAGAAACAAAAAAAATACTTCACTGCGTTTCAGAAGTTTCGAACTTACGAAATTCTACACGACAAGTCAATGCACTAACCACTGTGCTACCATACTAAAACACATAAAACTGTTACATTTATGACTGATATTCCACTAACAAAGATGGATGGCAGTCTTGAAAAATTTGGCATCACATAATGTAATGTCAAACTTTTCTAATGTAACGCCAGCTTCTGTGATTATGTCAACTGTATATGTGACGCTGAACTGCATCCAGTGTGGGAGGATCCGGTAGTGTTTCGTTAGTGCTGCGAACGAAACGCATGTGTATCGTTAGCATCGTTTTGTGCGTTCGTGTGTGTGCGTGTGTGTGTGTGTGTGTGTGTGTGTGTGTGTGTGATGAAGTATGAGATTAAAGGACCAGATCCAAGACTGAGGATCCAAACACAACAAGAAAGAAAGCCTGACATGGTGATGTGACCAGTTGTTGTGGCAGTCTGGCAATGGCAAACCGTTTGGGTGTGAAATTATGCGCTCTCATATGAGGAAACCAGCTATCAAGTAATTTTAATCGGATTATACAACGATCTGTCCTGCCTGAAAATGGATCGAAATACCAAGTATTCCTGACTCTACTAAGCACACTGTGGAATTAACAATAAAAAATACCGAGGCAGAATATACGAGGCTTTTCATTTATTTATTTATTCATTTTTCAACCTCCGATCGGTCGCGCACACAGGGAAAATTCGGCGCAATTTCGTGCTGATGTGCTGCATCTCTAGTACGCCAGTCTATCATGACACGTTGCACATGTCAGTTCTGAGCATACAGTGAGCACATAAAGATGCCTAGAAGATAGTGTCTTCCGCCAAACGTGGAATCCTGTTCAAGGGTTTCGCCTGATTTCGTGCAGCCCACATGACGTAACTGTCAAGCGTTTCCTTTTTCGAGACAGTTGTTGGCCACAAACAGCAGATGCAAGGAAAAGGCTCCTGCAGCGTTTTCAGTTGGAAGTGTTTTATCGCCCAGCACGAATCCCAGACTTTGCTCCATCTGATTTTTGTGGAAAGCATTTCAGCGCAGACTAAAAAATGGAAACCAGCTTAGGAAATTAGCGTAGTGAATCATAGACGATCTTCTATGGTGAGTGTATCTGAAGTTGTTACCAATCTATGATAAACGTCTAAGTCAGATCTGCGACTCTGTAAACAGGTAGCCGGAAGCAGCAGCTAAATGTAGTTTCCACTTTGCGACCGATCGGAGGTAGGGAAAAAAAAGGAAAAAAAAAAAAGAAATAGCCCTCATAAAACCATTCCCGTAAAGAGGAACTGCTACTTAAAGAGCTTCACTACTACAGCTTTTCCATATTTCAAGAACACCTACATCTATCCTTACAGAACCACCGAAAAATAAATGCAAATGGTACGTCACAATGTGCCAATTATTACGGATTTTTCCAGTTCGATTCACGATTGGAGCGTAGGAAGTACAATAACTTCAGCGTCTCTGTATGTGCTGAAATTTGTACAATTTCTCCCTCGCAATTCCTGTGGCCGTGAAGTACTGTATTCCTGAATTCATCACATGAATCTATTTTAGAAACTTTGTAAGCATACTTCCGCGTGATAGTTTGTGTCTATCTGCAAACTTCTGCCACTCACATCTTTCAGTATCTCCATGGCACTCTACCGTGGGTTACACAATTCCGTGACCCTTTTTGCTGTCCGTATCTGCACACGGTCAACATCCCCTGTTGGTACGGGTCCCACACACGTGAGCAGCATTTTAGGATGGGTGGCACGAATGTTTTGTATGCGATCTCGTTTGTAGACTGATTGCATTTATGTAGTTTTCTTGCTATGAGGCGCAGCCTGACACTAACTTTAACCACGATTTTTTACCATGTTATCTTTCCATTTCGTGTCTCTAAAAATTATTATGCCCGAATATTTTTATGAGTTCACTGAGCCAGTTGCGACTCATTGATATTACAGTCTTAGGATTTCAGTTTTTGAAGTGCACTATTTTTTATTTATTTATAACTTAACTGAGCTTCCAATTTTTTCACCACATCAAATTAGATCAAGAACTGACAGAATATTAGTGGAGCCCTTTTTTTTCAGAGTTATGTCACAAAACGAACTGCATCTTCTTCAGAAACTCTAAGGGTACCATTAACATTGTCTGCAAGTTGATTAATATGCAAAATGAACAGCAAGAACCCCAACACATTTCCCCGTGCGACACCTTAAGTTACTTCTATATCTGTCAATCGCTCCCCACCCTAGATAACATGCTATGCCCTCCCTCAATTCAGTTTCAAATTTCGCTGAATACCCTACATGCATTAGTTTCGATAATAATCGTATGTGTGGCACTGAGTCAAATGCCTTTTGGAAGTCACGAAACACTGCACCCATCTCACGGCAGTGATTATAGCTTTCAGGATATCATGTGAGGAAAATGCAAGTTGGGTTTCACGTGATCGATGTTTCGGAATCCATGCCACCAACAGGAGGTTCGAGATACCTTATTACATTTGAGTTCAGAATACGTTATGAGATTCTACAACAACGACGTATCAAGGATGGCAAACGCTAATTTTGTGAATCACTTGTGCTGCCCTTCTTGAAGACGGGAGTGACCTGTGCTTTCTTCCAATCCCTGGGCACCTATATTTTGTAGAGAGATCTTAGGTATGCTATATTTGAAATAGACGCTAACTCAGTAGCACATGCGATATGGATTCCATTAGACCCTGGACCTTTGTTCAGTTTTCACGACTTCAGCTGTTCCTCTGCGTCATTGACACTAATCTCTATTTCACTCGTTTCTGCAGTGCTACGATAATTAAACTGGGACGTTACTCCTGGGTTTTCCTTCGTAAAGAAACATTCGAAAATGGGGTTAACGATTTATGATTTTTGTTGGCCATCCTCAGTTTCATATCCTATCTCATCTGTGAGCCTCTGGACATTTAATTTGTTGCCATTAACACCAGGTAATTAGGACTAGAATTTCTTCGGATTTTCTGAAATATATTTCGATAATATTCTGCTACGGTAATCACTGAAAGCTTTACGCATTGCGTTCTTGACAGCCAGAAGCGGTTCATTCAACATCAGTCTATGGGGCTATGCTTCTTTTTACACCTGTTATGCAGTATTCTCTGTTTAAGTGTACCGAACGAGGTGGCGCAGTGGTTAGCACACTGGACTCGCATTCGAGAGGACGACGGTTCAATCCCGCGTCCGGCCATCCTGATTTAGGTTTTCCGTGATTTCCCCAAATAGCTCCAGGCAAATGCCGGGATGGTTCCTTTGAAAGGGCACGGCTGACTTCCTTCACTTATCCGATGAGACCGCTGACCTCGCTGTTTGGTCTCTTCCCCCAACGAATCCAATCCAATCTGTTTAAGTAGAAGTTTATTTACGGTGACCACAAATCATCGAGGGTTCCTCCCGCCACGAATTGTTCCACTAGTCGCATTATCGTACTTAATACGGAGTAGGAAACCCGTTGGCATTCTGAACAGCTTCCAGTCGCCAGGAGATGGATAAATACAAGTCGATTACAGGTTTGGAGAGAATTTATATCATTCTTCCTGCGAAACAATGGAAAGGAGGTGGAAAGCGATCGTGCACACTCTTCTCCAAAGTCCCTGGCGGTAGTGAGACCTCGCAGAGTAACTGTCGGGCCCCCATGGAATACTACGACGTGGCTGCCCAGATAGTCTGCAAACCCCTTATATACTTCATCTTTGGGCGCAAACTACGCCAGAAGTTGGAAACACTGTGAAACAATGTCATCCGACCAAATAACTTTCTTCCACTGCTCTGTGGTCCAGGTTTTATGGCTTCGGCACAATGCTTTACAGTTACAACCATTTGCATCACTCATACGTGGTTTTGGAATTCCAGCTCGCCTTACAGTTTCCTGCTTAAGCAGCTCCCTCCGGGTGCTTTTTGGTGCTGACCGGCGTCACTAGCGTGATTGAGTTCAGCAATGACTTTAGCACCTATCGAAATTTTATTTTCCATCACAGTTCTTGAAAGGATCCACTAAATGGCCTTCACAACACTTGCTTTTCCATTGTTATTACCTCCTGCTGCTTGTCTATGATAGTAGCTCACCTCGAAAGGACTCTACTTCTTAATTTCACCCCTAATTAAATAATGTCAGAATTTTTCGTGTTTCTCCCAATGCTACATGAGAATTTGAATGAATGAAAGAATGAGATGTTAGTTGTACCGGCACGAAGGAAAGAGTGGTAAAGTCTTGACCCGATATGTTGGCAAGGATGCAGAAAGTCTCTTTGTAAGTGTCATTTCCCCCTCAACAGCTTTGTGCAGGTACCAAATGATAGATGTTTTGAACTGGCTCTCTTTCGGCGAACTTCCGGAAACACACACATATATGCAATTAACGTTAATGTGACACAGGAGGCGGGCGCCCAGTATTGTAATAATCGGTAGTTCTTCGTTCGGGCTGATTGAGTCGCAAATGAACAAGTCATACAGCAGGCAAGGAATGATTTTATTGCTCATAGGGCGCGTTTAGGATTTATCCTATCCATAATCAGATATCCGCAAAAAATTCTTTAAAACACGATAGTGGATATTTATTGAACTCCATTTGATTGAAATCACTTGGACAAATTTTACTACGCCTATCCTGAAGCGATTGCTCCTCGTAGCTACGGCGTTTCAAGTTCTATGGGAAACAAACATTCGCAGATATAGACCCAGTTTTTCAGAGTTCGGCCCAAGAGGATATATTTACCACCGGGTGGCATTAGAAAATACACACTGACGTCAAGGTGCATAATCTAATGTACATTTAAGGTACCCTGTATCTAATGGTTGTGAACTAGGTTATTACAGTATGCGTAAAAGAAATATTTTTATGTAAATGTTAATGACGAAACTAAGTGATAAAAAGTTAAAATAATTACATAAATTAGCGAATATTAAGTGGCGCCACACAATGTCAAAACCTACACTTACAACCGTGCGATACGATAAGGGACATGAAACTAAGACAGTACGCCTGTAAACCAAAATAGGTAATAGAATGCATGAACTATGCGCCATTGCGCATACATAAAATCGAAGAGACATATTTGTTAATGTGTTTTTCATAAAACATAGGAAATGTTTAGGTACAAACAAAAATCAGTCATGAGATATTACAAGCCATGTCCATATAAAAGAAAAAAATATATTACTTGGTGCGATGCATTGCCTTCCACCGCAGAGGACTCATACCACCTACACGTGCACAAGCGTGCTTTTCTCCTGTCACTCTGTAAAAGGTTATATGAGCCCAACTGGTGACAGGAATCGGTTTTCAATAGAAGCAGAAAATCACTTACCGATACTCCCGAGACTTCATATAAATTTGCATTGTATTTCTGTGAACGAATTGCCATCGCATTTAAAAAAATCCAATATACAAATTGGCTTCCAGATGCGAAAGAAACATAACATTTCTGAATACATCTATTGACAATAGAATAAATTCACAAAGTCGAGAGCATGTAAATTCACTAGCGAATCCAGTCATGTTGTTTACATTTAACAGACATGGCGTCCCTTTTTACCTCCGTCCAGGGAACACTGTAATAAAGGCACTACTGCTGTGAGTTTTCAACTCAGTAACAAGAAGTATCGTTTAGACACGATCTTAAAATCTCTAACGATCTTACACATAAAACCAAAAGGCTTAGACTTAGACATTTTGGAACAAATTGAAATTTGTTATTGTTGTTGCGGTCCTCAGGTGGAAGACTGGTTTGATGCAGCTCTCCATGATAGTCTATCCTGTCCAAGCCTTTCCATCTCCGAGTAAATACTGCAACCTACGTCCTTCTGAATCTGGTTGCTGCACTCATCTCTTGGTCTCCCTCTACGATTTTTGTCTCCATACTTTCCCCCAGTACTAAACTGGTGATCCCTTGATTTCTCAGGATGTGTCCTATCAACACATCTTCTAGTCTGGTTGTACCACAAATTTCTTTCTCCCCACTTCTGTTCAGTACCTCCCCATTAGTTACCTGATCGTCCCTTTTAATCTTCAGTATTCTTTTGTAGCACCACTGAGCAGTAGTAAAAATTGCTGTTTTGAAGAGCGCGCCGCAGCGCGTAGTGTGAAGCAGTCGCCGTCCGTTTCTGGCGGTGGCGCCGCTGTGGAAATCGCAGCTTCGGTGTCTCCCTGTGGTGGGAAAGCGGAAAGGTTGCCTGTTCCGTGCATTTAAGGGGCGCTATGAGCTCGCCAGTCAGTCAGTCTTGGGTCAGTCTGGGTCAGTCTCTCGTGCGTATTTGTTAAGCAGTTAGTGTCTGTCTGTCGTTCGGAACGCTAGTATGTCTGTCATTCGGATCAACCTCTAGAGCCGGCAAAATGAGAGTCTTTGCACTCCGCCAGTAAGAGAACTCAGTGAGTGGTCGACCGGTCAGGGCTTAGTTCCCGCATCTGAGTCTGCGCGTTAGGCTGCCAGTCTGCTCGAGTTTGATCAGGCAATGGTCATTGGCGGTTGGATAGATCGGTTGGTCGGTCGCTCACTGAGACACAAGATCACTTGTCCGTCTTGAGCGTCGGCGCATGTGAGGTCGCCACGTGATTCCAGTGGACTGCCGCGTTTAGCGGGGTAGTGACTTCGCGGTCGACACGAGAGCAACGGGAGATCGGCGCGCCTTGCTGCGTCCGTTGAAGTGGCTGGCAGCGGACGGTTCGGGAGAGCGATTTGGGGGTGCTGCGCCAGGTATTCTTGAGAAATCGCAGTTTATTAGACGTTAAGTGATTGGTGATATGTTGTTTGATTTATTCTTGTTAAATTCTAACTGTTTTCTTGGTGAGGTCACCAGCCGTTTCGCTTTGGGGTCGTCCCACCATTCTTCTCCGTTTGCCCACCCGTGGGAAGGTGGTTGTTTATAAATTGGGTGGTCCGTTTTTCCCTTGTGGAGCAGGGGCGGGTTAAGCAATCTGCGGTTCGGGTTGTTCGGCAATCTCCCTTTCAATCTACCGTACGTTAGTAGTTGCCTCTGTCATGTTTGTCGGATTTGATGTCTATTGTTTAGCCAACCTTGTAGAATTTTATATAAGTTTGCATTTCATGTGCTTTTATTGAAATTATCATTTTAGTATGTAAAGTTGCCACCCTTTCACCGTAAGACTTTTCCTAGAAGTTGAAATCAAGTTGCACCTTTGGTAGCAAGGTTAATATTTTAGTTGTTAGTGTTTTGTACCATTTCCATCCCTTCTATGGGGGGTGCATAGTTTGTGTGCTTGTGTAAATTGTTAAAAATCTTAGTTTAAAGTTATCTAGTGTGTTGGGGATTTGCACCAGTGTAGTCTTTCAGATGCTGTTGTGAGCGGTCGTAACTACGGCCGTGTCAAAAGGGAGCGACAAGGTTCTCTACCCGAAAGCTCATACAGTCAAAACTTGTTTCTTTCTGCCTCTGAATAAATTGTAACTTTTATATTTAGAGGACGCTTTCTGGTTATAATTTTAGACCTGTTTCTTCTAAAAAATGCTTTTAGGCACTATTAAAGTGAATAAAATTCCCGTTTGTTAAAAGGAATTTGGTTATGATATCATCAGTTACTCCCTGGCAACTCCTTCCACGCTTACATAGTGTGATTAAATGTGTTAATGTTCTTGATGAATCGCTAGTAAATAAAATAAATTCTTAAGAATCTTCTTTGAAAATAAATCTCGGTTCAACCACATTTCAAATGCTTCTATTCTCTTCTTGTCTGAGCTGTTTATCGTCCATGATTCACTTCGGTAGGTGGCTACACTCCATGCAAATACTTTCAGAAAAGTCTTCTTGACACCTACGTCTATACTCGATGCTAACAAATATCTGTTCTTGAGAAACGCTTTTCTTGCCATTGCCAGTCTACATTTTATATCCTCTCTACTTCGACAATTACCAGTTACTTTTCTGGCCAAATTTCAAAATTCGCCTAGTACTTTAAGTGCTTCATTTCCTAATATGATTCCCTCAGAATCACCTTATTTAATCCGACTACATTCCATTATCCTCATTTTGCTTCTGTTGATGGTCCTTTAAAGAGTTTTCTTTAAGTCTACAAGCGCTATTAACGTAGGTTTGCCTTTCCTTAACCTATCTTCTAAGATAAGCAGCAGGATCAGTAATGTCTCCGGAATTCAAACTGATCTCGCCCAAGGGCGGCCTCCGCCAGTTTTCCCATTTTTCTGTAAAGAATTTGTGTTAGTATTTTGCAACAGTGACTTGTTAAACTAATAATTTGGTAGTATTCGTACCTGTCAGCCCCTGCTTTCTTTGGGATTGAAATTATTGTATTCTTCTTGATGTCTGAGGGTATTTACGCTGCCTGATACATCATCCTCACCAGATGGTAGAGTATTGTCGGAGCTGGCTCTGCCAAGACTCTCAGTAGTTCTAATGGAATGTTGTCTACTCCGTAGGTTAAGGAACAATACGGGAAGGAACAATAAAACAAAGAAATCTGACGCGTACTATTATTATTTCAAAGTGACATTTACCATTTTTCTATTCAACTACTTTATTATTTTAAAAATAAGTCACCCATGTCTGTTTTGGCACATCGCCAGATTTATTTCCTAACGAAGCCTGTTGTCTGCGTAAAACTCCCGTACTTAAGTCCGGCAATCCGTTATCCGCAGAAATTAATCTAAAATAACGAAAGACAGGAGCTTTAGAACACTTGCAACACACAGGTGCCGCAAGCTAGACGTTTGGCCAGCGTCTACATTTACATTCAAGCATGCACTTCTCGTGGAGTTCCCACACTGTCGCCCAAACTCTGCACGTTATCTCGTCGGATGGGCCCATCATCTCCGAGGATGAATTCGTAAGGGCACTGCTCGAATGTTGCTTCTGCACGAATTAAAAATCCAAAATGTTATTGTTATCGTACCTCGTCATTGATTATCCAATATAAGAATTTAATTTTCAGTATCCTTCTGTAACACCAAATATGACATATTTATATTCTCTTTTTGTCTCTAGCAGTTATCTTCTTGTTCCACTTTTAAATATTTCTTTTGCTCAGAAAAGATTTTATGCCACGACCGTCGTAAGTTATTTTGTCGTCGAAACATAAAAACTCGTCTACTGCTCTTAGCATCTCGTTTTCTATCTAATTCCTAACGGAAACAGTATGTAATATGTAAACAAGTCACACTTATTTTAAAAGTAACGTAAAATGTTATTTCTGTACTACAATACAGACAAGATAATGCAGGAAGTGTTAGAAACAAAAACTTATAATAAAATAGACGATAATAACGTTTATTTACAGAAAGTTCTGTCGGAACTCGCAGAGAGGAGTGCTAATGAATCTTATGCTCTGCCTAGAAGGATAGCAGTGCCGCTGGAAGCAGCAACCGTGAAATGAAGTCCCTGGGGCCGCACACGTAAAGCAAATACGTCGGAAGGAACGTATGGCTCTGTCTGTTGTGTAAATCGCAGTCGTCTTTCGTGGACAGGGGGCCCCGGTGGGCGGTGGGCGGGGGCGAGACTTACTGAGAGGAAGCGAAGCGTCTCTGCTGGAAGTGGTCGGCGAGCCTGTGTAGTGGCAGAAACGTCGAAACGTGGCGGTTCATCGAACATCGTCTGCTCTCCAAATGACGACACAGCAGTACTGAGGTGTCCGTGAGTGCGCTACGATCTTCTGTTTCTCACACTAAACGAGAAGTGGGAGAAAGACCATTTTCTGCAATAGCAGAAGTAGCATAAGAATATACATTGGTTCGATTGCCTCATCTCCAAAATACATTCTTTTAACAGTCGCGTAGGCTACTGACAGCAGGCACATTTAATCAAAAAGCGAAACTAAAGTGTCGAATTCGAGTGCTTTCGGGACAGTGGAAAAAGGTAGTTCTTTTATGATATGTTATACGAAAAAAGCAATGTTCAATGTAGCGATGAATTTATGAGAGCGAATCGTAAAACAAAATTCTAATGTCGTAGGTGGTATTCGTGTAAATGTCGAACCATAGTGCTCATCAAATAACGTCATACAAGAGTATAATGACAAAGTGTCGGCTTCCTACAACTGTACTCTGTTCTGAATATTTACATACAGCATCTGGGCCGGCCGGAGTGGCCGAGCGGTTAAAGGCGCTACAGTCTGGAACCGCACGACCGCTACGGTCGCAGGTTCGAATCCTGCCACGGGCTTGGATGTGTGTGATGTCCTTAGGTTAGTTAGGTTTAAGTAGTTCTAAGTTCTGGGGGACTTATGGCCACAGCAGTTGAGTCCCATAGTGCTCAGAGCCAGCCACAGTATCTGGTACGTTAGTTTACTTTGTCATTCCGGGTGTTCAGTAATGTTCGTGGGAAATTTGAACACCATAAAGGACATATGTGGCTGAGACGAAGATTAGAGCGCAGTTTAGATCGATCACGCTGCGCTAGCGATCCCAGCTGCGGAACACCACAAGATCCCCGACTTGAATTCAGTACGGCGTGGAGCCACAACCGGAGCCTCCGGACACCGTGTGAAGCGGCTCCTGGGCGAACCCCCGAGACGACGGCCGTGCTGGATGGAGGTCTGCCGGCCTATCGCGTCCCGGACAGGTTCGACGTCACGCGAACTAACAGTTCAAAAATGGGTCAAACGGCTCTGAGCACTATGGGACTCAACTGCGGAGGTCATTAGTCCCCTAGAACTTAGAACTAGTTAAACCTAACTAACCTAAGGACATCACAAACATCCATGCCCGAGGCAGGATTCGAACCTGCGACCGTAGCGGTCTTGCGGTTCCAGACTGCAGCGCCTTTAACCGCACGGCCACTTCGGCCGGCCGCGAACTAACAGTACGTGTACATGCAGCGGCGATGACGGGGAGTCCTGCGGTTGTTCCAACACAAACACACACACACACACACACACACACACACACACACACACACACACACACACACACAAACACACACAGCCGATGCGTCTCCGACAGTGATGGGGGATGCTTTTTATGGGAGTAACTGTCCACGCTGATGCGTCTGTGACAGTGACGGGAGATGCTTTTGATGGGGGTAACTGTCCTGTCATCTAAAACACACTCTAATGCTGTCGCAGACGTACCGGTGGTGTGTGATCTCGAAACAGACTATCCAGTTCTACACACATACTCTACGTATCACATGTAAAACATGCTCTAGTGATGCCAACAGTCGATTCAATCGGTTGTTGGAAAACAATTGAGCCATTCGGTTAGAGTTTTGTGCATCAGTTGAGCTATCCTTTCATTCTTTTTAGTGGAACCAGTCTCTGGAAGCAACAGAATGAAAACATTCTACATTATCACCTGATCCTTAGTATTAGTTATAAGCGGCAACATTAGATCGTTTTGGCGTTGTTAAATCTTAGGTATTGACACCACTCTGTTGTCACCTATCGCCACTGTCATTATTATTACTGTTTTTTTTTTCTTTTTATTTAGTGCCAATAAGAAGTTTTTACCTCAATTTCACGTCCCTCTTTATGAATAGACGTTTACTTAATTGTGAAATTGCTGTTTGGGTCAAAATGCCGAAATAGTCAGTAAGGTGGAAATGGAATAAATAATATGACTGTATGATAAGTGACCTTCAAAAGAAATTCAAGTTCTGGGCCTACATCAATTAAATAAACGCAAACAAAGTTAACGCACGATGAGAAATATTTCTTCGAAAAAAATAGTTCCGACAAATGGCAGTATATACCTAAAGAGTAAGTGATTAAGACACCAGACACTTTAAATAACTGCATCTCATGTGCTTTCTATTCACGTCATCTCAATATTTTGCAAGAGAGAATTATCGGCGATAGACGCAAACTGGAGGCAACAAATTAAAAAAAAAAAAGAAATTGTTCATTTATTGAAGCATAAATGTATAATGTAGCGTCAGTTATTAACCTTTTAATGAAAACGAAAGTCCGTATTTAATACCAGAAGTACGAAAAAAATCATAAGTAAATTGATACATACAATCTGCAAACACTTCATATTTAGAAATAAATCTATAATTTAAGTTGAAATAACAAGTTCTCTGTTTTTATTCTGTTAATTTTTCTATATTTCAGACTAGTTTTCGGTTTATTGGGCCATCTTCAGGAAAAACTGACTAGCGTCTGAAAGAGACACTAATTCGCAGGCAACCAAATATTAGAGGCGAAGATACAATCCACTTGCATAGAGTGTTGTGTATAAAACTTGTTTCTTTACGTTGAAATTACACTTTACATAACAGATAACATTAACCACAATAAATAATTAAATTACACAATATTGCAGGATAAATCGTTATAATGCTAAAATTTGTAACGTCCTTACACTGTCTAAGAAACTGTTAAAATGAGCACTCTTCATTTATCTCGTGGAACAAACATGTTTCTTAACATTTTACAGTAAACCTTAGGCAATGCACAGTATTAACCCTAGGACGCCCAAGCCTTTTTTTCTAACTTGGATGCCTAAGGGGAAGAGGGGGGGGGGGGGGTTCGGTGAGCCCACAGGTATTAAATAAGTTTACTGACGAAAAATTTCAACTTTCGAAATGGTTTATGTATTTTAACTAAGGCATCGGTTTATAAATGTTGTTAATTGTTATAAATATTGGATTGAGTGAATATAAAAAATTGACATATTACAATACAAAATACAGATGTGTTCATATACAGTAGACTACTCTGAGTCCTCGACTTCAAGGAAAGAGACACACCTCACAATTTTTTCTGAATGTGTGTTACACACATGTTTATGACACTGTCCACAATACTGTTTTGGTTTACTTAGATTGTTGTACTTCTGCTTCTTTGTTTTAGCTTCTCTTACACAAATATGGCCCCGACCTTTCCTGCAGGAGGCTGACGTCCTTCTGTTGTCCCTTCTTTGATTTTCTTTTGTAGAATAGTCTCCATTGATTGAACAATTGGGTTAGATAACCCTCTTGCATTGGCACTTCTTTCTTCTACCTGCAATTTCACTAGTTCCATCCCGGCTTGCAGAAGATAAAGTTTCTGTTTGTTGTGTTTCTTTTCATTCCATCTTGGATGTTGCTGGACGAATGTGGTGGTTGCACTGATAGCACAAATGTCGACGAGAGAGTAAAATACAGATAGAGGCCATCTCTTTGTTCCCCTCTTGCAGGTGTATATACGCGCCATTTGATCAATGATATCAATTCCACCTTTAGTGGAATTATAATATGCATTTATCTCGGTTTTATTCTTCTCTCCTCCAACAGTGCCTTTATCTTGGTGCATTGTTGACAACATCAGTAAGTTATTACTTGCTTTCGTTTTTGCTATGTAGGACACCAAAGTTACTAGAGGCCTACCTGTTGATGTGTCTGTGAACAAGAACACTGATGAATACAGCTCTCGATTTGGCATGTTCTTCATTATGTCTGGAATATGCTTCCTGTTTGACTGGAGAGTTCCTACTGTAGTAACTTTGTAGTCTTGGTATAACTCTTCCGCCAAATCCACCGATGTGTAGTATCTGTCTCTAGTAATATTTCAACAAGTATTTTTCGCAGGTGCTACCAGACGTTTGACGACAGCTGCTGCACCCCGTTCATCTTTCGACAAATTCTGAACATTACCTGCATAGGGTTCCGTTTTCAAGACGTATCTGTCAACTGCATCGGAGATCATGCGTATAAGGATGCCATACTTGGCCGGTTTATCCTTCATAAATACTTTCAAGGGGCAGCGTCCTCTAAACAAGCTGAGCATCTCATCAATGGTGAGGTGGACCCCTGGTTTATACAGTAGTGGAAACCTACCACTCAGTTTGTTGAAAACATCACGGATTGCTGTGAACTTGTCTGTTTCCCTTCTTAGCTGGCGGGTACTTTTGTCATCAAACCTTATGATTCCAATAAGTTCCTTGAAACGTTCTCTTGCCATAATACCCTTGTAAACTGGCTGACCCATTAGGTCTGACCAAAGATCGTGTACACTGACAGAATTGTCATTATTTGCCCCCATAAGTGTCAGGATTCCTATGAAAGTATAAAATTCTTTATCATTAGTCAAAGTAACATTTCGCCTAACTACCTATTCATTTGAACGTTTTACTATTACATCCATGATGTCAGGCGTAAGAAGTAACTTCAAGGCTTCTCCAGGTGAATGGCAAACACCAGCTCGAGTTACTCCTGCCTGCTCTCTTACTATATTAGCAATAGACCTCCGAGGAATTCTGGGCTGTGTGGTTACGTACCTTCTTCCAGACTTGGCCACAATAACATCCTGATAGTCACCGTCTGAAGCTGTGCTATCTTCATTCTTTGTGTTGAATGATCACTTTCAACATGTGTAATCCACCTTTCCCACGGAACTTCCGATTTCACGTGATCGCGTTATTCATGTATGCGTTTGAGAACTTTTTGCCAGAAATATTCAGTTCCAACAATCCATGATACGTTAAGGTTTTCTATTAAACATACGTTTGGTCATTTAAAAAGATAATCATGAATTAAACGTACAGTAAAAGGCATTCCTCACGTTCAATAACTTACCGTATCGAGGCTCTTCCAGGCCAGCTTAAATGACACGTTCGTAATTTTTAATATATTTAAGAGCATTTCCAAAGTTATTTCTCCTACAGAATTATCAAGGTATATCGAAATTTCATTAACTTTTCCTGAACTGAATTCAATCTGCTAATTGTTTTGCTTTCCAATCAAATGTTCAGGGCAGATCAGTGGTAGGTCAGCTGAGGTGCCATAGCGAGATACATTCCGTAAAAAAAAAAAAAAAAAAAAAAAAAAAAAAAAAAAAAAAAAAAAAAAATCAGTTCACATAATAATGTACCAGGCTATGTAAAAGAATCTACATCTACATACATACTCCGCAATCCACCATACTGCGCGTGGCGGAGGGTATCTCGTACCACAACTAGCATCTTCTCTCTCTGTTCCACTCCCAAACAGAACGAGGGAAAAATGACTGCCTATTTTCCTCTGTACGAGCCCTAATCTCTCTTATCTTATCTTTGTGGTCTTTCCGCGAAATGTAGGTTGGCGGCAGTAAAACTGTACTGCAGTCAGCCTCAAATGCTGGTTCTCTAAATTTCCTCAGTAGCGATTCACGAAAAGAACGCCTCCTTTCCACCCGAGTTCCTGAAGCATTTCCGCAACACTCGCGTGATGATGAAACCTACCAGTAACAAATCTAGCAGTCCGCCTCTGAATTGCTTCTATGTCCTCCCTCAATCCGACCTGATAGGGATCCCAAACGCTCGAGCAGTACTCAAGAACAGGTCTTATTAGTGTTTTATAAGCGGTCTCCTTTACAGATGAACCACCTCTTCCCAGTGAACGGAAGACGACTATCCGCCTTCCCTACAACTGCCATTACATGCTTGTCCCACTTCATATCGCTCTGAAATGTTACGGCCAAATATTTAATCGACGTGACTGTGTCAAGCGCTACACTACTAATGGAGTATTCAAACATTACAGGATTCTTTTTCCTATTCATTTGCATTAATTTACATTTATCTATATTTAGAGTTAGCTGCCATTCTTTACAGCAATCACAAATCCGTCCAAGTCATTTTGTATCCTCCTACAGTCACTCAACGACGACAGCTTCCCGTACACCACAGCATCATCAGCAAAGAGCCGCACGATGCTATCCACCCTATCCAAAAGGTGATTTTCCATCAGCCAACGTAACTCTGCAATTGAACTGGTACGCTACAATTTATACGTAAAAGTACATGCCGCCCAGCAGATGCTTCGCGATTAGAACTGTTATATATCATACTTATTCGTGACTAATTAACGAGTACCCTTCGAGGCCGCAAGTCCCCTTACGTCTGTGTGTGGAACTTTTAGTTGGTCCCATGTTTTCTTCCTCAAACGCAGTTTTCACCCGTGATCCTGCGGTTCGTTAGCCTCAGCAGTCCGGAGGTAACGGAAACGTTTTGTTACTCGCCTGCCGTAAGTCTCCTACGGTCGAGCCGACCCAGTGTTTCTTGTATTCCTCCAGCTTAACATTCTGAGCAGAACATGTCGTTAGTGACGGTGTTACTCGCTATTTGTTTTCTTTCTTTCTTTCTGCATGCACTTCGTGTCGGACTTGGGCGGTGTCGGCAGTATTCGTAGTCCTCCAGTCCCTTGTTTTCAGCAGGAACGATTTCCCCTGTTCGACCAATCGTCAGGTTTTCGAAGGCCGAGAGAGACAAGTGGTGGTTCGGTTGGCCGGGACACAGCTGGTGCGGCGCCTGTGCTCGCCGTTGAGGAGGCAGCAGGGGTTTGCGGACGCCCGCCTGCGGCGGCCCATGCGACGCACCGTGTGGCTCGGCTGAGGGCAGGTTCAGCTGTTATCATTAACGCCGATACAGCCGTGCTACATTTTCAGTAGCACAGTTACACCTCGAAATTGGTAGGTCACCAAAAAAGTATTTAATGAGTACACGAGTAATTTCTCTGTTTACGTAGCTCCCCGCCAGCCCGACGTTCGGGACACGTGGCCAGATTTGTGGGTTTCCCTCGGTGGCACGTCGTCTGCCGTGAAACTCGCGACCAGAGGCGGCAGCGAGAGACCAGAGAGGCGCGCTGGCCGGGCCACGCGGCGGCTGTGACATGCCGCAGGTAATTAGACGGGGATTCCGGTGGCCGGCAAAGCGGCGGCCGGAGGCGAAGGTGCGGAAGGAGGGCGGGGGCGGGGGAGGCCGCGCCATCGATCGCGAGAGCGACGCAGGCCGCGGGGTGGGCGCCGCTGCTGGCCTGGCGGAGTCCTGCTGCCGCGCGCCCCCACAACAGGTGACGGACCGGCCGCCTCTGCCACCGGGTGGCATCTCGCCGTGTCGAGTGAGCGGATCACGAACGGGAACGTAGTTGCAGCTTTAGCAAAACTGCTTTGGAAAAGACATTAGGGGCCTACCAGAAAAACCTATGCCCCTCGAATACTGCGGTCCTAGACAGGACGCTGACAACATCCAGACGGAGCGTTTGCGTTTGCGACACAAAAAGATCGCATTGGAGAGAGCGTGGAGTGGTAGATCGAACGTCTTCGAACGTACATAGCTCTGAAAAAGATATGGCAGCCTCAACAGTACCAAGTAAAGACAAGGACTAGAGGATAGGAAGACTCGCCCGAACCTCTGCTGGATCATTTGCTGCTGGGAGAGCTGAGCACCTTCCAGTGTACCCTGCGCATTGGGGCCGCCCTCACCTCAGGGTGAGTGGCGGACTGCAACGCGTTCGCGTCGCTCGAGGCGGAGGGTCAATGTGGAGGCTGGCCAACTGGCCTCGCCCGTTCATCCAGTCAGTGGGCAGGTGGCTGCTCCTTCAGCAGGGCCTGAGCAATCACACGGGGGCAAAGGCTTGCTGGTTATTGGGAGCTCCAACATTAGGCGGGTGATGGAGCCCCTTAGCGAAATAGCGTACAGGGCTGGAAAGAATTCTAACGTGCACTCAGTTTGTCTGCCGGGGGGCCTCATCCGAGATGTGGAGGCAGCCCTGCCTTCGGCTATCGAGCGTACGGGGTGCAGTCATCTGCAAGTAGTTGCTCACGTAGCCACCAATGATGCCCGACGCTTGGGTTCTGAGTCGATCCTCAGTTCGTACAGGCGGCTGGCGTATTTGGTGAAGACCGTTGGCCTCGCATCCGGAGTGCAAGCAGAGCTCTCTATTTGCAGCATCGGTCCCAGAGTGGATCGGGGTCCTTTGGTTTGGAGCCGAGTGGAGGGTCTCAACCAGAGGCTTCGACGATTCTGTGACGGTCTTGGCTGCAGATTTCTAGACTTGCGCTATTGGGTGGGGAATTGTAGGACGCCCCTAGATAGGTCAGGGGTGCACTACGCAAAGGAAGCGGCTACTCGGGTAGCAGTGTACTTGTGGCGTGCACATGGGTTTTTTTTTAGGCTAGGCAGTAGTGCGAGGTGTCCTGATGAACACTCACCAGTCGACGTCCAGGCAGGGAAATCAGGACGCGCTCAGTGGAAAAACACTTCAGCTATCAAACTATTCTTAAGAAATAGAACCCAGTACGTTGTTTTTGATGGTGAGTGTCCATCGGAGGTGAGGGTATCATCTGGAGTGCCCCAGGAAAGTGTGGTAAGTCCGCTGTTGTTTTCTATCTACATAAATGATCTCTTGGATTGGGGGGATAGCAATGTGCGGCTGTTTGCTGATGATGCGGTGGTGTACGGGAAGGTGTCTTCGTTGAGTGACTGTAGGAGGATGTGGTGTCACCGCCAGACACCACACTTGCTAGGTGGTAGCCTTTAAATCGGCCGCGGTCCGTTAGTATACGTCAGACCCGCGTGTCGCCACTATCAGTGATTGCAGACCGAGCACTGCCACACGGCAGGTCTAGTCTAGAGAGACTCCCTAGCACTTGCCCCAGTTGTACAACCGACATTGCTAGCGATGGTTCACTGTCTACATACACTTTCATTTGCAGAGATGACAGTTTAGCATACCCTTCAGCTACGTCATTTGCTACGACCTAGCAAGGCGCCATATTCAGTTACTATAAGTAATATCTTCAGCAATGTATTCTGAACAAATAATATTGTGACTCATGTACCATCAAGAGCGACGTTCATCATTAATGGATTAAAGTTAAGTACCAAACTAATTACGTCCGCTTTCTGAATTCTCATTCCTTGTCATGTTCCAGACCTCACGTCAGTATAGTTCTTCCCTCCTCACGCCAGCCTGCGTGAGCTAAAACGCGTGCATTTTGGCCTCCACTCGTAACACGGTGTTGGCTCTTCTGCTAACACGAAATTGGCGACGAGGAGTAAAAACGCTGTTCTTAACTGTACTGACATATGTCGTTGAGACTGCCCTGATTTCATTGTGTAATGGCTTTGCCACAATCTCCAGATGTGCTGTCCGAATTTTATAGCTTACAGAATCAGCAGACACAGGCATTACTGGATGCCCTTGGACAGCTCGTCCAGGGTCAACGTGCGATGCAAAACGATGCGGCAGCCGCTGCTCCACTGCTAACGCAGCCACAACACGCAGTTGCACTGACCTTCAGACCTTTTGATGCTGCACTGGAACGCTGGACGGAGTGGTCACACCAATTTGGATTCCATCTCGCCACCTACAGAATTCAAGGTAACGAGCGGCACCCTTTTCTTTTGTCGTCCGTTGATGTGCAAACCTACCATGTGATAGTCAAATTATTTCCCCGACGCGACGTAGCAACTCTGTCCTAGGAAGAAATTTTGTCTGCATTAGATGCATATTTCAAAAAATCAGTCAAAGTAGTTGCGAAGCGGTATACCTTCTTTCACACAAAACGTACAGCAGGTCAGACTAATCGGGAGTGGGTTGCAACCTTGGAAGGCCTTACTAGGGATTGTGCTTTTGAGTGTCTGTGTGGACTCCCATATTCAGATACTATGGCACGTGATGCAATTGCACAGAACGTTTCTGATGTTCGTATAAGGGAACAGATTTTGAAACTAGTCAATCCCTCCCTTCAACAAGTGATAGACATATTGGATTGGCAGGACACACTTGACTTTGCTCAGGAATCGTTTGAAACTTCGCCAGCCGTGTGTGAGGTATTTACAGCACGGAGCAGTGAACAGCCCTCGCGGCCGGCTGCGCCACTGCCGCCAGGCTCTCAGCCATGTGTGCTGCGCCGGCAAGCAAATGCAGTGCTCAAATCATGCCCCCGGTGCTTTGCTTATCATTCGCGTGAGAATTGCCCATCACGCCAAGCTATTTGCTTTTACTGTAATAAAAAAGGACATGTTCAGAATGTATGCCAGAAACAGCTCAGAGTGGAAACTCAAAACCATTTCAGACCCTTTGCTTTGCACCGGAATCGGAATCGAACCAAGGATACTCATGCTCGTGAAACTTCGCCCATGGAAATTCATGTCGTTCATTCCACTCCACCCAGTGCCACTCTCTCTAACAGTGACTGTGTTCGCCCCACAAATAGTGTGCGTCGACATCGCTGGAACTCCCATCAAGTCGCAAGTGATTCTTTACCAGTTCATGTTGCACGAGAAAGTCGCTCTTGTCGTCAGCAGGACAATAAACTTTTTGTAGACTTGGACATTCATGGCAAAGTGATACCATGCCAGCTCCATACCGGAACTGTAGTTTCACTGATCAATCAAGACACTTACAAACTGCTGTGCACACCTCCGTTGCATGCTGCAAATGTTCAGTTAACTAGCTATTCAGGTCAAGAGATCCTTGTGTTGGGACAGTGCAGCCTTCTTGCAACATACAAATGACAAACAAAACTTGTGTCACTTTACGTCCTTCGTTTTTCTTCTGCAGTGAACTTGCTTGGTTTCGATTCATTTCAGTTGTTTAACTTGTCTATAGTAAATCTGGTCCTATCAGTGAACCAGACTGTTCCTTCAGACAGTGTTTCTCGTCTATGTGACGAATTTGCAGATATTTTTGCACCGGACCTTGGTTGCCCTAAGAACTATAAAGCACATTTACAACTGAAAGTAAACGCGCAACCGAAATTTTTCAGATCCCGAAATGTTCCCCACGCATTGCGAGATGAGGTCACAAAAACATTACACGATTTGGAATCGCAAGGTGTAATTGAACGTGTGCAGGCTTCTCTCTGGGCATCACCATTAGTAATTTTGCCAAAACCTTCGGGAAAATTGAGTCTTTGTGTGGACTTCAAGGCAACAATGAATCTACAACTAGTGATTGCAACTATTCCTTTACCCCGCCTGGAAGATCTTTTGACAAACTGTGCCCCGGCACATATTTTTCGAAGTTGGCCCTAGCAGATGCGTATTTGCAAATACCGGTGGACGAAGAATCCCAGCGCGTTTTGGTGCTTAACACGCATCTTGGTTTGTATCAATTCAAACGACTGCCATTCGGGTGTGCATCTGCTCCTGCATTGTTTCAGCAATATCTACAAACTGTTTGTGTGTCGGTCCCTTCTGCAGCAAACTATCTGGACGATATTGTGATCTGCAGAAAGACGGAAGAAGAACATTTAGCCAATCTCAGAACATTATTTCAGGTCTTGCGACATAATGGTCTTCGCTTGCGGAAGGACAAATGTGTGTTTTTTGCTCGGGACTTACCCTATCTGGGACATGTAATCAATGCCCAAGGCATACTTGCCTTCGCCGCAGAATTTGAAGCAGCTACGGAGTGTGATGGGAAAAATCAACTATTGCCACAGATATGTGCTGCATGCCTCTTCCATTTCAGCTCCGCTTCATCGCTTACGCCGTGAAGGTGTTCCGTTAGTCTGGACGACGGAATGCGAACGCGCCTTTCTCCAGTTGAAATCGTTGTTTTCCAATACTCGCCTTACGCCATTCGATCCCTGGAAGCCCCTTTTGTTGATGGTGGATGTATCGGATTTCGGAATCGGTGCTGTGCTTAAGCACAAAGATGGCTCGCACGATCACCCTATTGCCTTTGCGTCCAAATTGCTCTCGTCTGCGCAAGGAAATTATTCACAGATCGAGAAAGAAGCATTGGCTCGCCGATTTTTTGCTCATAAGGAGAGACTTTTTGTTCGACGTGGTGTTTAGCTGTTGCGTTCTGATAATGATCAGTCCACGGTTGTGGTACCACGTTCGTTACAGTCCTCTGTCTTAAAGCTTCTCCACCAAGGATATTGGGGTATAGTGAGAACGAAACAACTAGCTTGTCAGCACTGCACTTGGTTCGGAATCGATGCCGCTATTACGAATATGTGCTCTTGCACGGCGTGTGCCGAACAACAATCAGCACCACCACAGAAATTCTTTGCATGGCCGAAAGCCACTTTCCCCTGGCAACACTTACAGATCGATTTTGCTGGTCCATTCTGGAATGGTCGATGGTTGGTTGTTATAGATTCGTTCAGTAATTTTCCTGTTGTTTTCCAGTTGTCTTCCACGACATCATCTGCCACCATCCAAGCGTTATCTGCTATCTTTTGCATTGAAGGTCTTCCACAGACTATTGTTTCTGACAATGGCCCACATTTCATGTCTGCAGAATTTCAGTCATTCTGCAAGGCCAATGGTATTCAACATCTGACGTCTGCGCCGTTTTCGCCACAGTCAAACGGTGCCGCTGAACGATAGGTCAGGACTATCAAGTCACAGATGTTGAAAGAGTCGCATTCTCGGGAGGATGCGTTATTGCACTTTTTGTCCTCGTATCGCTCTCAGCCCCAAGATGGTCGCTCGCCGGCTGAGTTGCTCCGCGGTCGCCATCATCGAACCTTGATGTCTTCGCTACATCCGCCGCATCAGGTTCCTGTGCAGCGACGGACACCTGCTTTTGCCCCAGGCGACGTTGTCTACTACCGCCACTATCGAGGTTCACTGCGTTGGCTCGAAGGGCGCATTCTTCGCTGAGTCGGCCGCGCTATGTATCTGGTTTTGGGGGCCTCTGGTGAGGTGCGCCGGCATCTCAATCAGCTGCGCCTCTGTTGTCGCACGGGATCTGCCGCTCGCCGTCTGCTTTCAGCGACGGTGCCGTCCCCCTCAGCGCCCCGGGGACCCGTCTACTGGCTCGCCTCATCCCCAGGTGTTACCGACGCTGCCTTCCATTTTGCCCCATGGCGACGCGCCGCCGCCGCCGCCGCCGCCGCCGCCTGTCCGCCTGTTCTCCCGCCGGCGCCGCCCGCAGTGGACGCGTCGCTGCAGCCACCGGGCGCCCCCCTGGGTCACGCGCCGCCGATCGCTCCCCGGGACCAGTTGTCCTCCAACATGGAACTCTTGCCCGCTCCGGACCACATGTCGTCTTCGCCCGTCGGGTGCCCCGGCCCGATGGAGGTCGACCCTTCGGCCCCTCCCGTCTCTCTACGAGCGCATACACCGCATGTTGGCGTGCACCCTGGAGTAGGTTTTCAGGCGTTTCCTAGCTCCTCGCGGTCCGAATGGCAGGGTGCGGGTGGCACAGCCTCGCCTGTGTTAGGCTCCTCACCTCGTCGCATACGCCAACATGGGGTCCTCCCCACGGCGGGCGGCCTTATACCACAACCGTCCGCCGATTTGCGGGGGAGGAATCGGCCGCGGTCCGTTAGTATACGTCGGACCCGCGTGTCGCCACTATCAGTGATTGCAGACCGAGCGCCGCCACACGGCAGGTCTAGTCTAGAGAGTTTAGCATAGCCTTCAGTTACGTCATTTGCTACGACCTAGCAAGGCGCCATATTCAGTTACTAGAAGTAATATCTTCAAGAATGTATTCTGAACGGATAATATTGTGACTCACGTACCGTCAAGACCGACGTTCATCATTAATGGATTAAAGTTAAGTACCAAACTAATTACGTCCGCTTTCTGAATTCTCATTCCTTGTCATGTTCCAGACCTCTCGTCAGTATAGTTCTTCCCTCCTCACGCTAGCCTGCGTGAGCTAAAACGCGTGCATTTCGGCCTCCACTAGTAACACGGTGTTGGCTCTTCTGTCAACACACAAGAGGATACAAGGCGACTTGGACAGGATTTGTGATTGGTGTAAAGAATGGCAGCTAACTCTAAATATAGATGAATGTAAATTAATGGAGATGAATAGGAAAAAGAATCCCGTAATGTTTGAATACCCATTGGTAGTGTAGCTCTTGACACAGTCACGTCGATTAAATATTTGGGCGTAACATTGCAGGGCGATATGAAGAGGGACAAGCAGGTAATGGCAGTTGTGGGGAAGGCGGATAGGCGTCTTCGGTAGAATTTTGGGAAGATGGGGTTCATCTGTAAAGGTGACCTCTTATAAAACACTAATAAGACCTATTCTTGAGTACTGCTCGAGCGTTTGGGATCCCTATCAGGTCGGATGGAGGGAGGACATAGAAGCAATTCAGAAGTGGGCTGCTAGATTTGTTACTGGTAGGTTTGATCATCACACAAGTGTTACGGAAATCCTTCAGGAACTCGGGTGGGAGTCTCTAGAGGAAAGGAGGCGTTCTTTTCGTGAATCGCTACTGAGGAAATTTAGAGAACCAGCATTTGAGGCTGACTGCAGTACAATTTTACTGCCGCCAACTTACATTTCGCGGAAAGACCACAAAGATCAGATAAGAGAGATAAGGGCTCGTACAGAGGCATATAGGCAATCATTTTTCCCTCGTTCTGTTTGGGAGTGGATCAGGGAGAGAAGTTGATAGTTGTGGAACGAGGTACCCTCCGCCACGCACCGTATGGTGGATTGCGGAGTATGAATGTAGATTTAGATGTAGATAAGCAACGTAGCTGTTTACTAAAGAACTAAGATGAGAGCTGAATGTTACCTTCAACAACTGTAGAGTAGCTTTCACAAATCGTCAAGAGGAAGTGAGTAAGCAATTACGAAACAAAAATAAGGAAAATTAGCCAGCCCTGATGGTCTATAGAGGGAGCAGCTTCTCGAAATTAAAGAACTAGTAAAGCCCTACATTACCCATCTAAATGAACATCTGGTTCAATGCAGGATAACAACCATTTGATAATATGCGCAGTTGATAATGACTGACAAAGACGTAAACAGAGACTTCGCACTCACTGAATCGTGCTCACATTTTTGCCTAGTGAAAACAATGTGAAAAATATAGAAACGCCTCTTATGGGACAGGCTAGTGGCTCATAGAGAAGAAACAGGACAATCAAACACAATGTGGCTTCAGGAAGGGAGAGTCCATCGAAGCTGCTGCAAATCAGGCTCACAAATATCGAAATTCCACGTATTCTACGTGTATAATATAACAGACAGTGATTAAATTCGTCGCTGATTGGGTGCTACACATAGTGAACGAACCATTGCACTGAGATGCCATCTCTGACACCAACGACACAGCTGAGTTTATATTCGAACTGAGCTTGGATGACAGATGCGGACACGCCATTCCAAACTGCCTCAACACTCTACCAGAGTCCTCCATTCATAGTAGTTGCAGAATGGTGTGCCAGCCTGGAAAACCCATGACCAGATGTCTCTAGTGGGTGGGATACCTCGAGAACATGTGGCCCGTATCAGTAGCCCGACAAACTCAATATCGAGGTACATCAGGACAGCATGGGCAACAGGCGCTCTTGTGCTAGATTGCTCGGTAATAACGTCGAGGTGGTTTTGAGGACAGGAGTCGCCCACCAGTCTTAAGATGACAAAGTGAAATGGCTGCCGTCCAATTCACCAGCAATGTGAACCAGAGGTGATCGTGTTCTACACCAAAATGATAACAAATGCAATCTTGCATTCTCTCTGGAGCCTCCACGCATGAACAAGTCCATTATGACGCTGTTTGCGGAACGGGAGCCGTATGGACAGATGACACAGTGCCGCTCCTGGGTCCACTATTGTCACTGGACGTGTCACTGTCGGGGCGCCTCTCTGTGCTGCATCAAGGGAGGGAGGCTGCAGCCGTGGTCGCTGTACCAACTGTCCGTGGTCTGCGTGCACACTGGCTTCCTATTATAGAAACAAGCTCGTTGTTCGGTTCAGCAGAGAGGTTGTCAGGACAGGCTCCAGTCTTGTGGCCACATGAACACATCGATTCCTCATTTTCACAGGAGTTGCGAGCACCAGCGTCACAGGACGATAAGCCTCAGTTTTGGCAGGCCACAATATTGCCGCTGCCGATTTCCCACACTTGCTTGTAAACGTTTCTCGTTCTCACGCAAGGTTACCTACATTGTGGATTGCACTGAAATCATAATCGTTTCCGTATTGAAGCACTTCATACAAGATTGACTTACATTGCATGCTTTCCAAATTGTATTATAACGTAAGTGGTCATCAGTGCAATTGTGACAAAAACGCTTCAGGGGGGCCGTCACTACAGCCTACGCTACTGTCTCACGGCAGTCTTTGTTTGAGAAGTTCAGACAGCTCAAGTTACCTAAGTGTTTACATACTAGTAGTGAACATAACGTAACGCGACAGAGGAACGAGAAATAATTTCCTCAACCCCTTTTATGTGGTCCTATCTTCTGTGATGTTGTGATAGTGTCACTATTGAAATGGTAGAGAAGTGTCTGCTGGTTACTGGGGTCGTTGAATACACGCTCGATATTTTCATCGCAATTAATGGAGGTTCTGCAGCACAGTTGGAACAAAAGTGTAAAGAAATTTTATCCACGACACAGCTTTGGTGTAAACAAAGAAAATCGCAAATCAATGTTAACGACACCCTCTGTATTTTCCTGAAACAGCTGTTGTCAAAAACTAGGACTCCTTGTATTAGAAGAAATATTGTTCCTGTTGATAGGAGCATCGTAAACAGATAGCTCTGCATATATTGTCTGAATGAAGATAGGACATACAAATTTCTGAAATATCTGAGAAAACCTCTAAACTCGTATACAAAATAGCTCCCCGCAACAAAAATGTTTAGGTTACATTTGTATCGTGGTGAACTTTATGATGATGCCATACTTACCTCTAGAGTCAGTTTGGGTGGAAATGTGTGGGCATTCAAGCTTCAGCAAGTGAGATCTGTTGAAATACTGCGAAGGATGCAGCGCAACGTAACGACCTCTGGAGCCTGCCGGACGACGTAGAGAGTGGGACTCTGTGTCACTTGGAATGCGTCTGGTCGACCCACAGGCAAAGACAAGCTGTACCGAGAAAACGAAAGTAAGGGAAACAATTGGTAACCTGGTCACTGAGGAGTGAGAACTAAAAATATTAACGGTAGTCAAATGGTGACGGATCTGGGACACCACCAATACATGTGTTCGATATTGTCAGGGTCGACAGTTCGGTGTTGTCGGCTACAAGCTGTGTTGGCGGTCTCTGACTGCTAGTTTCGTGTGAACGCCGTCGCTAGCGTGCATATGTGCGAACTACAGAATCCCACTCAACCACCCTCAGGTTCCCCTGATGACGGACCATATCATGGCTACCACAGGCTGATAGCTGGCATTGTGAAGCAGTGCAGAAGGCATATGTCAAGTATAGTGAATTAAGTTGCCATTGGATACAAGATGTCATCCAAAATACTGAAATGAACCAACAGGAAGAGCAGCCACTACATCAAGGAGGACGCAGGACACTCTGGACTGCCACCCTTCAGGCGAACTCCCACTTAGTTTTACTGTGGCTAATTTGCCGAATTCATCTTCTTAGGTATTGCTAAGCTGATTACGCAG
This sequence comes from Schistocerca piceifrons, assembly GCF_021461385.2. Classification (NCBI taxonomy): domain Eukaryota; kingdom Metazoa; phylum Arthropoda; class Insecta; order Orthoptera; family Acrididae; genus Schistocerca; species Schistocerca piceifrons. The sequence goes on from NC_060140.1 coordinate 35,312,153, forward strand.
TGGTCGAAGTTTGTGAAAGTTGAAGCACAAATTAAGTATAGGTTAATCAACACTTAGTTAAAGAGATGTTTTCCTTCATGAGCTGATGAAACTAAATATGAAATCAGTATAAGATACACAAGCTGCAGGAATACATGAGGTACACTCAGTAATTACTTGCATTTAATGCAGCTAGATCCAGTTCGTGCCGAAATTTTGTCATAGCCTCTGTCTCAAAACGTCGCAATACTGGACACAATAATTTGACAGTGTTTATGAGATTACAGACTGTGTCATGGCAAGCTACTCTTTTATCTCGTCTGGACAGCAATGTCGACTCCAACACGGAACGTATAGAGGCTACCGACTCAAAGAGGTTGTGGGGCCCTGCCATCGGGATAGCTTCGATCAGAGGCCAGAGCGATCTTGTAAGCAGCAGCTGCCAGCTCCACAGTCCCAGCGTTCAAGTGAAGGTCATAGACATCATCCAGCTAGTTTAGGCTTTTATGGAATGTAACTTGTTCCGTGCTGTGTAGTTGTATATTAATAAAAGCTGTACACATTGGCACACAGGAACCAAATAAGTGTGTCCAAAAGTGGCGACGAGGATTCTGACCACAGTTCAAGAACGCAGGACGTGAATCCAACATGCATTTAGTGAACGAAACCACGAACTCATAGTTCCTTAAACTTCTAGAGAAGCAGTTAACGCTGCAACAACAACAACAACAACAAAAACAACAACGACGACGAAGATACTGAAGCAGTGGACAGAATCACAAGCTAAGCTGATTTTTGCAACTTCTGCTTCTGGCAGTGTAATTGGTACTCCAGCAGCCATCATTTCTAACTTTTCAGCGAGACACTAAGAATTCGAACAGTTATAATCAGGGCATCTGCCAGGCATGTAACACTTCTAAATCTACATCTACATCCATACCCCGCAGCCACCTGACGGTGTGTGGCGGAGGGTACCCTGAGTACCTCTATCGGTTTTCCCTTCTATTCCAGTCTCGTATTGTTCGTGGAAAGAAGGATTGTCGGCATGCTTCTGTGTGGGCTCTAACCTCTCTGATTTTATCCTCATGGTCTCTTCGCGAGATATATGTAGAGCGAGCAATATACTGCTTGACTCTTCGGTGAAGGTATGTTCTCGAAACTTCAACAAAAGCCCGTACCGAGCTACTGAGCGTCTCTCCTGCAGAGTCTTCCGCTGGAGTTTATCTATCATCTCCGTAACGCTTTCGCGATTACTAAATGATCCTGTAACGAAGCGCGCTGCTCTCCATTGGATCTTCTCTATCTCTTCTATCAACCCTGCCTGGTACGGAACCCACACTACTGAGCAGTATTCAAGCAGTGGGCGAACAAGCGTACTGTAACCTACTTCCTTTGTTTTCGGATATCATTTCCTTAGGATTCTTCCAAAGAATCTGTCTGGCATCTTCTTTACCGACGATCAACTCTATATGATCAGTCCATTTTAAATCACTCCCAATGCGTACTCCCAGATAATTTATGGAATTAACTGCTTCCAATTGTTGACCTGCTATTTTGTAGCTAAAGGATAAGGGATCTATCTTTCTATGTATTCGCAGCACATTACACTTCTCATAGTGCACTTCAAAGTACTCGTCTTCTCTCTACTAATCCTAAAAGTAGTAGGGTAACAGTGTTTGTGGTGCACTTTTAATATCAAATTCTGCAAGTAAATTAAATTGGTCAATTAATTACCTCCACATCTTGATGGCCTCATGAGTTTCCCCCAGCCAGTACGTGTGTCCGTTTGTCCTTCCCCATCCCCACTGCTCCCCTCCAGATGGTGGGAAATTAAAATTTTGGCCAGAAATTCAAAGAACGGTGGAAAATTCAAATTTCTTGGTTCAAATGGTTCAAATGGCTCTGAGCACTATGGGACTCAACTTCTGAGGTCATTAGTCCCCTAGAACTTAGAACTAGTTAAACCTAACTAACCTAAGGATACCACACACATCCATGCCCGAGGCAGGATTCGAACCTGCGATCGTAGTGGTCTCGCGGTTCCAGACTGCGCGGCCACTTCGGCTGGCCAAATTTCTTGCAGGAATATCAAATTTTATATGTTCACCTTGAGGTTTGGAGACCAACTGACCTAGTTCACAACACCACCAGAGGGCACTGTTTGCTCTCCCTTAATCCCCACTCCCCACCTTTCTCTACTCCCCACTCTCCCCTCTCCCATCTGGAAATTGGTGGGAAAAGGACTCACTCTGTGCAAGACCGCCACATAGGACAGACATAAGTCTTTACTTTTTATGCAATGTAGAATACGTTTATTTTAATAATTTGAGTTCCCACTGATCGAACAGTAGACAGTAGCTCCATCCAGTTGTGTCAATAACTGCTGGATGTGGAGTGGATATTTTCGCTGTTAGTCTAACACTAGAGAGTTGTTCCAGCCAGTGTAGCCAATATGCTACATGGGAAGGATGTGAAATAACTATAGGACAGCAAGCTATCACTACCTCCTGCCAGTCTTCAAGCAAATAACTAATGGATGGTGAGAATATATTTTAGCTATTAGTCTAGTCTATAGCCTTATATGGGAAAGGAAAGGTAATGAGGACTGGACAGCAAGCTATGAGTGAAGTACAAGGGGGGTAACCTTCTGCCAACTACAAGTGAACAGCTGCCAGGAGGAATTTAATCATGGGTAATAATATTGGAACAGTGACCTGCTGTCCAAGCATGCCTTTTCTTTATTGATGTGCCACAAATCTTTGACTTCATACTGGAGGGTAAGTAGGTGCTTGGGCTCACTTTATAATGAATAAACTTTTGGGGTCAACTTCTTTAGGGCCGTGTATCAGTCTGTATGATACAGCCAGTTGGTGAAATGGGTTAGTATGTCATCGTACCAAGGAATGTGGTTCTTTATACCAATGCCATAGGAGGGATATTGTCACACCCAGAGTTCTTATGTGGTACACTGAATTGTACAAAATGTCTACTTTGTTGTGCAGGGTCGCCATCCATTTGCAAATTTTTTCAAGTATTTATATGGAGGGCATTGTGCAAGTAAATGATGCGAGAATAGTGGCTGGCATGGAATCTGAGTACCATATTTTGTAAAACTTGTAGACGGGCAAATTGTGTTGGACTGGCAAGATCCCAGGCTGAGCTGCCATACAGTATCTTAGAGAGCACTGTCGCCTTACATAACTGAAGTTTTGCTTTGGTACTGCGGTCAGTACTCCTGAAAAAATGGAGGAGTTTCTCGGTCATACCAAAAGCTTTGTTCCTAAGAGAGTAAATACGTTTATGGAGAAAGAAATGTTTGTCCATAGCGACCCACAGGTAAGTCACCATTAACCCCCCCCCCTCCTTTCCTTAGAGGATATGCTGCCCATGCAGTCTCAAGCTAGTGGGCATCAAGGGGAGTTTCATCCTGAAACAGACTGCTGTCATCTTGGCAGGATTCAGTTGCACTTTATTGGTCTTACACCAAGTGGCTGTGGTATCTAGTTGTTACTGAAGACATCGAATGTTGGTGGGAATATGTCTGCAACTGGCAAGGAAAGCCGTATCATTGGCAGACTTGGCAATTTGTAGCCCTGTGACGTTGGCATATCACTGACATGGAGATTAAATAGTAGTGGCGATAAAACAGATCCTTGAGGCAGCCCCACCTGCACCAGTCACATATCATACGATTGGCCCTCTAATATTACAATAATTTTCTGCCTGTCAGAAAACTGGCTATAAGTTTCACATAACAACTGGGTGTCGACCTCAGTTCATCCAGTTTCTGAATTAGTTCTTCCCTCCATACCTTATCATACGCCCTTCCAAGACCGCTGCAGTAGCATTAAACACATTGAAATTTCTGGTAACATGTTTAGCCAGACAAAGGAGTTGCAGCTCTGTGGCTAGTACACATTGGAAGCAATACTGTTCTGCCCTGATTGTACCATCTGCCACCAGTGGTTCCAAAATGTGTACTTGGATGACTCTCTCGAAACTTTTGCCCTAACCACTAAGAAGGCTAATGGGTAGGTAATTTGTGGCCAGGGTAACGTCCTTCTGCGGTTTTGGAATAGGAACTACCTTGGCGATCTTCTACACAGTGGGGAAATACTTCATCAAGAGATAGCCATTGTAAATTCTTGTCAAGAGGACCAATGGTTTGTTTACATGGCAAGTTCTTCAAGTGTAAGTTACTGATACTGTCAATACCAGGTGCCTTGTTCCCATTTAGCTTCCTGAACATGGTTCTAATTTCGCTAGGTGTAGTTAGACAGGGACACAACTGGTCAGGAGTGGTGATCATCTAGTCAACTAGTTGCATGGTGGCTATCTCTCTGGTCTATATCCACAGGCTCCCTAAGAAGCATCACTTGTCGATGAAATGCCATCGCAAATTTTATCGCTTTGGTGAGTGGATCTGCTGTTAATCTCAGGAGTCTGAGGTGGATGTTTGGGGGTGGGGTCGGCCATCATGGTTTTCATTAACCGCCATTCTTCTCTGGTTAGCTGGAGGAAGGAGGAGATCTTATCCTCGCACAGCCAGCCAGTGTGGCCGAGCGGTTCTAGGCGCTTTAGTCTGGAACCGCGCGACCGCTAGGTTCGCAGGATCGAGTCCTGCCTTGGGCATGGATGTGTGTGATGTCCTTAGGTTAGTTAGGTTTAAGTAGTTCTAAGTTCTAGGGGACTGATGACCTCAGATGTTGAGTCCCATAGTGCTCAGAGCCATTTGAAACATTTTTTTTTCCTCACACATTTCTACTCGTCATTCAAGTAATTGGTGTAGAAGCTGCCTTTCCAAGTGCTACATCCATTTGCAGTAAGCTGGTTTGCCAGTCCATTGCCGTAGATTCAGGTACCAGGCCTTCTGTAGCAATAGTTCTTCAAGTAAGATAACGGATCGTGGGTGTGGAAGAACGGTTATAGACGATAGTTTGTGGGCCTTCCATGACTTCTGTATAAAGTAATCGACGCCATAATCGATCTCGGCTGGCGTCTGAACCTCCACGATGGGCACGATGTTGTTATTTCAGTAACTCTTGAATTGGGGCCAGTTATTCTTGTGGTGAACTCGCAGATTCGGTAGGTGTCCATAGTAGCGACGCCATAACAGGATCATGGTTCGATTATGGGGTTCGATCCCATGTCCTTCGGTGATAACAATGTCAAGGCCACATTGATGGCTGGGAGAGGGAGAGTGAGTCAGCTCCCCAGATTTCCAGGTCAGAGCCCTGTACCAGGCCGTGCAGCAACTTTCCCCGAGGGTTGGAGGTATGTGTATTCCAGATAGGATGTTTCGCATTCCAATAAACGTCTTGCCATTTGGTGCTATCGTATGATGTAAGTCTTGTGATATGAGCTGCTCTGTGGGGCGAAGATATGACGCCACAGACGTAACCTCTTCCAAATCTGTCCAGACTGAAACCACAGTTGCCTCCAGCTCTTGTAAGTCGGCATGCCAGTGAGTAACACTACAGAAAAGGTAAACTGCTGTGGCACCACCTCGTACATGTCGGTCAGTGTGCCAACTCACCATATTTCGAAGTTCGAAAGTTTCACATGGCCGTAGGTTAGTCACTGACAAGAGGGTTATGTCGATCTTGTGATGGCCAATGAAATCTTGTAGTTAATATTTCTTATTGTGAATTCCATCGACAGATGCGAACTCCTACAGCTGGTGCCACAATTTCCAGCAGCCATCTGCGACGTGGAGTAGGCGTCACTGCCTGTGCCCACACATACAGTTGGACGCTGGGATACGTTCTGGGCCATGTCAAAGCCAGTCTGGGGCCGGAGAGAACGAAGCACCTTCGCCCTGGCTGCACCACCGAATGCAGTAGAACCACCAGCTTAGGCTGCCAACTGCACTTCCCCTAGTACAGTTTGTCATCCCTGTCACTGTTAACGTCATTTTCGCCCCTACAGACTCTATGGGAGAGAAATCTTGCTCTTCGCCGAGACTGCAACACAATTTCTACCGTGGGGAATATCGACGTTATTGAGTCAAAGTAGTTGTGCACTGCAAACAACTGTGGTGTCAACGTTAGACACCACGCTAGAGGTTGTGATAACCGATAGCGGTCCAGCACTTGCAACCTCTCTGGACTCGCTGGCGCTTGCAGCGTCGCCTTATGGCACGGACAGAGACTTGCAGATTGCACCGGCCGAGTCAGCTAAAGGACGTGAGCGAAGTCAGATTAGAATAGCCTTCAGTTCGCTATGTTCGCAACCTCTAGTTCGCGCATGTATTACGCACGTAATACCAGAATTGTGTTATCTTGCTTCTTGTATAATTCAGTTAATGTTTGTTAATGAGTCATTTGTATTCAAGAAAGATAGTTGTTATCAGTTATGTTCCTGGAGTGTAGCAGCAGGACAAAGTTAATTAAAAGTTATTTACTTAAGTATTCCAGTACAATTTATTATAGAATGTTCCACAGTTTCTGTAACAGTTCCCACTGAACAGAAGCGTCTTCACAATCCCATCCTCGCTGCCAATGATGTGAAGGTCGATGTCAGCACGTCATGACCTCACACAAATGCAGGATGCTTTTCGATCGGTACCCCTGGGATTTGCAGATAGAAGCTAGCACGAGTGGGGTAGTTGTAGGAATCTGGAACATTTTAACAACTCAGTATAGCTGATGCTCCTGAGGAACCACCTGTCCTGTAGCCTGGACGCTAGAATGTCCTTACAAGCAGTGGACAGGTCCACCACTGTTGGATGATGTTACACATCGTTCTCAAGTCTGTGGCACTGGAAACTGGCTGCCTCCTACTAAAATCGTCTAGAGACTGAAAAAAAATTACCTGAAAACGACTTTGCGAGGTCTTCAGGACTTCCTAGTCTCATTCTTCCAGCATCCCCCTTATGGAAACCTAGCTCATGAAGGATTTTGTGAGCTATAACTTTTTCGTTGGTTGTTTAATGATACCGGAAAAGTGGATGAAGTGCCAACCCTAGCTACCATAGCAGCTCTAGTCTCTAGCATCGGGCCCTTTATTCCAGACACCGCCGTTTCCAGGTTTTCAGCTAGACGTTCAGGAATGGTACTGCTACAATCACATCTTCAAAATGGCTCTGAGCACTATGGGACTTAACTTCTGAGGTCATCAGTTCCCTAGAACATAGAACTACCTAAACCTAACTAACCTAAGGACATCACACGCATCCATACCATAGACAGAATTCGAATCTGCTACCGTAACGGTCGCGCGGTTCCAGACTGTAGCGCCTAGAACCGCTCGGTTAACTCGGTCGGCAGCACATCTTCGCCCTGCACTTGTAGACCTGTCACGTCTCTGATAGGGCATTGAAATGCACGTGTCTCCTGTCAACTAATCCCAAATTGTTAAATTCTTCAGTTGTGTGGTTATATTGTTCATAACTAATTTAAATTTTTTGGGGATATTTTGCTTCAGACAAGAAAATGCGTGTTTTTGTAAACAAAAGTGTTTCTTTTTACTGAAAAAATCATCAGTGGTATGTAATTAAAGATATTTACAATAAGACTTGCTTTCTAGATGGAAAACTAGATCGTTTCTGCAGATTTTCGTAACGATATTTCGTGTCTGGTTTTCAGCTCACATCAGGAAATGCGTCAGGAAATTTGTCACTGTTGATTCTGGCCAAATCCCACACTACTTTGGAGAATTATACATTTTTTATGTTAAACGCGTGGGTAAGACCACATATTCGAGTACGCTGCCAAAGTCTCGCTGGGAAGCCGTTACACATCCCGACTTCTCCCCATGTGATTTCCATATGTCTGGAGCCCTGAGAAAGACGTTGCTGGCTGTCGATTTGCTTGGACGAAGAGATGCATGCCTGGGTACAACCGCGATTCCGTGGGCAACCGCAAACATTTCTCCATGGAGCCACTGACCATCCTATCTCACTATGCGATAAATATGTGACAGTTATGGTAATTACCTTTGATATAAGGAACAGTTTACTTACATTTTTTCCATCTGTCTCATTTTCATGTCCTTTATAATTTCATTATTTCACCTTTTTTGAAACCGGTCACGTACCTCTTCCACAAGCAGTAGTAAAGTATAGAGAAGTGGATTCCGGAATTTGCTATTATTTTCGGAGAAGACTGTTCGCATAAGGTTGTGCCAAGCAGCTGAGTTAGTCCGGCATGACAGCCAAAATGCGGCTCCTAGTAACATCCTGCTCACGCGTATTGCCACAAACAACTCATGTAAACCAAGAACTCATTGTAACTGGCGAATCCTGCAGGTCGTCAATAATTAGCCGGATGTGTAGCATTAACAACCTTTACGGATGGTTACTAGAGTGTACTAATGGTCGCATGCAGCCCGAATCCATTTTATTACTGGCGTCGTTCATAGATCGCAGACAAAAAACGGGTATGTCACAACCAGCGCCGGCTGGTGCTCATTTTGGTTGGAGGGGTCCAGAGAAAGAAAATTAGCAAACTTGATAATGGAATTGCACCTAATTGATTGTTATATAACCTTCAGTTACGTCTTATTACTTAAAAATATTAGAACAATAGTAAATTTCGTAATTATACAATTATAAATATAAGCCTTCAAAGAAATGCTGTAGCTAATAATATAGTACATACAGAAGCGAAGTCCTTTTTTCTTGAGTTGCATGTGTAATATTCTAGTTAGTTGATGTGAGCCTAACCACTTGGTTTATAGCTTCTCTTCCATACTTAATAAATTAAAGGGCATTTATAGCAAACAATCTATTCATTTTAAAAGCACTGTAAGAATATTCGAGTTTCAACGACAGTGCTCCAAAATACGGAGAACTACTGAGAGATGGGCCCGTTTGCTGTTTGCAGCATTTCACGCTGATGAGTGACAGAAAGAATAGGTCGAGGGGGTTGGAACGCGTCAACATTGGACGTAATTTGTAGACACAGCCACCTCATTTCAACAGCCAAGTTTTTGCTGGTACACCCTTACAGTATTGCAGGATCTCAAAGGTTGGCCACCGAATATTGAAGCAAGCTGTTTAACAGGACGCTTCCTATTTTCGCAGATTTCAGCCAACTGAGGACTGGAGGGAAACTGCTTCAAAATATTTGATAGAGTAATAAGTGAATCGAGTAACGGATATGACATATAACAGAATGTTTCGTGTCAATTTAAGTTCCTGCCAGGAGAGCGCTCATTGAGAGCTCCATATCTTATTTTGGGACATATGCAGCAGATTTGGGTACCAAATATAACAGAAGCATCGATACGGCGGAGCTAGTAACGTCATAGCTGCTTTCAAATTCCAGTAGCAAGAGCTGATGAAGAGCGCTGACACAGCCATTTGGATACTTTTAAATTTTTTGTTTCTGATGTATACTAGATGCTTATGCAAACATCGAGAAAACGTTGAGGATTTTTAAGACAATTACAACGCACTTTCAGCAAGTACTTACATGTCACGTGTAAAATAAATATCAAGCCAGAAAGGCTTTACTTAGAAAAATTTTGAAAAGGAAAGCCACAGGTAGCAACAGACTGAGGCGCCCGCATTAGCAAGTGCGGGCACGTGAACATTACACCGAGAGTGCCATCTAGTAGCCGTAAATATAAGTAGGCTATTTAAAATACAGACAGACGTCCAGTATAAAATAAATATTAAGTGAAAAGCTTTAGTCACAATTTTAAAGTAGAATGCGTGGAAACCGGCCGGAGTAGCCGAACGGTTCTAGGCGCTAGAGTCTGGAACTGCGCGACCGCTACGGTCGCAGGTTCGAATCCTGCCTCGGGCATGGATGTGTGTGATGTCCTTAGTTAGGTGTAAGTAGTTCTAAGTTCTAGGGGATGATGACCTCAGAAGTTAAGTCCCATAGTGCTCAGAGCCATTTGAACCAATGCGTGTAAAGCAAGCCGCTACGGGCTGCTCGCGTATGTCGAGTTACAGATTGCATCAATGAGATGTTTTCTCACGTAAATTTGTACTTACGTTGTAGGCCACTTCAAATATTTAATTTCTGATTAAGGCACTCATAGAAGTGTGAAACCTGGTCAAAAAGACTAAAAATTGTGACCGAGGGCTTACTTAGTTCAACTTTACTGCGTAAAGAATTTGACAGAGCACTGAAAGACTTAAGTCACAACAAGGCCATGGAAGTAGACAAAATTCCATCAGAACTACTGATAGCCTTGCGAGAGACAGCCCCGACAAAACTGTACCATCTGGTGAGTTAGATGTATGAGACAGGTGAAATACCCTCAGATTTCAAGAAGAACATAATAATTCCAAATCCAAAGAAAAGCAAGTGTTGACAGGAGCGAAAATTACCGAACTATCTGTTTAATACTACCGTATATTGATAATTTTCACTTATGGACCGTCTGACAGTAACTGAATAAAACACAATTTTAGTGCCATACGCGTTTCGCCTTTATTTTCTGCAAGGCATCATCAGTGGCCTGGAATATGTAATATGTTTAATAAGTCACGGCTGCAAAATACTAACACAAATTCTTTACAGACGAATGGAAAAACTGGTAGAAGCCGACCTTGGGGAAGATCAGTTTGTATTCCGTAGAAATGTGGAACACCTGAGGCAATACTGACCCTACGATTTATCTTAGAAGAAAGATTAAGGAAAGGCAAACCTACGTTTCTAGCAGTTGTAGACTTAGAAAAAGCTTTCGACAATGCTGACTGGAATACACTCTTGCAAATTCTGAAGGTGGCAGGGGTGAAACACAGGGAGCGAAAGACTATTTACAATTTGTACAGAAACAAGATGGCAGTTATAAGAGTCGAGGGACATGAAAGGGAAGCAGTGGTTGGGAAGGGAGTGATGTTCTTCAGTCTGTATATTGAGCAAGCAGTAAAGGAAACGAAAGAAAAATTTGGAGTAGGAATTAAAATCCATTGAGAAGAAATAACAACTTTGAGGTTTGCCGATGACACTGTAATTCTGTCAGAGACAGCAAAGGACCTGGAAGAGTAATTGAACGGAATGGACAGTGTCTTGAAAGGACGATATAAGATGAACATCAACAAAAACGAACCGAGGATAATGGAATGTAGTCGAATTGAATCAGGTGATTAGGGAATTAGATTAGGAAATGTGACATTTAAAATAGTAGATGAGTTTTGCTATTTGGGGAGGAAAATAACTGATGATGGTCGAAGTAGGGAGGATATAAAATGTAAGCTGGCAATGGCAAGGAAGGCGTTTCTGAAGAAGAGAAATGTGTTAACATCCAGTATAGATTTCAGTATCAGGAAGTCTTTTCTGAAAGTATTTGTATGGAGTGTAGCCATTTATGAAAATGAAACATGAACGTTTAGACAAGAAGAGAATAGAACCTTTCGAAATGTGGTGCTACAAAAGAATGCTGAGGATGAGATGGGTGCTGAATAGGAGGTGCTGAATAGAATTGGGGAGAAGAGGAATTTGTGGCCCAACTTGACTAGAAGAATGGATCGGTTGGTAGGGCATGTTCTGAGGCATCAGGGGATAACCAATTGAGAGTAGGAGGACAGCGTGGAGGGTAAAAATCATAGAGGGAGACCAAGAGACGAATAACCTAAGCAGATTTAGAAGGGTGTAGGTTGCCGTAGGTACTTAGAGTCGAAGAAGCTTGCACAGGATAGAGGAGCATGGAGAGCTGCATCAAACCAGTCTCTAGACAGAATACCACAACAACAATATGTTATGTAAGTTTTATTTGATAGGATGTCATCCAAAGTTCTACCCGTGGTCTAGGGGCAGCGTCTTTGATTCATATTCAAAACGTCTTAGGTCCCGGGTTCGATCCCCGCCACTGCCTAAATTTTGATAAATAACCAGGATTGGCAGTTGAAGACTTCCGGCATAAGAAGTCAGCCTCATTCTGCCAACGGCCCTGTCAAAGAGGGCGGAGGAGCGGGAAATTGCCCCTAAAGGCGGAAGAATCAGCAATGATCAACGACATGAGGATGCAGAAGGCAATGGAAACCACTGCATTAAAGACACGTAACGTGTATCCACAGGACATGTGGCCTGTAATTGAGGAAGTGTCATGATGATCTCTCCATTGGCAAAAGATTCCGGAATAGTCCCCCATTCGGATCTCCGAGAGGGGACTGGCAAGGGTTACCATGAGAAAAAGATTGAATAATCTACGAAAGGATAACGTTCTACGAGTCGGGGCGTGGAATGTCAGAAGCTTGAACGTAGTGGGGAAACTACAAAATCCGAAAAAGGAAATGCAAAGGCTCAATCTAGATATAGTAGGGGTCAGTGAAGTGAAGTACATAGAGTCTCCCATTAGTCCAACCCCTCGTCCAAGTCGTGGGAGATGGGCAACGGCACAAAGTAGGGGATTGCCTTTAGGGGCGATGTACAGCGGGGACTTCGTGTGCCCCAGGACCGCTACGGTAGCTGAGAAGGCCCTATGGGAACCCTGAAACGTGACGGCTAACGGGGCTCTGGTGAAGCTGCGATAGGCCTAGCAAGCCAGTAGTGGATAAATCAACTGCTTTCAAAAAGGGAACATGCCTCGGATCACGGAACGGATTTAAAGGAAACGGACCAAGCAATGGAAAAGGATTACGAGATGGTTTACGGCTGGGCACCTTAAACGTAAGGACTCTAACTGGGAAGTTAGAAGAAATTGTAGAAATGATGGAAAGGAGGAAATTGGACATCTTGGGACTTGCTGAGACTAGGTGGAGAGGAGTTGGTGAAAAACCACTAAGTAAAGGATGTAAACTGTACTGGATAGGGAATGAGAGGGGAAGAAATGGAGTGGCAATAGTGGTCAGAGAGGGTCTGCAGGAGGAGGTGGAAGGTATCAATGATCGAATGATAAAAGCCAGAGTACGGGTGAAAGGAAAAAGCATTGAAATCATCCTAGCATATGCCCCACAGGTGGGGTGTACAAAAAAGGAGAAGGAGGAATTTGAAGATGACATGCAAAAGCAGCTAAATGGAGGAAATCAGATTATAATAGGGGACCTCAATGCACATGTTGGCACAGACAGGAAAGGATTCGAGGAGATAATGGGACCAGAGGGCTGGGGGAACCGAAATAGAGAAGGAAAATTGTTGCTGGAATTCTGCAAGAGGAATGGGCTGGCGATCGCAAATTCGTGGTACAAGAAGAGGAGTGGTCACAAAATAACTTGGTACAGTGGGGACTGGTCCCAAACTTCAGTAGTAGACTATGTACTAGTGGATAGGCAGATGATGAGCAGCCTCACAGATGTTAAGGTCATACCATCTGAGGCCTTAGACAGCGACCATCGGCTGTTGGTAGCCACCCTAAGAGAGAAAAAAGATAGGAGGGCAACAGATATACAGGAGAAAAGGTTGAAGACATGGATGCTGAAAGAGGATGAACGGAGGACCCAGTACCAGACACTGATCAGGAAGAAGCTGCCAAAGGAAAATCAGAGAACAGTGGAAGAAGAATGGGGCGATTTTAAGAGGGCTCTAGTTGAGGCAGCTGAGACTGTGTGCGGAAGAACTAGCACAAAGAGGAGAAGTAGGGAAACCCCATGGTGGAACAACATATGTAAAGAGGCAGTGCTTCGCAAGAACAAAGCCTTCAGAGAATGGTTCCAGACCCGAACAGAGGAAGCTAGGGTAAAATATAAGGAAAGCAAGAAAGCGGCACAGACCATAGTAAGGGCGGAGAAGAAGAAGTGGATGGAAAAATGGACAAGAATGTTAGAAGAGGACAGTGAAGGGAACAAAAAAGTACTTTACACCATGGTAAGAAATAAGAGGAATGACAGAAGCGAGTGCCTGAGGATCATGGATAATAATGGAAGAGTTGTGGAGGAAATGCATGAGCTCAAAAAGATTTGGAAGGAGTACTTTGAAGATCTGTTGAATGCTGCCAAGCAGGTAACTAACAGCGATGGAGAGCCTAAGGCAGCAGACGATTATAATAGTGGGGAAATTGATGATCTAACTTGGAATGAAGTGGAAGAAGCCATAAAGAGGATGAAAGGGGGCAAGGCACCAGGTTGGGACGAAGTAACAGTGGATATGATACGAGCAGCAGGAGAAGTAGGAACCCAGTGGCTATACAGAGTGCTGAGGGTGGTGTGGAAGGAGAACAGAATTCCTGAGGATTGGAAGAAAGGAATTATAGTCCCGATCTTCAAGAAAGGGGATAAAAGGAGATGTGAGAACTACAGAGGAATCACCCTGCTATGCCACTGTGGAAAAATCTATGAAAAGATGCTGGAGAAGAGAATAAGAAGCAGTATTGAAAGTAGACTGCAAGAGGAGCAGTACGGTTTCAGACCGGGAAGATCAACAACGGACCTCATATTTGCGGTAAGGCAACTGCAGGAAAGGCACTATGAGTACGGGAAGGACTTAATCATGGCCTTTTTGGATATTGAGAAGGCGTATGATAGTATCTGTAGGGACAAGCTCTGGGATGTGCTGAACGCAAAAGGGATAGATGAAGAGATTACACGAAAAGTCAGAAAAATGTATGAGGGAAGTGAGAGTTGTGTGAAAGTGGGGAGGGAACGTACTGCATGGTTCAAGCTGGAAAATGGGCTGCGACAGGGAAGTGCACTTTCGCCTTTATTGTTTATTATTGTTATGGATGAAATCCTACAGCAAGTATCAGATGCAATTGGAGATCATAAAATGAAAGCAGTGCTTTTTGCCGATGACCTGATGTTATGGGGAAATTGCGTGAAGGAGGTGCAAGAGCAGTTAGATGCATGGGAGGCAACGCCAGCACAATATGGAATGCATTTCTCTGCAAAGAAAAGTGAAATAATCGTCACAACAAGGAAGAAGAATAGGCCAAACGTGGATATAACTTGTGGAGGGGAAAAACTACAAGTGGTAGAGAACTTCAAGTACCTGGGAAGCGTGATTGAAAGTAAGGGGGGAAACGCAATGGAAATAAATGAAAGATGCAGAAAAGCAGGGCAGTTCTACAAATGCATTAGGGGGCTTATTTGGAGCAAGGAGGTGCCACAGAAATCCAAGGGAATTATATACCGAACCTACTTTGTCCCCATATTGACATACGGAAGTGAGACATGGGTAATGCACAAAAGCGACAAAAGTAGAATACAGGCTAGTGAAATGAAATTCCAGAGGAGCAGGTTGGGTGTAACAAGACGAGACAGATTGCGAAATTTGTATGTGAGGGAAAGACTAAAGGAGGAACCAGTACAGGACAGGATAGAAAAATCAAGACTGCAGTGGTATGGACACATGAAGAGAATGGATGAGGGAAGAATTCCAAAGAGGATGTTTGATCTGCAACTGGAGGGGAAGAGGCCCAGAGGAAGACCAAGAGATAGATGGGTGAAGGGAGTGAAGGAATGTGTGATGAGAAGAGGAGAGAACTGGACGAAGGTGGAAGAGGGGGAATGGTGGCAAGACAGAACACGGTGGAGAGGCTTGTGTTCCCGACAGACCCAGCCAGTGGCTGGAAACTGTCCAAGATGATGATGATGAGTGAAGTGAAGTGGAAGGTATACATGCCGACATCGCAAGCTGAAGATGAACGGATAGAGAAAGTGTATGAGGATATTGAAAGCGTAATGCAGTATGTAAAGGGGGACGAAAATCTAATAGTCATGGTCGACTGGAATGCAGTTGTAGGGGAAGGAGTAGAAGAAAAGGTTACAGGAGAATATGGGCTTGGGACAAGGAATGAAATAGGAGAAAGACTAATTGAGTTCTGCAACAAGTTTCAGCTGGTAACAGCGAATACCCTGTTCAAGAATCACAAGAGGAGGAGGTATACTTGGAAAAGGCCGGGAGATACGGGAAGATTTCGATTAGATTAAATCATGGACAGAGATTCCGAAATCAGATACTGGATTGTAAGGCGTACCCAGGAGCAGATATAGACTCAGATCACAATATAGCAGTGATGAAGAGTAGGCTGAAGTTCAAGACATTAGTCAGGAAGAATCAATACGCAAAGTAGTGGGATACGGAAGTACTAAGGAATGACGAGATACGTTTGAAGTTCTCTAACGCTATAGATACAGCAATAAGGAATAGCGCAGTAGGCAGTACAGTTGAAGAGGAATGGACATCTATAAAAAGGGCCATCACAGAAGTTGAGAAGGAAAACACAGGTACAAAGAAGGTAGCTGCGAAGAAACCATGGGTAACAGAAGAAATATTTCAGTTCAAAATGGCTCTGAGCATTATGGGACTTAACATCTGTGGTCATCAGTCCCCTAGAACTTAGAACTACTTAAACCTAACTAACCTAAGGACATCACACAACACCCAGCCATCACGAGGCAGAGAAAATCCCTGACCCCGCCAGGAATCGAACCCGGGAACCCGGGCGTGGGAAGCGAGAACGCTACCGCACGACCATGAGATGCGGGCAATACTTCAGTTGATTGATGAAAGGAGGAAGTACAAACGTGTTCCGGGAAAATCAGGAATACAGAAATACAAGTCACTGAGGAATGAAATAAATAGGAAGTCCAGGGAAGCTAAGACGAAATGGCTGCAGGAAAAATGTGAAGACATCGAAAAAGATATGATTGTCGGAAGGACAGACTCAGCATACAGGAAAGTCAAAACAACTTTTGGTGACATTAAAAGCAACGGTGGTAACATTGAGAGTGCAACGGGAATTCCACTGTTAAATGCAGAGGACAGAGCAGATAGGTGGAAAGAATACATTGAAAGCCTCTATGAGGGTGAAGATTTGTCTGATGTGATAGAAGAAGAGACAGGAGTCGATTTAGAAGAGATAGGGGATCCAGTATTAGAATCGGGATTTAAAAGAGCTTTGGAGGACTTACGGTCAAATAAGGCAGAAGGGATAGATAACATTCCATCAGAATTTCTAAAATCATTGGGGGAAGTGGCAACAAAACGACTATTCACGTTGGTGTGTAGAATATATGAGTCTGGCGACATACCATCTGACTTTCGGAAAAACATCATCCACACCGTTCCGAAGACGGCAAGAGCTGACAAGTGCGTGAATTATCGCACAATCAGCTTAACAGCTCATGCATCGAAGCTGCTTACAAGAATAATATACAGAAGAATGGAAAAGAAAATTGAGAATGCGCTAGGTGACGATCAGTTTGGCTTTAGGAAAAGTAAAGGGACCAGAGAGGCAATTCTGACGTTACGGCTAATAATGGAATCAAGGCTAAAGAAAAATCAAGACACTTTCATATGATTTGTCGACCTGGAAAAAGCGTTCGACAATATAAAATGGTGCCAGCTGTTCGAGATTCTGAAAAAATAGGGGTAGGCTATAGGGAGAGACGGATATACAATACAATACAATAGGTACAACAACCAAGAGGGAATAATAAGTGTGTACGATCAAGAACGAAGTGCTCGTATTAAGAAGAGTGTAAGACAAGGCTGTAGCCTTTTGCCCCTACTCTTCAATCAGTACATCGAGGAAGCAATGATGGAAATAAAAGAAAGGTTCAGGAATGGAATTAAAATACAAGGTGAAAGGATATCAATGATACGATTCGCTGATGACATTGCTATCCTGAGTGAAAGTGAAGAAGAATTAAATGATCTGCTGAACGGAATGAACAGTCTAATGAATACACAGTATGGTTTGAGAGTAAATCGGAGAAAGACGAAGGTAATGAGAAGTAGTAGAAATGAGAACAGCGAGAAACTTAACATCAGGATTGATGGTCACGAAGTCAATGAAGTTAAGGAATTCTGCTACCTAGGCAGTAAAATAACCAATGACGGACGGAGCAAGGAGGACATCAAAAGCAGACTCGCTATGGCAAAAAAGACATTTCTGGCCAAGAGAAATCTACTAATATCAAATACCGCCCTTAATTTGAGGAAGAAATTTCTGAGGATGTACGTCTGGAGTACAGCATTGTATGGTAGTGAAACATTGATTGTGGGAAAACCGGAACAGAAGAGAATCGAAGCATTTGTGATGTGGTGCTATAGACGAATGTTGAAAATTAGGTGGACTGATAAGGTAAAGAATGAGGAGGTTGAACGCAGAATCGGAGAGGAAAGGAATATGTGGAAAAGGGACAGGATGATAGGACATCTGCTAAGACATGAGGGAATGACTTCCATGGTACTAGAGGGAGCTGTAGAGGGCAAAAACTGTAGAGGAAGACAGAGATTGGAATACGTCAAGCAAATAATTCAGGACGTAGGTTGCAAGTGCTACTCTGAGATGAAGAGGTTAGCACAGGAAAGGAATTTGTGGCGGGCCGCATCAAATCAGTCAGTAGACTGATGACCAAAAAAAAGTCTTCCAAACCTCTGGTAAACTATGATTCTAATGCTGGATCCGCTATGTTTTCCATATCTACTTCTGTTTCTTCTTTCATCATGTTGTCAGACAAATCTTCCCCTCGTAGTGGCGTTTATGTAGTCATTCCGATCCCTTCTCCGCGTTTAACAGTGGAATCCTTAAGCACTCTTAATGCTGATGTCTTTGCTCTTAGATTCATAGAACCTGTTTTGACTTTTGTACCTACTGAATAGCAACTTATACCCTTCTTCATTTTTATACTGCTTTATTTCGTCTGATACCCGAGGTTTCTCCGCAATTATCTTCATTGTACCTACGCTCGTCTGTCCAACTTTTGCGATTGCTCTTTTTAGGGATATTCTTTCCCCCCTCAACTGAAATACTTAGTGTGTTGTTCATTCTTGCAGTATCTGCATCGTTAGAGAACTTCAAATGCACCCAACCATTCCACACTACTTTAGTCTCCCACTTCTTTCCCCATTGATTCTTCCAGTCTGGTGTCCGAGTATGACAAACATTTTCGGCTGAACATCGATTAGAGGTATCCAGACTCGATTAAAAGTAGTCCAGTAAATTTTCGCAAAACAAAAAGTAGACGCGACATCGGCTAATCGTCAAACGCCAGAGAAGAATGAGAAACGGAGAGTCTGAAGGAAGGAGAAAATTCACAAAGGAAAGCGAACGTGTTTTATCGTGAGGGCACATGTGCCGTTATACGCAGAACGGTTCAGAGCGTCCATCGCTCGGCGCGATTCTCCATATACCTTGTATTCGTCGGCTTTGTGCTCCACCCTAACGTAAAGAAATGGGTGAGTGGTAGAATATTCATGTCTTGTGATGTGTCTGAAACTTAGGTTTTTTGACTGGTTTATTATACTAGTGATATTAGCATGAAGGAAAACGGTTCCAAAAAAATCCGTTAAATTTCGGTTACAACGTAAATCACACACATCTAAAACTCGTCGATTCAGCTAAATAGGCCACCTAGGGATTTCAATTAAAAACAACTAAATCTGAGACCATCACATGGAAGCGGTTCTGCGGGAAACACGGCGTCCTAGAAGATGCAACAGGATTACTAAAAGTGTCTAATTACGCTTGTCTGTCTTCTGCTAGAGTTTTCCTCTGCGGTATGGGATACCATATAAGGCTAACTTCGAAATAATGGGAGTTTGTTTCGTGTTATTGCGAAATGGGGAGTGTTACACAGACGATGTAAGAGGCAGAGTGGCGCAAATAAAAAAAAAGGCGTTTTTCGTTGCAGTGAGATCTTTTCTCGAAATTTTAATCACCAGTTTTCTCCTCCGAAAGACAAAAAATTTTGCTGACTCCCAGCCAGAGCGCCCGTACCCGGGGTCAAGTGGGGCCCCAGAAACATACACCCGCCCCCCCCCCCCCACTCTCCAGCTGTCAAGGAGAGGGAAAAATAAGTTTATAGTCAGGTGTTTTCCTTTCAATTTTTTTTTTTTAAAGTCTGTATTCCGCAGGTTCTTAATGGCGTTAGAACTTCTTTATAGCAACTCATAAATCGTCATTCGTCTTCGAAAACATACATTTTACCCATATCTACCCCTCCCCCCCCCCCTCCAGCAAACTATCTTATCGGCGTCCTGCTCATAAGGAGAAATAACCAGCGTAATAGAGATATCAGCGCTCGCACAGAAATATTTAGGTTTTAGTTTTTCCCGTGTGCTATTCGAGAGCCGAGCAGTGAAGAAAGTGTCTCTATGAACACTGTGGAACACTTAGTGTGAACCGCAGAGTAGTGATGAGAAACGCTCTGGAAGATGTGCCCAACAAAGTTGTTGTTCATCAAGTCGATATTAATGCTGAGTAACTAATAGACGAAACATTAGAAAAGAAGCTCGAAGCAAAAGAAGAAAGGGTAAAATCTACTCAATTTACAGATAAACTAGTGCCAGCAACATCAAATGGAGGACTACAGTTTATAACGGACAGGGTCGTAAATTGGGACACGAGTGTGGAATGAGGGCAGATGCAGGAAACATAAAAACGAAGAAAATATGACATTAAGGTTCCCTCAAAGTATAATTGGAAGGAAAGACATTGGGACATGTAAAATCTTTCATGACTTAGAGCGTTTCGTAAATGAAAAAACAAATGTGAAAAATGAATGAGGAAAGAGCTTTTGACAAGGTAGAAGTTTCGTTGAAATCACGAATAATTCCAACAAAGAAAGATATTCATGTGGTTTTTTGTCTGCTAGCTATATTATGCTACCTATATGTTGTCCATTAAAAGTAAACTGGAAATAAGTTTGAATGGATTTGAAATGCGGATGAGATCATTGCTTAAATTTAAATGGATTGAGACAATGAGGAATCTTTTCCGTGACATAGATCGCGAAGAAATTACCTGTAGAGAGCGGTAAGGACGAGAAAGGTTGCACAGAACAGAAAGAAAAGAATAAGAAGGGTTGAAATACTGGATGCCATTAAAAGTGGACGAAGCCATCGTGGGCTTGAAGCAGGAGCACAGGAGCCACCAAAGTGGAGTACATGCAGTAGATACCTGCCGTAAGAGAGGATTTACTAGGTTGGGAAGTCATTTTATAAAATGTATTCATTTGCTACGTTTTGTTCGAGAGGAAACGAAAAACCATACCTCAAATCGTGCATTTCTTGCGTCAGACTGACAGCTTTTTGAAAGTAGAGCGTGACGTGGGAGATAGTTCTTGGAGGAAGGAGAAGGGGGAAACAGCAGTGGCAGAGGGGGTAGGGGTGGGGGTGGCGGCTGAGGGAGAGGGCTACGAAGCAGGGCAGGCAGTAATAACGAGGCAGCTAAGCCGAGCGACAATGGGCATGCGCCGACAATGGCGGTCCAATAATGGCCGCCTGTCCAAATCCAACGGCACCGCTGCTAAAGGCGGTGTGCTTCATGCTGTCTCTGACAGACGTTGATACAAACGACTACAATGACCAAACTTCAGTGTTCCCAACCGTCCAGATTTTTCAGGGATTTCGGGGACACTCCCTCTTATTAACAAATCATTCCGCGTCCCCAAGCGCTGGAAATTAAATTTGCTCTATGATGTTCATTTTCAATGAAATCATAGGTTATGGAATACCGTTTCATTAATGGGATAAAGTTTTGACTCTCAATGGGAAGATCTTCACCAGTCCTTCCTGAATCAATAAAATAAGGGGTCACTCATCTTTTTGGAATAAAAAGAACTTTTAAACAACGTAGAAAATATTTATCAACCACTTTCCTTACAGCTTGGCCACTGTCAATGGTGGCCCACATGTTGCATATGTATATTTTCTGAGGCCATTGATATAGATAAGATTTATTTACGCAGGTAGTTGGAACACTGGCTTTGACCAATTACACACTCAACATCGCCAAAGTAGGAATATAGAACTGTTCTGGTTGCGATAACGATCTTGTCGCATCGGGTGACATACTACACTGCTGGTGTCAGGTTACAGACTAGGGCTCCTTGCTTGCCCACACCCTCTCCTCCGAGGAACCACCAGGAACTGATCGAGGTCACCCAGGCAATTGTGTCATGTGACATAAAAATGGTTGTAGCCCCCTCTGAGTCAATGAGATCCATGCACCCTCCACACATTTGTCTTTTAAAAGTTGGTCAATTGAGTGGGCGCTGGGCAGTATAGGGAGAGGTTCCATCTATTTGTTTAAACAAATTACACTACTCTAGTTCAGTTTGTTAAAATAATAATATGTGGCACTAGTAGAGACCTCATCTGGGCAAATATTTAAGTACTCTCAGTTTTACGTATTTTTGCGTATTTTCCGCAGTTTTACATATTTTAGTAGGTTTTCCACAATTTTATACATTTTGTCCAATAAACCCGTCGCTGTCATGATGCCCTCTCAGGCAATCACAACGGATCACTAATACTGAGGCTTACACCCCTAGCTCCATCTTTTATAACTAGCACACTTGCAGCTGACACGATTGCTATATGCTGTGTCTATTTGTCAATACCAAGAAACATCACTCGAGGTCTACTTCATTAATATTACATGGCACCAGCAGATGCCAGACCCAGACAAGTAATATGTAAGAACTCTCAGTTAACGACAACTTATCACAGTGTACCCCATTACGCGATTTATGGGGCAACATAGCATCGAATCATGTCGTGAAGTTGTGTATCATTGTTGTGTCAAATCACAATTCATGGTAACATCAAGATGCTGTCAGCTTTAGTCCCAGATTATGCATCATTACTAGTGTGTGACATCATAGTGGTAGAAAGCAACATGTGGGCAGAAACAGTGATGTCACAGGTGCACTGTATAAGAAATTACTGTATTACTAGATTGTGTGATGTCATAGTAAAATTATGATGCCTCCAAACGAAGATACTTTATGTATAGCACAGTCCTATAAAAATATTCCTCTAGAGACCTGCTGGGAGGGTAGATAAGCCTCTCAGAATCCGACATGTTTGGGTGCAGCCACAAACAGTGATGGTCATGAGTAGTAGAACTAAGTCAGTGTCACTCAACACTCCATTGTTGCCAAATGTATCCAAGATGACAGTGATGACAGCATCCAAGATGGCGGCCTGTAGACTTGGCAACAGTGCATGACGTCATCCAAGATAGCGGCCATGACATCAGCTGATGACATCATCCAAGATGGCAGCCATGATGTCAGCTGATGATGCAAGTACCTTTATCCAAGATGGTGGATTTCCCCCAGAAAATGGTGGGAAGTTCAAATTCCATCAAGATAATACAACACACCAAGGATATCTCTACTAGCCTAAGAAAATGGCGTCCACTAACTTAAGTCATCTGACAGCCACCTCTTCCTAGGGTTTGGTGGTAAAAGGACTCAGCTTGTGCTGGACATAAATCTTTGTCTTTATTTTGCATCCAGTCTTTATTTAAACAATTATAGACCATACTACCATCAAGTGTTTCCACCATGAGGCCTGGGCCTAGTACACAGTACTGCCACCAGAGGGTGCTGTCATCCATTCCATGACATAACCCAAGATGCCAGTCTGGAGGGGGAAATGGCAGGAAAAGGGCTCAGTCTGTTCTGGACCGCTGGAGAGAGGAAGGTCAGCACTTTATTTATTTTGGAATAATTTATTTAGCGATGGATTTGACAGAGTATATTTATTACACTGATACAAAACACTCGCTCTGACATACTGGGGGTCGCAATACACAGTTTATCGACGTGCAATCTTCTCGTAAATCACCGAAATAATGTAGTACACTGATGCACAGACACGAAAACAACTTGTAAATTACCGAAATAAACCATTGCACGCCCTACAGAGCTGCAAAACACTCGTAAATCACCGATATAATCTAGTAAATTGATGTGCGGAGAGGCAAACAACTCGTAAATTGTAAAAATAATGCATCTAAACGACTCTGCAAATACGCTTGATAATCGTCAACCGTCAAAATCACGCACTGCACAACTGTTCACAAAATAATGCAACTGACACCAAAACATCTGGTAAATTGTCAAAACATAATGCATGTGTGACGCTCACAATGCTTAAGCAGCCGGTAGTAATATAGTCCACAAACACTCATTACACATAAAAACACATTCGAACTATCGACAACACATCAGATTATCCAAGGGTGCACACATCGATGCCGCCGGACGCAAGCCAGCGCGAGCCATCACACTCACGCTGCTGGCGACAGCATGTGAAATTCACGTCTACAGTTAGACTTTTTCGAGTGTTATACTGACATTACATGTCTATCTAAATAACTGATAAGCCATCGTCTGGGCCACATGCATGTGTGCTGAAGTCACAGATCGTGCTATGGAAATCTGTTCCTCTAGCTCATGATTCTAATTACACAGGTAACATCTGGCTGATGCAAGTGCATCTAACAAGGTTCTCAATGTTATACTTAAGTCACATGACTATGTGAAATAAGAACCAAGTCGAACTCTCGGAAATTTTATAGTATCCCAGAAATACTTAAAGCTTGCTTTTGTATGAGCTTCCTTGATGTCTCAGCTTGTGTGCATAGAAATTCTTGCCCTAACATAAGCTGTTTACGAAAATAGCCCAGAAGTTCATCTTTTCCGCTGTTCACCATTCCTAAATGCTAAAAAATTCCCCATTTTATCATCTAGAGACTTTCTAAATGATTTGCTTCATGGTTTACGAAGCTAAGCTAAATGTAAGAAACACTAATCTTAATACCAGCAACCTAGAATTACCTGTATATAGCACTCACCTGTGAAAATCACTAATCTGCAGAGTTTGAGCAAGATGCGATAAAAATACACCCCTTCCCTTAATCAAGAATACATCTAATTGCATTCCCCTCCAGAAGAGCTCGTAATACATATAATGACTTCAGATTCAGAGGCTGAATCAATATCATTCAGCATGTATTCCAAATAATGGAGGTGAGAGAACAACAGCAGTCTTCGTCACTTCAAAACCATGAGTCTGAATTCCTTTATCTTGTGATATTGTGATTCTGTCCGTGCATGCTACTCTAAAGTACAGACATCAGATGGAGACAGTGTTACCTTTCGCAGTTATGGCTTAGAGCATGTTTGTTTAATAAAGTTTCTTTGCTTAATTCATGCGCTTCATGTTACAGAGTTCTGTAGCTGCACGTTGATCCTCCCCAGTGTTTGAGTGGGTGCATACAATAGCCAAGGAGTGGGGATGTACAACACGCACCTGCACACAGGACATACTCTTCAATGCAGATATCTGCGAGCAGATGCAGTCCTGGCGGCAGGGTGAATTAGGTAATTACCATTATTATTATTGCTATTATATCAACAAGTGTTCTATTCCTCATATGACATGGATCTGACTACTTATGCTTCCGTCCTATCTTTCCAGAGCCACCTTGTCAGCACGTGGTGCGCGCTCCTGCAGCCTCCCAGCTGTACATGGAGCTGCGAACGCGACAGGTCGCCGCCGGCAAGCGTCGCCAGCTCGCACACCTTTGTCGGCTGCAGGCGGCTGCAGGTCCCTGTGCAGGTGGCTGCGGTCTAAGCGATGGTGGGGCAAGTCCACAGAAAAGAACCAGCATCATCTCGATCTGCACCCAGCCTGGGCTGCTCTCACTAGGAAGCGGTCGCCACAGCCGCCCCCGCCATCGCCCCCGCCGCTGCCCTGCCCCAGCAGCAACTGGCAGAGCATCGCTCTGGGGTCCATGGGTCACCCGATTCCGCAGTGTCTTCTCCTGCGCCGATACGTCCTCGCAGATCACGTGAGATGCAACACGTGCGAGGTGCCGGGGCTAGAAGTGTATTTAACACTAAATTCTTCTAGAATCCACATATGTAAATGATGCTCTAAGCCCCCCTATTCTAACTCCGACTTATCCTTGTTGCACAAGGATAAAAAAAATACGCGAACTGACTCTAATGCCAGGGGAGTAGAAGAGAGTTTGGCACCTGCAATAATTTAATTTGATAAATAAGTTAAATAAACGAAGGTTTCATTAACATAGTGAGGAATGATTGGGTTGCTCTACCGATTAACAGAATGAAAATTTTGTCCAAAATAACAATATGATTTATTAAGACTAAACACAAAATAATAAACAAAAACACTTGAAACCTTTACAATACATCAAATTGACTCAAATTGGATACTCAAACAAACGCTGTGAATGTGAAGTTGTCCCTAAACTAGATTGTGAGGATTATGACGAAGTGGTATGTGGAGCCAATTCCTTGCAACTCAAATCTTAAGAGAAAACACACAGCCAACCCAACATTAATTGCTGCTACTCAAGACAGAACAAAGTTAGAAAAAGACGAACAGGTGCGCTCTGCTGAGCTCTGATTATCACCTAGGAAAATCCCTATCTGCCGGTGCTGCGGACATACATTACCAAACTGTCTTCTTAACTGCAAGAACACGATCTGGCGTACCGCAGGCGATGGCTGGTTGCTTCGACGTCCTTGACCGAAAGGCGAGAGCCGACTACCCAGAGCACCCGTACAATGCCAAACACCGAACATTCCCGCCCCCACCACAGTGGCCGTGGTTAAATGTTCCAATCAGCAACTCGAAAACCGGCGGAAAATTCCACTCCATTGCCGGAGCACTACCATTCCACCAATGGAAATTCTTGGCGCCAATTTCTGCGCTGATTTTGCTACGTCATGGAGCTATGCCCTGAGCAAGCCAATCACAGTTACTATTTTGCAGAAAGCGCGGGAATTTTCCCGCCACAACTGCCTGGGTACACAAGTCATTCCCACGCCTCGCTGGTAGCCCGCCAGAAAGTGTTTTCGCTAAGATTCTGCGAAGTAACGGAACCTCTAGCCCAACGCTACTTCAGACCCCTCCGGGCGTGTCTTTTGACAATGTCGGCGTCTCCAAAGCATTCACTCGACTTCCTCACACCCGTCGGCTTAGCAGAGCCCGCCTGTCACCGGACCACCTGGGTGACGAGAGATGCTGCGTGGGAAGTCCGCGTGTGAAGGAATAGCAACTTTTCACCGCATGCAATTAGAGAGGAGAATCGTAAGATAGAAATATGAGAGGGGGCTCATGCCACCTCTCACACGCACCCATGTTTACCTCGCCAACTCCACTGACTAGTTGTAGCTATAGTTTTAGTAATAGATAAGATCCTATGGCTAGTGGCAGTTCCCTTTCCCGTCCTTTTAGTGATGGACATGAGGTCAGTGATACCATACCACAGTTCGAGTACCTGGTGAGTGCAGACGCTTTTGAGGAGCGAAACTCGTTCACGCAGACCGAGAACCCGGCGGGAGGGTGCCGTGGCCCTGTTAGTTTTCTGAGGGTGTACCTTCCTGTCGTAGAAACAGAGCTTCTCAAGGTAGACAATGATCCGCGGTATCCCACCCTTAAGTGCAGTGTGGTACTTTGCATTGAATTATCGCACCCCCCCCCCCCCCCCAGAGTTGAGTCTGGTGTTGAAGAGACAGCTCTTCGTTATCTTTGGGGAGGGGGGGGGATGGCGTGATAACACGGAGCACATCAATCACCTAGTGTTTTCGTAAATTCATCTTGAGTGTTATATTGGACCGGTTTTCTGAGATGGAAGTGAGAGAGTCAGCTAAAGCACTCTGCAGAATTCAACACCTTGACATCCATACACATGTCTATGATCCGGTAAACGGAGGATCTAGCTATATCATGCTCCCTAATGCTATAGCTAGCAAGAGGGCAACCATTAATGGCGAAAATAGAAAGGATCAGGCTTGTTTTGCATGGTCAGTCCTGGCTTGCGAAAGAAAGTACAATTACAGAGATCATCCTGAGCATCCCAGTACATACCATGCAGGTGATAATATTCATTCATGTTATAAGTTTGATGGTATAGAGTTCCCCGTCAAGATCCAGGACATACCTCAATTTGAGGTTCAGAATGCCGGCAAAATGGTCCATGTTTATGGCCTGGAGAAGAAAAGCAAGTCAGATGAGCAAGACAAGGATATTGTCGGACCCCTCCATTCCTCAAAATTTGCCGGTGAGAGTGAGCTGCGTGTAAACATGCTGCTCTCCTGTCAATGTCATAGTTATCACTATATTTGGAACAAAGACAAGTCCCGATTCCTTTCCTACCAACTGTCAACAAATTGTCGTATGAAACATATTTGCTTAAGGTGTCTCAATTATTTCTCCTCAGACAAGCTATTAGCTGCTAATTGGCGAGTTTCGATGGGTGCCCGAAGAAGACTGTGCTTCCAAGAATCCATTACGTGTTATTATTACTACTGAGGAAAACAAATTGATAAAGTTCAAGAACGCTCACCACCAGGCGCAATGCCCGTTTGTAGTGTACGCCGACTTTGAATGCCTCCTCACCCCTGCTACTCGCTGTGATGGTAAACCTACAGCCTCACATACCACCTTTACAGAAGAACATGTACCCTATGTGGCAGCAAACCAAATTGTATCGTCATATGACTCCTCCCTGAACCGCTACAAATCTTACGTCGGGGACAGCACTGCAGCATGCTTGCTCACTGAGCTTGAAAAAATTTCGTGGGAGGTTGATAAGCTTTACAGTGGCAACGTTCCCACGACAAAATCGAAGGAGAATGAAGATTTGTATAATAACGCTGTTGATTGTCTTATTTGTGGGCTGCCGTTAGACAGAAAAGTGGAACCTCCTCGTAGGGGCCACTGTCATCTTACGGGGAAGCTCCGTGGCGCAGCTCACAACGCGTGCAATTTGAAGTACCAGCAACCTAGACACAAACCCGTTACACAATTTATGTGGATATGACGCTCACTTTATAGTCGAGCACTTGGCTGAGCTCGGTTTGTAGAAAGATGAGCTCAGTGTACTACCTGAGAGCGACGAGAAATACATTTCATTCTCCAAACGAATGACGCCAAGAATAACCCTCCGCTTCCTTGATACGCTATGTTTTATGCAGGCACCACTCCAGAAACGAAACTCTGCCTCGGCGAGATATGCATATCACTCGAGCTGCATTTTCCGACGAGGAAAAGTTTCAACTTGTGACTAGGAAGGGCGTTTTCCCATATGAGTATGTGGATAATATAGCGAAACTCAACAAAATCAGTCTATCCAACGTAATTACATTCACCAGCAACCTTACAGGCGATGCCATAACGGATGCAGAGTATCAGCATGCCGTGAATGTCTGGGGGGAATTCAATGATTCCACTTTAGGAGAGTACGCACGGCTTTACATGGACACAGACATCTGCTTGCTTCTGGACATTTTCGAAAATTCTGGAGTCTATGTATGACCACATATTCTCTGGATCCCGCCTTATATTACATGGCACCTGGGTTGTCTTGGGACACAAT
This sequence comes from Schistocerca piceifrons, assembly GCF_021461385.2. NCBI lineage: Eukaryota > Metazoa > Arthropoda > Insecta > Orthoptera > Acrididae > Schistocerca > Schistocerca piceifrons. The sequence continues at coordinate 35,341,121 of NC_060140.1, forward strand.
GCTCAAGAAAACGAAGTGCAGTATCCAATTATTGACCGATGCTGACATGCTTCTTTTCTTTGAGCGAGGGATCCATGGGGGGCTTTGCCAATGGTCCTCTCTACTTCGACCATCATCAGTTATTTTGCTCCCCAAATAGCAAAACTCCTTTACTACTTTAAGTGTCTCATTTCTTAATCTAATTCCCTCAGCATCACTCGATTTAATTCGACTACATTCCATTATCCTCGTTTTGCTTTTGTTGATGTTTATCTTATACCCTTCTTTCAACACACTGTCCATTCCGTTCAACTGCTCTTCCAAGTCCTTTGCTGTCTCTGACAGAATTACAATGTCATCGGCGAACCTCAAGGTTTTTATTTCTTCTCCATGGACTTTAATACCTACTCCGAATTTTTCTTTTGATTCCTTTACTGCTTGCTCAATATACAGATTGAATAGCATCGGGGAGAGGCTACAACTCTGTCTCACTCCCTTCCCAACCACTGCTTCCCTTTCATATCCCTCGACTCTTATAACTGCCATCTGGTTTCTGTACAAATTGTAAATAGCCTTTCACTCCCTGTATTTTACCCCTGCCACCTTCAGAATTAGAAAGAGAGTATTCCAGTCAACATTGTCAAAAGCTTTCTCTAAGTCTGCAAATGCTAGAAACGTAGATTTGCCTTTCCGTAATCTTTCTTCTAAGATAAGTCGTAGGGTCAGTATTTCCTCACATGTTCCAACATTTCTACGGAAAGCAAACTGATCTCCCGCGAGGTCAGCTTCTACCAGTTTTTCGTCTGTAAAGAATTCGTGTTAGTATTTTGCAGCTGATAGTTGGGTAATTTTCACACCTGTCAACACCTGCTGTCTTTGGGATTGGAATTACTATATTCTTCTTGAAGTCTGAGGGTATTTCGCCTGTCTCATACATTTTGCTCACCAGATGGTAGAGTTTTGTTAGGACTGGCTCACCCAAGGCTGTCAGTAGTTCTAATGGAATGTTGTCTATTCCTGAAGCCTTGTTTCGACTTAGGTCTTTCAGTGCTCTGTCAAACTCTTCACGCAGTATCATATCCCCCATTTCATCTTCATCTACATCCTCCTCCATTTCCATAATATTGTCCTCAAGAACATCGCCCCTGTATAGACCTATATAGTCCTTCCACCTTTCTGCTTTCCCTTCTTTGCTTAGAACTGGGTTTCCACCTGAACTCTTGAAATTCATGCAAGTGGTTCTCCTTTCTCCAAAGGTCTCTTTAATTTTCCTGTAGGCAGTATCTATCTTACCCCTCGTGAGACAAGCCTCTACGTCCTTACATTTGTCCTCTAGCCATCCCTGCTTAGCCACTTTGCACCTCCTGTCGATCTCATTTTTGAGACGTTTGTATTCCTTTTTGCCTGTTTCACTTACTGCATTTTTGTATTTTCTCCGTTCATCAATTAAATTCAGTATCTCTTCTGTTACCCAAGGATTTCTACCAGCCCTCGTCTTTTTACCTACTTGATCCTCTGCTGCCTTCACTATTTCATTCCTCAAAGCTACCCATTAATCTTCTACTGTATTTCTTTCCCCCATTCCTGTCAATTGTTCCCTTGTGCTCTCCCTGAAACTCTCTCCAACCTCTGGTTCTTTGAGTTTATCCAGGTCCCATCTCCTTAAATTCCCACCTTTTTGCAGTTTCTTTAGTTTTAATCTACAGTTCATAACCAATAGATTGTGATTAGAGTCCACATCTGCCCCTGGAAATGTCTTACAATTTAAAATCTGGTTCCTAAATCTCTGTCTTACCATTATATAATCTATCTGAAACCTTTTAGTATCACCATGGTTCTTCCATGTATACAACCTTCTTTTATGATTCTTGAACCAAGTGTTAGCTATGTTTTAAGTAATGCTCTGTGCAAAATCTACCAGGCGGCTTCCTCTTTCATATCTTAGCCCCAATCCACATTCACCTACCACGTATCCTTCTCTTCCTTTTCCTACTGTCGAATTCCAGTCACCCATGACTATTAAATTTTCGTCTCCCTTTACTACCTGAATAATTTCTTTTATCTCATCATACATTTCATCAATTTCTTCATCATCTGCAGAGCTATTTGGCATATAAACTTGTACTACTGTAGTAGGCGTGGGCTTCGTGTCTATCTTGGCCACAATAATGCGTTCACTATGCTGTATGTAGTAGATTACCCGCACTCCTATTTTTTTATTCATTATTAAACCCACTCCTGCATTACCCCTATTTGATTTTGTATTTATAACCCTGTATTCACCTGACCAAAAGTCTTGTTCCTCCTGCCACCGAACTTCGCTAATTCCCGCTATATCTAACTTTAACCTATCCATTTCCCTTTTTAAATTTTCTAACCTACCTGCCCGATTAAGGGATCTGACATTCCACGCTCCGATCCGTAGAACCCGTTTTCTTTCTCTCGATAATGACATCCTCTTGAGTAGTCCCCGCCCGGAGATCCGAATGGGGGACTATTTTACCTCCGGAATATTTTACCCAAGAGGACGCCATCATCATTTAATCATACAGTAAAGCTGCATGCCCTCAGGAAAAATTACGGCTGTAGTTTCCCCTTGCTTTCAGCCGTTCGCAGTACCACAACAGCAAGGCCGTTTTGGTTAGTGTTACAGGGCCATATCAGTCAATCATCCAGATTGTTGCCCCTGCAACTACTGAAAAGGCTGCTGCCCCTATTCAGGAACCACACGTTTGTTCGGCCTCTCAACAAATACCCCTCCGTTGTGGTTGCACCTACGGTACGGCTATCTATATCGGTGAGGCACGCAAGCTTCCCCACCAACGGCAAGGTCCATGCTTCATGGGGGGCAATCCAAAATACACACAATTTTTCTCCAATTTCCTTTCCAGTGTCTTCCTTAACCCACAGAGCTGGGATGTTCCTGTCATGAAGAGTTGATCCCCGCGTGTCCCACACTTAGGACTGATTTATTTTCCGGTCATCGGAATGTTCTCCTCGGAAAAAGTATACGTTTATATTCTCAAAGAGTCTGACGTTTTGCTGCACCCTCCTCCTTGCGAAGTCGGTTTCCTGCCATTCTCGGTGGTATGTTAATTGAAATAAATAAATAAATAGAAATAAAGAAATAAATAAACCACTGCTGTTCATCCTAACTCTAGTGGCTAGACCTCGGGTTGCGACCCCTGCCCACTTTGTCCCTACCTGTTCTGTCGGTCGCCAGGAAGGTTCCTACGAAAAAAAAAGTGTTTAGCGTTCATGCAATGCAAGAGGGACGTGGACGAAGCGATGACTTGAATACGGCTAACACTTTTTTTTTCATCACTGGTCACATTATTTAATTTATGTGACATTTGAGAGGTAACATAACGAAAAAGAAACAACGTGAATTTTCATGAAATTTCCTGTACCATTCGACTATTTACTATTTTAATTAAATTTTCAACACAGAGGAACAGGCTTGCAAAGCCCAGGTCAAACCTCGATAAATAATGGTGAGAATGACGTTGTTCGTAATGAGTGATGTAATCAACTAGAATGTTCCGCCCACAAAAGTAATGTCGGATGTGCTCTCGACATCATACGTTGCACAATGGCATTTCTCATTCATACTTGGAAACATAAATCGAAACTTCATGCAGATACACGTGTTTTTTTTATTTTTGCCTCTCAAATAATTCAGTTGGAGCGGGAGTCGAACCGCTGCCTCATACATGTTTGTTTTCGATATGCGATTGCTGATTACTTGACAACTATGAACTCTAACGTCCGGCACCTATGCGTAGATACAGCCATGTAATAAGAGCGTACAAGTTCTCTTGCATTTTCTCGGAATTGCCAGGGTAGTGCACGTTACTACGTGCACTTTATTTGGGTTTAGGGGCCTACTAAAGGTGTACAAAGTTTGAAGTAAATCTGTGATCCCAATCAAAAGTAGAAAAATTATGGAAAAATGTAGTCTGTTTGGCTTCTGAGTGGCAAATATTCCTTTACTGACGGAACCTGATATACTCATCTATAAAGCTCAATCACCCAGGCTGTGGGACCCATTTGACCTCGCTGTTTAGTCTCCTCCGCAAATCTGCCATCCAACCAACAAGGGCGCAGAAGTGGACGGCAGTCCTCTATGCCGGGAGGAGTACGACGTGAGTGTTGTGAGACCTGTTTCCAACAGTACACCTCTTACTAACTCTATTTATAGTGCAAAAACCTTCCTTTGCCATAACAGTCTGACCTATTTTTACTTCAGGTGTTCGATGATGATGTTGGGTGTAGAGAGTAACAATCGTAGGAAGATTCTAAGGAATTGCAGTAAACCAGCGATAAAACATATGACGATGCCTATAACACAACTCCACAGGAAAGTTAGAGAGACGTGCTCCGGGAACTTGTACGGAATTTCATGGAAGGACGACGACGTAGTTCTCACAAAACCATTTTGCGTGAATGAATCTGAGATCTGGAACACCCAGACACTTGGGTGCAGCGCATAGAGGGAGTCTGAGACATTCTGAACCTCCTATTCGAAGCACTTAACGTCTTCACCCGTGAAACATTTAACAAATAGAATACGAGTGTTAAAACAGCTGACTATAGTCGAGATCTTCTCTGGAGTGTAATTCCAGATCACCAGTGAGCCATACACTTGATCCTGCAGCTGTCAGTGCGCAATTTTGGCCTACACTTGTATCGTCGCTCTACAGGTCATCATGTCTAAACCTGAACCACATTTTATCATCTATTCATAGCGGCCCTATTTTCACACGAATACTGTTTCAAGTCTACGAACACGTTTCTCACCTGCCTGGAAAGTAACACAATAAACAACGTGACAAGCTACTAGCTTGCACGGAACTCCTCCACAGAAGTGACTTACAGTTTCCACTGAGTAAGAGCAAATGCCAGTCACCGACAAGCCAACGTCAGTAGTACTCACATGTGTGTCTTCTAATTTTATACTGTTGAAGTATTTTTATAAATAATAATTTGGTTCCGGACAAATATGTATTGAAAGTGACAAACTGTGTTCGTATACCATGAAGCGCCAAAGAAACTGTTGTAGGCATGCGATTTCAGATACAGAGGTATGTAAACAGGCAGAATACGACGCTGCGGTCGGCAACAAGTGTCTGGCGCAGTTACTGCTGCTACAATCGCAGGTTTTCAACATTTAAGCAAGTTTGCTGTAGTCAGCGCACGAGCGATGGGACACAGCATCTCCGAAGTAGTGATGAAGTGGGGATTTTCCCGTACGACGGTTTCACGAGTGTACCGTGAATACCAGGAATCCGGTAAAACATCAAATCTCCGACATCGCTGCGGCCGGAAAAAGATCATGCAATAAAGGAAAGCAAGACGACTGAAGAGAACCGTTCAACGTGACGGAAGTGCCGCCCTTCCGCAGATTGCTGCAGATTTCAATGCTACGACATCAGAAAGTGTCAGCGTGAGACCATTCAACAAAACATATGGGCTTTTGGAGCCGAAGGCTCACTCGTGCACCCTTACGCCTCGCCTGGGTTCGTCAACACCGAAATTGGATCACTGGAAACATGTTGCCTGCTCGGACGAGTGTGGTTTTAAATTGTGTCGATCGGATGGACATGTACGGGTGTGGAGACAACCTCACGAATCCAGGGACCCCGCCTGTCAGCAGGAGGCTGTTCAAGCTGGTGGAGGCTCTGTAATGGGGTGGGGCGTGGGCAGTTGGAGTGACAGGGGACGCCTGATATGTCTAGATACGACGCTGACAGGTGACACGTACGTAAGCTTCCTGTCTCATCACCTGCTTCCATTGATACCCATTGTGCATTCCGAAGGACTTGGGCAATTCCATCTGGACAATGCGACACTCCACACGTCCAGAATTGCTACAGAGTGGCTCAAGCAACACTCTTCTGAGTTGAAACACTTTCGCTGGTCATCAAACTCACCAGACATGAACATTGTTGAGCATGTATGGGGTTCCTTGCGATGTGCACTTCAGAAAAGATATCCACACCCTCGTACTCTTACAGATTTATGGACAGGTTTGGATGATTCATGGTGTCACTTCACTCTAGCACCACTTCAGACATACTTGAGACCATGCCACGTCGTGTTGCGGCATATCTGAGTGCTTGCAGGGACCATACACAATATTAGGCAAGTGTACCAGTCCTTTTTTTTTTTTTTTGGCTCTTCGGTGTAATAGGGGCTTAGAAATATGAAATATAGAAGAAATAGGGAAACAAGAAGTACTATTTACAAATAAGCCATACTTTGTTGTAAAAGACAAAGAATTTATTTTTTCGTCGGTCTCACTTGAATCATTTGCGTTGTAACAATACACAACAGTAGTAGGGAAACCTTGTACTGCACCACTCTCCATTGTTCCCATTTGCATCCAAGATGGCGGCGATGATGTCTTCAAGAGGGCGACCACTAGAATTGGCAACAGCACAAGACGTAATCCAAGAAGGCGGCCGAGACGTCACCTGATGACGCGAGTAACGTCATAAAAGATGGCGGCTTTTGGCGGCAAAGTGCCATGCCCCCTGCCACGCCCCCCTGGTGGGAAGTTCAAATTCCATCAGGGCAATGCAACCTCTACTAACCTTAGAAAATGGCAGAAAAATAGGTCACTTGGGCTACCTCCACTAACCTAAGTCATCCAACCACCACCTCTTCCTAGGAAATGGCAGGAAGAGGACTCAGCCTGTGCTGGATATAGGTCTTTATATTGCATGTACTATTTATTTAAACAATTAGTGACAGTATCACCCTCCAGTGTGCTCGCCATGAGGTCCATAGTCCAACTAACCTAGTACACAGTGCTGCCACAAGAGTGTGCTGTCGTCTGTTCCATGACATAATCCAAGATGGCAGTCTGGGGTGGGGGGATATGGCAGGAAACAGTGTGTTCGCCACGAGGGCTGGACCTAGTAAACAGTATCGCCACCAGAGGGTGCTGTCATCCCTTCCATGACATAATCCAAGATGGCGGTCTGGTGGCGGCGAGTAAGTGTCTTATAACACAGAATTCAAGGGTATTTTGTTTATTTATAAAAAAATCTGTTTGTGGAGTTTGGATTTCTCTTTCACGTCATTCTCTGCTGTTTGGAAACATGTATATCTTGTAAGAAGTAATTACATGGAGCAAAGACGTTGCAAAACCTACTGTTTGCACTGTATTCTGGGTGTCTAAACCTAATGTTTGGCTCTTTGTCAGCACTTAAACTATTGTTCTGTTGAGTGGTTTTCCATGTCACCCCCATTTCCATAAACTATTGTAACGCCTTTGATACCAAACTAAGTAATTAGTTATGTCCTCCCATCATTATGTGGTACACCTTTTTAGTGACACACGCTTTACAACGCCATTTCTGGAACATTCTTTTCTGCCATCCTCCCCCTTAAACTATTGTACAGCGTTATACATAAAAGTTATGCAATTTAACGGAGTGTTCTGCAGCTAACCTGCTGTTCTGCTCCATGTCACCCACTCACGCAGACTGTCCCCTTAACTATGGTGCCGCTAACTCCACATTGATATAAAAAATTTATGCAAATTAATTAAATGGCTGTTTTGTGCATGTATAGTGTAGTTTGCTCTAAATGCAGCATCCTATTGGTCACTGAAATCGATGGAGTACAGTTTAAACAAAAGACTGCTAACAAAAAACAGTTGTCGCCACTCAACGCCCGAATCCGGCACGACCTTCGCTGCAGCAACCGCAACTGCCGCCGCCACCGATGCCCTCCGGCCCCGACCCTACCTCGGCCGTGGCTGCCACAGCATCGCTCTGGCGTCCATGGGCTACCCTCTCTCAGGCTAGTGGGCTAGGGCTTCAGCAACCAGGCTGCTCACAGCAGCCCGATTCCGCAGTCACATCCTCGCCGCTCACGTGAGGTACAGCACATACCCCCGTCCACCTTGCCACAGAACTCCAAGGCGTGTTCACACCAATTCCAGAACAGCACAGGCTGCTTTTTCCCTAGCAATCCTAATGGGACATACGAGCTGCGTCCAGCCATGCTTACCTTCCCCAGCATGAATGACGCATCACTGCGAGATGTCTGCATGGCGGCTCGCCATTTAAAAGGTTCTCAATCTTATAGTGACATCACATCGCTACATAAAGTAAGAGCCAAGTCGACCTCTCGGTAATTGTATAGTGTCCCAGAAATAGTTAACGTTCGATTTTGTAGGAGCTTTTATGGTGTCTAAGCTTGTTTGCATGGAAATTCTTGCCCTAACAGAACCTGTTTACGAATATAGCGCGGAATAACGCCGAATGCATTTCTCTCAATGGTCCTAATGTGGCACCCCATCCATCACCTCTTACCCTCCCTGCTTTCAACATACACAAACGTTCTCACCACTATTTAGAGACTTCTATATCCTACCACAAAGGATGTCTTGTGCATGAATTGAACATTATGATTCTCTCTTATTGAATTTACCTCCCAAATTACTGATGCCGCCAGTGTGGAAGTACCATCCACCTTTTTTCTTTCTTACTGAAGACGAGACTTTCAGCCGCAAAAAACTATTTTATACAGATAGCCATATTACACCCACAATTAAACCTTACAAAGTGCCCTACATATCGTCATATATGGAAAGACTCTTACTCAATGACACTGATATCCGACTGACCACAGCAGCTTGAATATGAGAGTGTGAAATCGATCTCCAACCCAGCTATATATCACCGTGTACCATGTAGATGTGGTAAACATACAATTTGTATCCCGTGTCATACAAAAATCTCCCCTTTTACATCATTTGTGGAGCTATCGACCACCACATAGTTCCATCCACGCGATCATGACATAACCTCTCATTCTGTGTTCTAAAATTGGTTGTAAATGTAGTACATCTGCCAACACCTAGCCCAAATGCACTGATCGAGATTAATGTTCTCTCTTACCAATAACTTCCAGGTACTGATCCTAGATTCTGAAATAATACTTTAAAATTGATAGCTTGGTTGATTTACGTAGAAATGCTTCGAACTCCATCCGTCTGGAGCATAAAAATCACCTGTATGTTGTTCTTCTTCACCACCTGCTATTACATCACAACACTTCCAAATCTATTACTATACACTGATAAGGAGTGCTAACCTCCTTGACAAGGGCGCATCTTGAGGAATCTTGTGCCCTTGGATGGATGAGGACTCAGTAAGCTCCATTCATTCATGAAACGTGGAATGTAGCTGTCTACTTCTCGGCGATTGCAGATTAAATTGGTAAGGTACTGCAGGGCAGGTTGGCTAATGACAGTGTTGGGGGGGGGGGGGGTCTTTCAGTCTCTAATTTTACCCTAAGACTGCGAGAATGCTCTGTGACTCCCATCAGCATAGAGATAGATCGTAAATTAAGCACTATGCTCGAAGTGCTGAAATATTTAGAGCCCTGTCTGATGTACTTTGGTGATGGATGTGTTCAAGAATTAACAATGTACAGATGTACTGCACAGTCATCTATCCACATTCGCATTGATACTTGCGAAGTGGGAGGGGGTGGTTTAAGTATGATACTGAAATTGGGAAACATGCTGTCACATCATTGGTCAATGTTGAAATGACTGTAAAATTGGTAAAATTGTTCACACACTCAACTGTAATGCCTATTATTCCAGTACATTGGGGCAGGCCGAAGTGGTCGAGCGGTTCTAGGCGCTACAGTCTGGAACCGTGAGACTGCTACAGTCGCAGGTTCGAATCCTGCCTCGGGCATGGATGTGTGTGATGTCCTTAGGTTAGTTAAGTTTAAGTAGTTCTAAGTTCTAGGGGACTGATGACCTCAGAAGTTAAGTCCCATGGTGCTCAGAGCCATTTGAACCATTTTTTTCAGTACATTCGGGGTATCTTTTCCATCCCATCCGTCCACTGGTACACTGTTGGTTGCCACATAATGACTGACTGAAATCGCTTGTTTGAGTTGTAGGAAGTGTTGTGGTGGAGGGACAACACCTTCTGGAGGTGGATAGCACCGGAACAGAGATCGCCTATGTGACTGGAGTATGTGGAATGAGTCAAAATGGAATGCGGAGCCATCAGCTATTCTGTCACTGTGGAAGATGAGTTTAAATGTAGAGATCGTCAGTCACTTTCAGACAGCAGTTTGGAACTCTAACAATACCACCAAACTCTTCCACTTTCCTTATCTTGTAACTGTCCTTTATTTAAAACCATCCAGTGTTTGTGGCGTGTTATGGTAGATGCAGTAACAACATGATCTACACAATTCGACGTCTAGGTTTCTTCGAGAAGCAATGGATCAGAACAAGTTAATGTCAGTTTAGAACCTGACAAAGACCTCAAAGTCATTATTGAAAAACAAAATGTATGGCGGTGTACAAAGCATGTTACAGCAGAAAAAACAATGTTTCAAACAACGACACAGGGTCACAGGGAGTGTCTGTTGCCACACAGTATAGGTGATGAAACTTTAAACTGCTCTGTGCAGTGGATCAATACCTGTATATTTAATAGGACTGTCACATGTGCTCAAAGCCGGCATGCACGCAGTATTTTGTTTTCGATGTATGGGAGGAGAGATTTGCAGTAAAAATCTTATTGAGTTCTCTATCGGATGAAGTTAGTGGAGCTTTTATAGTTCGTAATTTTTCTCTGATGGATGGAACAGGATAACGATGATAGAATGTTGGGGTGATAGATGTGAATGGGCGCTGAGGGACGCTGATCTGCAGTCCTTGCTTGTAGTTTGGATACGCACACAATGCAGTAGCAAAATCCACGTCCTTCCCCCAGCTGCCGTACTGTCTTTTATACTACCTCGTGTTGCAGGAGCAGGCTTCGTTTCTGTCGAATGGTCAAAACACAGTTCTGTCGCAATAACTCAGCTTCGCCTGTTTCTACATGGGTTGCAGGAGTAGATATAGCTTTCTCCAACTTCTACTTAGGTCCGACTTACATTGGAAAAATCACACGAGCAAAGCTGCAGGAACAGTAGTGCAGATTCTGAGAGGTAGTTGCAAGATGCACAGGGGCTACCTAAAACCATGTTGGAATTTTACTGTAGCACAGATATGAGAGTGCTAGAAATATGATTCACTAATGGCTGTAATTATTAAAGGACTTCTCCATACGATCCAATGCAGGTATGTGGTTGGATGGAAAGATTTGATTCCAAATCATAGACATCATTTCTACCGACAGTGTAGCACTAGAGATCTGAAAAGCTAGGGTACATTTCTTCTGGCCCGAATCATCACACCATCTACTACAGTTTGTGATCCTTCTCAATCAATCATCGCCTATAACTCAGTGGATATATCACAGAACCTCTGACATGGAATCGAGACAGAATGTGTAACAAATACTGGAGAAATATCTAGTGGTGGTGTCGTGAGGGAGTTGCAAATACCGGTTTCACGCCATGCTCCTTAGCCAAATCACTTTCAAAATTCCGTGATTTTATTACGAGGGTGTTCCATGTGCGACGTGTAACCGCACTGCTGGTGTGATAATGTACACTCCGGCGATCACCGTCTATATCCAGCGTCTCGGTATTTGTCTGTAGAAACCACGTCATTCGTAGGTAATGCCATACACGTACTTATAAAGCCGGTATAGCTTTTAACACGGATACTTGTGTGCACCTGTAGAACCAAGACCACATGTGATGGAAATATGGCTGTGTTTCTTTTTCTTTAACATATAGCGGTTTCTGAGACGATTTCACCTCTCTTTCTAAGACACAGTTGCAGAACTCGCAAGAAACACTTATGAGACATATCCACACATCTTTGTTTTCAGGTCAATATTATTTCGTATCGCCAGCAATCGGTTATTGACGAAGTATTATACTTAGCAGTAGGGGGTGCGCGATAGGTTCGCCTTGAACATCAGGCTTATAAAGTATGTGTCTGTGCTCCAACATGTGTGAACCGTGGCGCGGCTCTCGGGCGCAGGACGCTATCGATTACTCCTCTGGTTGAGGTTGGCACTATGTGCGATCGCGAGCGCCTCGTGTCGGAGCGGGTCCTAACGGGGGGTGAGTGCGAGTAACGAGAGTCTGGGGCGGACAGCAGGGGAGAACGGACATTGCGGCCGCACTCTGAGGCGACAAGAGAAGAGTTGTTGTGCACGGCCGAGAAGGGAGCGTTGAGCAAGGCGGCAGTCAGCACCGCTTTCCGGGGAACAGAGAGTTGCGGCAGTTCAGCGAGCAGACACCAGCTCTGGGAGGGTGAATTTCTTGTCATTCATTTGTGTATGTTTCGCAGTTAATAACTGTAAGATAGCAAGGTCTTGGCTACTGTTTGATTTGATTTCTTGTTTATCGGTCTGGTGAAAACTTATGCGAAGTTTACTAATTTCCGCCTGTGGTTCGGAAGTTGGTTTCAAGGTAAATCCGTAGGTAAATCTTTACTGCACCTAACGGTTAACTGATCTTGCGTTGAACTAATGCCATTATTAAATCGTTTCTTGTGTGCTATAAATTGTATTACCATAGACAAGGAGACAGGGCACATTCTGTGGTCGAGGGGTAGGCACGGTTGCTGCTTTGCGCGTGGCGTCTTGTCACTCGCTATCATTTCCCGCGTTAGTACGGGCGGCGTGAGATTTGTTTGCTCGCGGTTGTATGGCCGCTAGTCAGCTGTGCCTGCTCCCGCTTCAGGGTGTGCCGTGTTTCGTAAGGCGTACGCCGACTTTCAGTCACTGTTACCCCTGTGTTACTGTCGGTCGCTTACCGAAATGTTAGTCTGTTTTAGCACGGTGGCCACTGGGCCGTGACGATGTCGGTTGATGACCAGCGTTGGGGCGGTCGTCCGCTCTGAGTGGCTTCGGTCGCTTGCACTTGGCAGTTACCTTCTGATTAAAGAGATCAAATTTGTTTATTTGCAGTAAATTCCTAAGTATTTTGTGAGAAAGGTTGTAACTGAGCTTTTCATGATTTTGGTAAGACATTTTCCTATCTATGTTTTATTTAAATGAGAATTATTTATTGGGGTTATTCACCTGTTGAAGCTTAACATAAAATCTGTAACTTAGCTTTCATGATTTAATTTAATTTAAGCATTCTTGTAAAGAAGTCCCTTATCTACGTTTTATTGATTGGTAATTCTTTATTGGTGTTATTCACTGGTTGAAGGTTAACGTATGTTTGTAACCAAGTTTATGTCCTTGCTTAATTGAGATTTGTTAAGAGCCTTTATTGCTGGAAGATCATTAAAGCTTGGGTGCTTGTAATTATGAATACTGTTGTCTATGTTGTGGGCTATCCTTCCACTTCCACAGCCAAGCTGTCCTATCAACCAGTACAATGTGCAAAGTAAATGACTGTGATAGCAAAGGGATGAGTATGTCAAGTCATAAGAATGGTACTGATACTTCTATTTCCACAGCCACAGCCGTCAACATGGTGTATTTCCGATACTTCGCTCATTGCCGAATGTCGTTCAACTGAGACCGCAATCGTAACATTTAGTTGTAAGTAGAGTGATAAAATATATATGAGGCCGGTTTTTTTCCTAGGACGATTCTGTCTATGCGCGCTTGGCGTGCAGCGCTGGTGACCTGTGGCGGGAATGATTCACGTTTCCCACTAACTGTAGGAACCATCCAAATGCAGAGGCGTGTTGGAGTGTAGGAATGTAGCTGACTTAACCGTGTTGTCCTCTAGACGACCGAATAGCGAACAAACACTTAGTATGCATTGGATAGCTTACGTGATCAAGTGCAAATTTTTGAGAAGATTCAATATGGATATGTGTTTGCCCTGGACCGTTATTCCCTTCCATGTATATAGTCCAGTTGACTGCTTCTGCGCATTTCACACATTCATTTAGCTGAGGTAACATCGATTGTGGTGTGTGCATCTAGCAGGTGAAAGACGGGTGGAAGACACGTTTGCTGGTTCTCTCTAGACATGAGAAACACCTTTGTTGACTTTGTAAATTATAGAGATGATTTGGAATCTGTTACATCACCGACATCGGTATTCATGAGTGGAATTTTCAGTTTCATCCATTTTTTCTCGGGTTCTCACGTAAAGGTCTTCGCAGATGGTATAAGTTTCTAGTTACTCAGTGATTTACAGCACGCTCCACCTCGCTAAAGGTTAGGGTTTGTAGAGAAATAATGTCAGGTCTATATCTTGGGAATTATGTTGTGCGAGTGATGGGTAGGATACCACTGTGGGCTTGATATCGAGAAGTACTGCGAAAATGGTATAACATTATGACAAACCATGCGAAAATAAATGTGTTTTTGTAATCCCACTGTCTGGTGATGTGCAGTAAAGCAAGCAAGCAGGTCTGGACCAGAAACAGTAATGCGTTTGTGCCGAGAGGAACAAGCCCGGTTTGTAGAACAGTTCTGAGAGTGACTTCAATCCGCTCAGGGCGCTATGGTATCGCATTGATAGTGGATGACTTGTGACCGTAGGCCGCGGGAAAATATCTAGTTCTGGAAGTAGTTTGTACAGTGTTGTCTGTATTCGTTGTATATATATGACTGTCTGGTGGTCGATAGCTATATGAATGATTTAAAAGTGGCGATTTTTGTATGGGACAGGATATGAATTGTATGTTTACTACATCGACATGGTATGGAGTGATTTATTGCTGGGTGGGAGATCGATTTCACCCTCTCATATTCAAGCTCCCTTTCTCAGACAGGAGTGTGATTGAGTAAGAGTCCTTCCATATTTGACAATATGTAGGGCACTTTACTAGGTTTAACTATGTGTGCAATATGGCGATCTGTATAAAATAGTTTTTTGCAATCGGAAGTCTCGTTTACAGAAAGAAAAAAAAGGTGGATGGTGATTCTACACAAGCAGCATCATTAATTAGGCAGGTAAATTCAATAAGAGCCAATCATAATGCTCGATTCGTTCACAAGACATCCTTTGTGCAGCGATACAGGAGTCTCTACATTGTGGTGAGAACATTTGTGTATGTTGAAAGCAGGAAGGGTAAGACGTGATGGATGGGGTGCTGCATTAGGAGGAAAGCATTCGGCGTTATTCCGCGCTACTTTCGTAAACACATTCTGTCAGTACAAGAATTTCCATGCGGACAAGCTGAGACATCGTAAAAGCTCCTACAAAATCGACTGGGACACTATACAATTTCCGAGTGGTCGACTTGGCTCAGAAACAGTAACACATGACATCAGTATGAAACAGTAACACGTGATGTCAGTATGAGATTGAGAACCTTTTAGGTAATGAGTCGCCATGCAGATGTCTCAAGACAATGCGTCAGTCACACTGGAGCAGCTAAGCATAGATGGACACAGCTCATATGACCCGTTAGGATCGCTATGGAGAAAGCAGCCTGCACTATTCTGGAACAATTTCTGTAGTGCGATCTGCGACGTCAGTATCCACAAGTATAACATCAGCAACGCTAAACACACATGCTGCCCAGAGGCGTTTCACATATGGAATCGGTGTGAAAAGCCTTGGAGTTTTGTGGATAGGGGTGTGTGCAGTACCTCACATGATTGGCAAGGACGTGACAGCAGAGGAGTAGATGCTGCGGAATCGGGCTGCTGCGAGCATCCTGCTTTCTATAGCCCTAACGCACTATGTGTGGAGTGTGGCATGCTATAGGTGTGAAACATGGACTCTCGGGACAGAGGAACAGCAGAAGCTAAATTCTTTTGAAATGTGGTGCTATAGACGCATGCTCAAAATAAAATGGATCGACAAGGTCACAAACGAAGTGGTTCTGGAAAGAGCAGGTGAGAAGAGAAGCTTCTGGAGTTTCATTGTTGAAAGAAGAGTGCAATTTACAGGCCATCTATTAAGACATAAAGGACTCCTGAACACAATCATAGAGGGATATGTCGAGGGAAAAAGACCAAGAGGAAGACCACGACTGAGGTACGTGGAAGATGTGGGATGTGACACCTATAAAGAAATGAAGAGAAAAGCTGAAAGACGCACAGAATGGAGACAAGCTGCCATTGTAGCTGTTGCAAACCAATCCTTGGATTGACCACTACAGGAGAAGAAGAAGAAACCCACTAGCCTGAGAGAGGGCAGCCCATGGACGCCAGAGTGATGCTCTGGCAGCCACGGCTGAAGTAGGGTCGATGTTGGGGGGCAGTGGTGGCGGCGGCAGTGGTGGCTGCAGCGGCGAAGTTTGTGGTGGCTTCGGGAGTTGAGTGGTGGCAACTGTTTTTTATTAGCAATCTTTTGTTTGTACTCCATCGGTATCAGTGACCAATAGGATGCTGCAATTAGAACAAACTACCCCATACATGTACAAAATATCGATTTAATCAATTTGCATAAATTTTTTATATCAACGTGGAGTTAGCGGCACTATAGTTAAGGGGATGGTGTGCGTGAGTGGGTGACATGGAGCACAACAGCAGGTTAGCTGCAGCACACTTGCTTAAATTGCATAATTTTGATATAAAACGCAGTACAATAGTTTTATGGGGCGGTGAGGATGACAGAAAAGAATGAGTCAGAAATGGCGTTCAAAAGCATGTGTAATTGGAAAAGTGTACCACATAATGGTGGGAGGACATAACTAATTACTTAATTTGGTATCAAAGGCGTTACAATAGTTTAGGAGAAGGGGGTGACATGGAAAACCACTCAACAGAACAATAGGTTAAATGCTGACAAAGGACCAAACATTAGGTTGACAGCCGGAATACAGTGCCTAACAGTAGGTTAAGCAACATGTTTGCTCCATGTAATTACTTCTTGCAAGACCTACATGATTCCAAACAGCAGAGAATGATGTGAAAGAGAAATCCAACCTCCACAAACAGATTTTTATAAATAAACAATACACCCTTGAGTTTCGTGTTATAAGACTCTTCCTCTCCACCACCAGACCACTATCTTGGATTATGTCATGGAAGGAATGACAGCACCCTCCAGTGGCGGTACTATTTACTAGGTCCAGCCCTCTTGGCGAACACACTGTGTCCTGCCATTTCCCCCCACCCCAGACTGCCATCTTGGATTATGTCATGGAGCAGATAACAGCATACTCTGGTGGCAGCACTGTGTACTAGGTTAGTTGGACTATGGACCTCATGGAAAGCACACTGGAGGGTGCTACTGTCTCTAATTGTTTAAATAAATAGTGTATGCAAAATAAAGAAATATGTCCAGCAAATGCCGAGTCCTCTTCCCACCATATCCTAAGTAGAGGTGGCAGTCAGATGACTTAGGTCAGTGGAGGTAGCCCAAGTGACCTATTTTCCCCCCATTTTCTTGGGTTCGAAGAGGCTGCATTGTCCTGATGGATTCTGAACTTCCTGCCAGGGGGCGTGGCACTTTGCTACCAGTATCCGCCATCTTGGATAATTCTACTTGCGTCATCATATGACATCACGGTCGCCATCTTGGATTACGTTATGTGCTGCTGCCAAGTCTACAGGCCACCATCTTGAATGACATCATGGCCACCATCTTGGATATATCTGGCAACAGTGGAGAGTGGGGTGGTATGAAGGTTGCCCTACTATTCACAATGACAGTATTTTTAATTTTTCAAAATTAGAACTGCTTTGGATTGAACTAGACAATACTTTGTACTGACTGAAAAATCTTTCAAAGTTGCAGGAAGTGACTGGAAGTGAGAATGGGACATAAGGTTTTTCATGTGTTCATCCCCACAGCATACTGTCAAATTTTGTCAGCTGATTAAAACCTTTATTTTTCTCATCTACATACTTCAATTTTTGCTTTTACAGTTCAGCAAACAAATCCTTCTGCTTTACTAATTTTCATTTTTATGCCTTCGATAATTGTTATATGTCTTTCAATGATGTTGATGGGTTTTCGAGTGCCTTAAACTGAACCATTAAAAACAATAATTGCTTTTGACTTACACTAAATCATTCTGTTGAGGAACACTTTCAAAAAGTTCCTTCGCATTCAAAATACAAGCAGACTCATCTTCAAACTGAAAAGTAAGTGTTTCAATGTCACTGAAATTGAATTGCTTCTAACCATGTACGACAATGTGTCAGTATGGTTCTTGTGGCAAAATAATATCAGGATACAACTTTCTATATTCTGAGATCTCACTGAGAGCTTCCAAAAATATTTTTCCACGTTTAATATTAAGCTATTAACATTTTTGTAATTTATCGTTGTGCTTTCGGCTAATCTATTTATTCCGTGTGTCAAGCAAATTACATGGATCTTTTAAGATAAAAAGCATCAGGGCATCTGCAGCTTTAACTGTATAAGGAGCATCATCGGTAACCAACAAGAAAACTTGTTTGTGTTTTACGCCATTAGGCCATAAAACACTCGTATCTTCATTAAAAATCTTTGCTGATGTTTTGTGGTTACATTTGGGAAGTTTTTCACACGCCAATAGAAAGGATTTGTTCGATTTATCTTCAGATAGTAGTCCAGTTAGTACACTGCCAATGCATCACCCTGAGGTGTCCGTAGTCTCGTATATTGCGACCGATATAGAACTGTCTTGAATTGTGTCTCGAATTGACGGCAAACAATCCTCGTAAATGCTGTTTACATAGTTTGTTCTTCTAAGCCTAGATTTGTCAGGAATACGTTTGCCTGAATACTTCTCTAAGAAGCAGTTAAACACTGGGTTATTTAATTTCCATACACGTCTATCTGCATAAACTATGGTATAACACAAATCTGTGTAGGTAGAATTTTGGGAGTCACTGGCACATCAAAAAAAATTATTGTTTGAATTTATTCTTCCTTGCAATATTTACCTTACGTTTTGTGATAGATATGTGCTGTGATGTTAGAAACCATTGCTCTGTCGACACGGATTTTTCACAAGCATTACAAAACAGTACTTTACCATCTGTACTCAAAGACTGGATGGGAAATCTTCAATATATTTTTGCAATTTGAAACACAACGGTTGCTTATCCTTCGACATTTATACGTACATATAAAAACCGCACACACACAGACTGAGATATGCATCTTTTATACTTGTAGAAAGGCGGGTGCGTAAATGACACAATGCGGCAAACCTCGTCGTTCTCAATAATGAATGACACGGACCTGAAGTTATACATGCCGCTGGCGTACTGCGAGTGAAGGTGCTTGCCTGTCAGACGTTGCGCGTTGAACGAACGAGCATAACAATGATGAAACGGTAACGATGCAGTCTAATTGTTCGCATCGCTGGTGCGAACTAGCCCGCTTGATCGTAAAGCCTAATTGTTTTGCATTCCACGCGAAAGACAATCGAATGACGAAACAGAAAACGTGGAGGGATAAAAACTATGTAACATATCGACGACGAAGATGGCACATCAGGTAAGGTCTGTACACTTCTTAGTGAGTCTTTGCACCCTAGTTTCGATTGGTTGATTTCATGGACGTCGAGGCTACCGACAACCTATGCCATCAAAAGAAATTGCGTTTTAGTCTCCTTAATTTAATATCATGTTGATTACTACAAACAAGTTCCATATTTGATAATAGCGTGTTTCTAAATATGCTTTCACGAAAGCTCTTAATTTTTACGAGACATTTTCACTACAGGAGATGACTGGTAGGGAAGCAGTGGACAACATGTCCCAACCATTTCAATGCTTAACTCCCCAGAAGAGATTTTTCTTCTTTCCCTCTTCCCATAATCCCTGGGGAGCAACTCTAAATGGCTTGCAGGCTGTCTGAAATTCTTGGCTGCTTCAGATGCTTGTATTTTCGGCTCATCCATGTCAGGAATCGCGGTTTGAAGCGTCATTTAATAAATTTTTTAACGCTGTTACGCTTCAAAGAGATCAGTTTTATATAATGTAGCGCTGAAAATATGGATTTATGCAATTCTGATATAAAAACATGGACTAAAGTCTTAAATACGGAAAAATATGGAATATCAAAGTTACTGTTTCAGACTCCAAATGTCATGATTTATGTTCGAAAACTACAAAAAGAGTGAAAATTACTGAAGATAATATATATTTACATATTAATCCTGGCCCTAATAACAATATAAAGTATCATGGTCCACGTATTGTTATGAAATAAGACATTTAAGAGTTAAATTTTCGGGTACAGATCCTTGCAGTTTCCTCCAACGTGTGACCATTATGACATATCTTTCTATAACACTGCTGCAATGGTGGGAAGAGTGTGTGAAACATTCGACTGCGGGAGGGTAAATTTTCGACAAGGGAGCGATTAGATGTTAGACAGTCTCACCAAAATAAGCACAGGTTATATGGAAAACTATTCTAATAAACAATATGTGGAAACACTATTGGAATGTAAGGTTCAACAGTGAGATGGTTGAATTAACACGTGGAAAGACAAAATTACAGCTCTAATAACCTGCAATTGATCGTGTACATTGAAGGACAACCTAGCGCTATACCGATATTCCAGACATTTCCTCGATGATAACCCCATTTTTAACGCCAGCTATCTCCAATAACTGACATGATAAGATCATCATGGGTCTTATAGATCCACTTCAGCTGATTTTTACCCAGATTTCCTCCTTCCACCACACTGTCTCCCCTGGTAGGAGAAATGGTTAGCAGCGTTCAGAGAGAGGAATTTGAGAAGTTTACCATGTAGGTACATCACACACACACACACACACACACACACACACACACTAATGAACCAAAGCAGTATGACCACCGGCTTAAGAGTTTGTGTGTTCGTCTTTGGAACGAAATACATTCCTCATTCCGCTTATCAGGGATCCGAAATTTTGTTATTAGGTTTGTGGAGGTATTAGATGTTGACGCACAGATCACGTAATTGCGTATATAACGGGCCGCTGATCTGCGTACGCGATGATGGGGCCCAATAGCGACCCAAATGGGTACCATGGGACTTACATCAGACGTATTTCGTCACCGAGTCACCAACCAGTGTAGCACTGTTCTGGCTGCGAAACACGGACAACTATACTGCTGAAAGGTAACATCGCCGTCGGGAAAGACATCAAGCATAAAGCGATACAGGTGGCTCTCACCTGTCAACGTGTCTTCGATGATGCCGTCGATGGCGTCAACACCCCAGAGAATCACGGCTGTTCCCACCTTGCTATGCTAGTACGAACACCTTACGTTGCAACGATCCCATAGATAATGTTGTGGTGAAGGCAAACCAAAGACTGCATTTTACTGGGAGAATGATTAGAAAATGGAGCTAGTCTACTAAAGAGACTGCTTTCACTACGCTTGTACGTTGACTGTTGCGGTATTGCTGTGCAGTCTGTGATCTTTGACAGGTACATGGGACATTTGCAAGATACGATTGATGGCAGGCATCGAAAAAGTTCAAGAAGGGGCAGCTCGTTTTGTATCATCGCGTAATAGGGAAAATAATGTCACAGATATGATACGTTAGTTACGGTACAATCGATAAAACTTATCCGTTTATGGCTGCAGAGGAATATTTTCACAAAATTTCAGTCTGCAAAATTCTACTCGAAATGCGGAAATATAGTATGTTGTTATCTCCTGCGTATATAGGGAGAAACGATCTTTGTAATAAAATAAGAGATTTATGTGTGGGTTTTTCCAGTGCGTCATTCTAGAGCGCGGCGTTAGATAGATAAAGAGAAAGTGGTTCGATGAAGCCTCTGGCCGGCAGTTAAGTACGAGTTTCGGAGTAGTCGTGTAGATGTGACGCTGAGAGAGATCCATGAGGAGATTTTTCTGTTACGGAATTCAGAACTGTACGAGTTTCGGAGTAGTCGTGTACATGTGACGCTGAGAGAGATCCATGAGGAGATTTTTCTGTTACGGAATTCAGAACTTTGGCGCTGTGTTTCCCGGACGTACGTAAGGCAGGGCCGTGCAGTGGAAGACGGGAGGCCGGTGTTGGCCGAGAGCAGGCGTCCGGCGCGGGCCTTTGAGCGGCGGCGGCGGCGACGGGGCAGTAATCACCTGCCGCGAAGGGCCACTTCCGCTTCCGCTCCCCACCCCCTCTCACCCCTCCCTGCTGCTGCCGGTCCTCCATTACGCGGTCGTTTGCAGCTGCCTTCCTTAGACGGGCGCTCGCCTCTTTAGTACCCGCTTCACACTACGGCGTCGCCTCTCGCACAAGGAGCTCGTCCCGAGAGCCTGTGAAGTCTGCATCTTTAAAGCGGGCGGCGGAGGCTGCGCCTGGGGTGGGACTGCGGGATGGGTGGGGACGGAGAACGGGCAGTCCGCTCGAATCGGAGGCGGCGGAAATGCCAAACACGCGCTAAGCCACCGACAGCACTTCAGGTATCTCTTTCGTGCGCTGACGATACTTTCAACGATAGTCACGAGTTCGAAAAATAACGAAAAGCGTATTTTCCTACGTTTATTAAACTCCTGGATGCTAGTATCAGTTTGTCAAATGAAATTATGCGTTGTTTTTTTTCTTTTTTTCTCTTTTTTTAACTCTACAATAATCGACGTACTATCAGACTTTCGGAAAAGTACCACCCACACAATTCCGAAGATAGCGAAGGTAAGGAAATGCGAGAACTATCGCACATTCAGCTTAACAGCTGGTGACGACAATAATATACAGAAGAATGGAATTGAAAATTGAGCAGCTATTAGATGACGATCAGTTTGGCATTAGGAAAAGTAAACTCACGATAGAGGGGCTCGATAGTGGAAGCAAGTTTCAGGAAAAACCGAGACAGACTCACAGGATTTGTCAATCTCGAAAAAGGCTTCGAAATTCTCGGAAAAGCAAGAACCAAGTGCTCAGATTGGAAAGGGTGTAAGACGTGGATGCAGTAGTTCGCGCCTACGCCCTACCGTTCAATCTATACATCGAAGAAGCAATGATGGATGTAAAGAAAGGTCGACTTAAAATTCAAGGTGAAACTGTATTTATGATAAGTTTCTCTGATGATATTGCCATCCTCAGTAGAGATGATGAAGAATTACAAGATGTGTTCAATGGAATCAATAGTCTAATGAGCACATAATATGAAATGAGACAAAACTGGGAAAAGGGAATGATAACGAGAAGTACCAAAAAGAAAAAGAGCGAGAAACTTAACACAAAACTGGTGCCCACGAAGAGACCAAGTGAAGTGATTCTGCGACCTTGGGAGAAAAATAATCGAGGAGGACATAAAAAGTGGACAAACACAAAGAATCCATTCCTGCCCAAGGTAAGTATAGTGGTGTAAAACACAGGCCTTGAGGAAGAAATTTCTGATAATGTGTGCTTCGGTGACAGTATTGCTATGGTAGTAAATCATGTACAGTGTGAAACCTGGAACAGAAAAGATATCGAAACGACTGAGATGCGGGGATACGGAAGAATGTTTGAAATAAGGTGGACTGGTAGTATAAGGAAAGAAGATTTACTCTATAGAATCGGCGAATTAGCGAACAAAGGAACATAAAGAAAACTTAAAAGAGGAAGAGACAGGAAGATACGACATGTGTGAAGACATCAGGGAATAACATCCATGGTATTACAGGGAGCTGTAGGGAGTAAAAACTATACAGAAAGGCACAGACTGGAATACACCCAAGTAAATATGGACATAGGGTCCTAAAGTGCTACTCTGAGATAATGAGGTTAGCAAAGGAGAGGAATTCGTGCCGGGTCGCATCAAACCAGTCAGAGGACTCACGACTCAGGTCTGATATCAACTAGTTCTTTTTCAATAAAAATAAGTGTGCACCTAAAATTCTTTACAAGGTATTATCGATTGAATACTACAGATATTTAACGAGCACTTTAAATGAATCTTCACCTTATCTCTCAAAAATGCTAATCTACATAGTCTTTAATTCTGGTGAATTTCATTCGGAACATCGTCCTCAGAGAGACAATACCTGCTAATTCCCCAGATGGGCTGTTTTAATCCAATTTTTTATTGTTGAGGGAAGCATAAAACTTCAGGTATTACACATTCAACTCGCCATAAGAATAACAGATGAAGCATAGAAACGATTTACAGGAGGACACAGGGGACCAGACGTCATCGACATACGAGGAACACCAAAGTTGGTCTGTAATTGACCCCCGTGGCACTCCTGAGAAAACATGCTTGCACAACGACTTTTCATTCCCACAGGGAGCACATTGCTGTCTGTTGCACAAGTAGTTTTCAGACCACTTTAGCTCACCATGTGACGCTTTTCAGCTGTCACATTTTTCTGAACAGTTCGTTAAGAGCTGACATTATCAGATGCTTTTTTGGGTAGTGAGGTTATCGTAGCCTCAAGGTTGTTCGCGGCATATTTCAGGTCGTCAGTGTGCTTAATCAGTGCAGTATTTGTGCTGTGGTGTTTATAAAGGCCAGGCTGATATCTCTCATACATGTTGAATTTGCATATGTATTCAGTACTTTGGTCGTGAACAACATATTTCAGGGCTTTGGATACAGCAGGTAATACGCCAATTTTTCGGTAATTACAAATTGATTGCCTGGTTTCGACGTCAGGGACCCTACATTTCTTACTATATTCACCGTTATGTGTCTTAGGAGGTAAGTGCCGTACTTACTTATGTAGTCTGGGGATTCTTGAGGGTATTAATTGGTTGCAGCACGAGGACTGGTTGGCGCAGAGAAAAATTAATTCAGTTCGTCGGCTGAGACATGAAAAATAGTTCCTGATTTTGTCTTTCCAATAATGAAGCTACGGAAATTGTAAATAACGTTTTGATACCGTATTTGCCTTGAAACGTCTATGAGCAGCTTGGTGGCAACTATGTGAAAGAAGCGACGGCTGAAGGTGAAATTTTCTGCTACTTAACTGAGTGGTTCTGTTTTCTGTGCCCGTCGTATTTCCTTTCATAATAAAAGGCGGCCATTAGTTTCGGAATAATCCTGGTAATGTCCATTGTAACGCCAAAAATTGCAGTGGATCAACAGTTTATGTTAACATAACATTGCTTCCACTGCTGCCTCTACGTGCTTTCACTACAGTAGGTATAGATTTTTTCACGTGGCGTGCAAGTGGACGTTTGAGGCGGACACGGCTGGTGTGAACTCCTCAGCGGAGCCCTTTACGGTCCCGATACGGCGTGCCCGGCCTCGCTCCTCGTTTCTCGGTAAAGTTCTCGCATCACGCCAGGGGGATTCGTTACTCCTACTTTGGGGGAGCACGCAACCGGGAGAGCCTTCCTGATAACGAACCGGTAATTTCCTTAACAGCAAAGAGTCCTCTCCATCGATGCGGATAGCGTTACCTAAGAACCCAGTCATCGCGGAACTTCCCTCCGCCTTTACGTAACGAGCTTCCTCGTTCGCGAGGCGTTGCACAATACTTGGTTGCTTAAAAGTTCTGTGCTGTGCCGCAGTATTAAGCGAACGACTCTTAGACAAAGTTACAGTGTCACTATTGCTGTCGTGGCCTTTAGTCAGGAGTTTCGTTTGATGAAGCTAGCTACCCATAAACTAAAACACACAGGAAAGAAGACGAATTGTCCGCATGACTATTTTTAGGTAAGAAACGGAGTTAGAAATGGAGTCCTTTATTAGGTCGGCTCATATTGTCCAGCGCTGCTTGAGGTGTGAGTGCATTGAAGCCCTCAAGTGAGACTCAGTATAATACCCATCAACAGGTGAGACACACTCTTTACTTGACAGAAATGGTCTACCAAATAAAAATTTCTTATAATGTGGGAATGAGTTTAAGTCAGCAGAAACTAGATTTGGTAACAAAGTGGATTTTATGATGTCTTGTTCATCAATTATCTGAGTTTTCTCAGTGCCAAAGTAATTTTTCTGGTCCCAGCAAAAGACTAAACTTGCTTTTTGAAAGCCGGCCACAGTGACCAAGCGGTTCTAGGCGCTACAGTCTGGAACCGCGCGACCGCTACGGTCGCAGGTTCGAATCCTGCCTCGGGCATGGACGTGTGTGATGTCCTTAGGTTAGTTAGATTTAAGTAGTTCTAAGTTCTAGGGGACTGATGACCTCAGAAGTTAAGTCCCATAGTGCTCAGAGCCATTTGAATCAATTGCTTTTTGAATTCAGACCTCTCTTTGCGTATTTCTTTTTCCAGTCGAAAAAGAAGGAAAGAAGGTGAGGGTTTCATGTCCCTTCATGGTGACCAGTGAAGAAAAACAGCCCATGCTGAAGAAGGCGATTCGCTGTGACGTCTTAAACAGATCATCGATGCGTTCACCTTAAGCGATTTAACAAAATGAAGGATCTGTACGGTTAGACGATGGTCTGAACCAGCGTCCTCGAACGCGAATCCAGACAGTACCTGGCTGGCCTCGGCCCACACAGCGGCTGCCCAGCCCACCACTGCGTCTTCTCGTTTAAGTTTTTCCCTTCAGTCCAGAAAACTTGAATCGTCGTTGGCAGCTACTGGGTTTGCCATTGCAAGGTAATACGTAGATGACACCGGCCATAACCCTCATTCCAGACGCAACTGGCCCGTCGTATTGTGATATATATACACCGAACTCCGACCACTGCTCTGACTGACATTAATTTTACTGGGCAAAGTGGAGGATTCAGCAACTAATGGGGGAAAAGTAAGATGGATCCTTTTGAAACAGTCTAAATATAGGTCACGCATTCGTTTTCCAGTTCTGTTTTGGACAGATCGGCGCTGATGAGATACCTATCTTACAAAAAACTATTACACACATAAATCTAACGTAGGATGTACCGTAGTCTTTCTTCTTCTGTGCACTGGTATACCATTGGTTGCCGGTGCTGTAGTATCATCGTCATTCATCACTCATTTGCCAACCTCTATGAGATACAATCCTATTCTACACTTTCTTTGCACCAGCCACGCTTGCTGTTTCCGCACGTTGCCTGATGTCCTCTTCCCATATTCGGCTGTGTCTTCGGTTCGCTCTTTGTTTTGTTTTGGAATCCAACAGAGAATTCCCTGCAGTTAATTACTCTCGCCATATGTCCTACCCACCTACATTTCAACAGTCGAAGTTAGGTTTTCCCGTCCAGTCTGTTAGTCTGTTCTCTGTTCGATCTTTTTTTTTTTTTTTTTTTTTTTTTTTTCATGGCTCTGCTGGTAGTACCAAACATAAATCTCTCCTGCACTAGTTGAACAACTCTTAGTCTTTACTACAGTGTTAGGCAAAAAAACGACAAATTGGAATGAAATGCAGTATATGCTCGGATATGGAAATCGTTAGCATTTCAGCGTTCTGTATACAGGGAAAAACTACGCAGCGGATTTCTCACTCTGAAAGCGCATTTCATAGTTGCTTTTTGTAAGAAGACTGAGATAGACTTCAACGCCATGCAGCACCTCGACAGCAGTAAGCGACTAGTGGCCAGAGGACTGACGTGTTGTTCGCTGGGCTGTGTGGATTGTACGACTAGGTGACATACTTCGAGTCAGAGTGGTGGTTCGTTTGAGCGGTCTTTTTACAAGTACCCCAGTTTCCTCATTCAGCGCAGACGGTGGGACGACGACGGGAGCGGCACGGTCTATCAGAATGGTGGCCACTGGTGTGGCTTCCCTCGATGCTGCAGCAGAGAGAAATGTGTCGAGAGTGGTGCACACGGCGACAGTGCTGGACATATGAGAGGCACCGTACCGTCGTTTCAGGCGAGTACTGGTTCTGCAGACGGCATTACCGCTGAAGTATCCGTGTGTGGAAGCACTGTGGAAAGAGAGCGTCGTTAGATTGCTTTCGTTATCCGAGCGCAGTGTCTGTCGTGATGTTGTGCGATGCCACTGGATACTTAACAGATGAACTGTGGTTCACAAGTGAGTGGCTGAGTAGCTAGGTAGCAAGCGTTACCGTTCTGACTTGTTAGGGCCAGAGGCTGACACTATGTGCCTTGTCTCCATCTTTCTGCATTGTCCTGGCCTACCTCGATAAAGAGGCTGTTCGACTTTTACTTTGGCGATTACGTTGTTCAAATCTGTTACCCTTTGAAAACAGTGTGTGTGTTGTGGCTTATGGGCGCTCAACGTCGAGGTCATCAGCGCCCTGACACACATTAATGTGGACAGACCTAATAAAACTGAAACACACACGCAAAGAAAGCAGAAAAAGATGGAAAATGCTACATAAGAAAGTAGAACGTAAGGAAAGGGAAAACGCAGCAACAAGACTGCCACAGTAAATTGTCATTGACTGGCCACTTACATAAAATATGGGCGAGCTTGTCACACAGTGAACAAATTAAGATCCTCTCCCTAAAAAATTTTCGTAAAAACATTTGACATGGTACAGAACTTTAAAACATTAACTACATTCGTCCGAGTGTTGCCTAAAAGAGATGGCAGGTCCGCTGGCAAGTCAGCCGCGGCCCGCTCGTCAGAAAATAAAACGCAATCCAATAAAACGCGGCTCACAGACCTGGACGCCGCAAGCCCCACACATTGGAGGGTCCTCTCGCCGGAGCAGGAAGCCGTGCGTCATAGGGCTATGGCCTATCCGAAGCCGAGTGAGGAGAACCTCGTCCCGCCGACGGGGCTGAAAGGAAGTACAACACACACGCTTTGTGGGCTCGACTATACGGAGCTTATTGTCAGTCACTTCCAGCCACTCATCCTCCCACCGACGCATGACTCGTGAGCTCAACAGCGAGGTGAGTGCGTGCAGGGGTATAGCACACTGAGATACTTGTGGATCGAGACACGCCTCCTTGGCTGCGAGATCTACCCTTTCAGTCCCAGCAATGCATCACACCAAATCTGTTATCTTAAGCTATTCATTTATTCATAAGTGTTACCCTGCACAATTATTTTAACGTTTTTAAGTACATAATTCCATTCCTTCACTGTAAGTTAAGTGGAAGTGTTATGTCTGTGACATTAAAATTTACATTTGTAACATTTAACACACTGACTGCCACTTACTTTTAATGTTTTTAATGGAAAATGAACAGAGACTGAATCATCAAATTTCGATTGTATGCTGTTCATATTTTATTTTTGTGCTAATTCCTCACTTTAAATCTTACAAATGTCATGTTAGTAAGAATGGAAATTAAAAATTATTCCACCTACATCTCTTTCGCACCCTGTCATCAGCACTTGGCCAGTGAAACTAATTTAATATTTAAGTTGTGGAATATCCAATGGTACAACAAACAGTGACAATGGCTAACATATTACAACAAACAACAAAAAAGGAGAATGCCTCTTTAGTTACACCACAGTGAAGTATACATGTACAGTGCAGTAGCGTTTCAATTTGTTAAAAACAGACTTCAGCTCGTAGTTGTGAAATAACAACACATTTACAAATTATGCAAGTGTACAGAAGTGAATGTTTAATTAGTATCTTGCTAGTTGGTAAATTTTGCTACAAAATTACAAGACACATTACTAAACACGCGCTCAATTGGCCTCAGCTGCGCCAGTTACTTCCACAGCAAACGTAGATGAAGACAGCTTAGCACTGAATTCTTTACTCAGTATTTAGGTGAATATCCTACGAAGCAACAGACTCCAGCTTGAGAAGTGTCACCGAAAGCTAAAAACAAAACACGTACTCTCAAAGAATAATTTGAACATAGAGAAAGTGGAACCACAGCATAATTTAAACTTATATTAAGAACTCAGACAGAATGTGTGAAACGAGCATTAATTTTGACTGGAATTCCAAAAGGCAGCTAAATTACTTTGTTCTTGCTAGGTCAATACAAGTTGTTTTTTGTATTATTCACTGAGCAGTTCTGCTGAAAAGTTTTAAGGTTGGAAAAAGAACTAGCACAGTTTGAAGAACATACATTACAGTCATGAAACATTGTAGCATTTATTTGCTGCAAGCCCACACTGGTGCAAACGTACAGATCACCATTACCAAAGAAGAAGGGAAAAAAGAACTGGTTTGAATGGCACAGAATTGCATAAAACTCTTGGTTGACAACAGACACTACAAATTATAGGAGCAGACTATTTTCCTGAGATGTTTGCAACAGCATGGAGGACACTGATTTACCGCAAAGCAAGTCACCATTCTTTATAGTGCCTAAATTAATCTCAATTATAATTCACGGGAACGATGCTGGAAGAATTTAGAGGTTAAAATACACCCATTACAAGCAAATAGTAATGAAGTAACTCGTATATGCAAATATCTCACTGCTTTCATATGGCATTTCTGCTTTCTGTCATTCTTACATTCTTTAATTTTCATAAGTTAACTGTAGATAGATAAGCAAAACGACTTTTGACTTGTTTGTGTGTAATGTTGAGTTTAGACAGTAGAGTCAATCGTCTGCATCCTTGGCTTGCTGCCAACATAACAGGTCCAAGAGCATTTTTTTCACATTGTATTACTACGTTTACATGTGACACATCTTCCGAAAAACGAGAACCGAATTTCGGAAACCTTTTTTCGATGTCGTGTTTATGTGTTTAGTTTTGAAGCGGATTTTCTACCCCAGTTAAATATGACACCTGGAAAACAGTTTTTAAACTTTATGATTGTCAGCATAATCGCTGTTTGTCTTCAATTAGACGAGGTGTAAACTGCTTTAATTAAATATTTCTAATTATCATTCACTGTACGAAAAGCCACTCCGTCCATATTAGCCGAAAATTTTTTAAAACAAGCAAAGCCAACCGCCCAGGCATGTTTCAAAATCGTTTGCGTTTACACATGACCGAAAATTTATTGCGGAATCGGAAAACTGGCAACTAGAAACGGATTTCCAGAATCGATTTTGAAGTGTTATATTATTAACATAAAGCGGTATTGGGAAAGGAGTTTATGAAATCCGGCTTGGGAGCCCTACGTTAATTTTTTTCTTTTCGTGTTTCTGGTAATGTTTTAATTCGCTATACATATTTTAATTTATTGCAATATGCATTCATATTGTATTGACAAACTTAAATTTCTTATTTATTTCTGAATACCATAACAGTCCTTGGAGGAAGTGTCTTCGACTGACATATCTGTGACGCTAAGATTTTGATGTAACTTACAGTGGGCGAAACTGGTGGCTGGTCAGGGGCGGAGCTCAGACTTTGGATGTGTATGGAGGGGGGTGAATGGACGGGGCTTGTTGCGGGTGAAATCCTGGCCCTAAGAGCACGTCAAGCAGCCACATAAAAGGGCTCCCGGAACTCCCCTGTCAGTCATGCTAAGGCCGGATATGCAGTATTTGGTGCAGTTTGTGGTCCGGCTCTGCGGAAGGCTAGGCTGCGGCCTCGCTTCGCAGTTCACGGGGAGAAATCACAGGTCATGGAATGTCTTAGCCTACGCAGTCAGAAGAGAAGCCTCTCAATATCCCCGTCACATGGGTTAGGCTTCTGGATATACAGAAGTTTATAAACAAGGCTCTGCTTCGCCCCTTGCCTACAGCCATCAGACGGGATTTTCTAGACCAAACTGGCGAGGAAGATGTTTCCTGATTGGATAGCGTCTAGAGACATACTGTGGTGGGAATTTATTAAATGTGGCAGACTTCAGGATACTGGAGGAAACAGTAACATATTTCCCGATTGGTAGCTACGGCTGGAAAGGCCTTTGAGTCAGAAGAAGGGACGCGTGAGAAAGGGACATTCTTGGTTTGGGCGTGGAAGGTGAAAGGTCGTTAATTTTAGACGTCGGCAAATCTGAGTTCAGATGGTTTAATGAGAGTTCACGGTGTCTTACTAACGAGCGAGATTCTGGTTCGTCACATGTGACCACACACGGACGACATACTGCCAAAGCAGAATGGTGAGGGTATGAATTAGCACCGGCAATAGATGGACATCGATCTTTGAGAGGGGGACGTACCCGTTGTCAGTACTGTCAATCCTGGTTCCAGTGATAGTATAGCTTTCATTTATTACTCAAACACTGGAGTAACTTACACATTTCGTAAGTTGCATTAGTACTAGTAATTGAATGTGGAGCTACGTAATGGTAGAGCCCGCCCCCCTCCCCTTTCTCACTCCCACTTGCTTCATACCTACCCTATGTGATCAAAAGTAATCGGACAGCCCAGAAACATACGTTTTTCATCTTAGGTGCAATTCGCTGCCACCTGATGCCAGGTACTCCACATAAGCGACCTCAGTAGTCATTAGACATCGTGAGAGAGCAGAATGGGGTGCTCCGCAGAACTCACGGAGTCCGAACGTGATCAGGTGATTGGGTGTCACTTGTGCCATACGTCTGTACGCAAGATTTCCACATTCCTTAACATCCCTAGGTCCACTGTTTCCGATGTGATAGTGAAGGTGGAAACGTGAAGGGACACGTACAGCACAAAAGCGTACAGGCCTACCTGTACAGGAATTCCAAACTGTATCAAGATCCAGTGCAAGTGCTATGACAATTTGGCGGGAGGCGAGAAAACTTGGTTTTCATGGTCGAGCGGCTGCTCATAAGAATCATATGTGATTTTTTTCGTTTAGTTAAGGAATAAATAACTTCCTGACCAGGCAAGTACTTCCTCATTTCCATTCTCTGCACACAGTCACGTTGCCCATACTGACCAACATTTATAGAAATCAGGTACATATCTGACAACGTAATCGGGGCAGGAATGTGGTATAAAGCGCACACTGGTAGAATATCGTGAACAGAAATCCTGAATCGATTCTGGAATGCTTGCAACCAACTGAGGAATGAGAGTACGGAAAACTGAATTAAGGAAGCCGACGTGAACATGTCTGCTAGCAGACACCTGCAATTCCCGCACAATATCATGAAAAACTGCGAGCCGGGCTTCGGCTGACTAGCAATGCAAAGCGCCGTTCCTGGTCCAGCAAGGCAGGGCTTGCCTCCGGCGCAGACAAAGGGCCGGCCGGCCGCATTCAGCGGGGCCCGCGCTGTCGCTGTCTCTGCCGCTGTCGCTCCGTTGTTGCCGGCAGCAGCGGCTGGGCGGGCCCCGCTGTACAGCCTGCACTGTCCACTGTACTGCAGTGTGGGCACCGGCAGCTG
Organism: Schistocerca piceifrons; assembly: GCF_021461385.2. NCBI lineage: Eukaryota > Metazoa > Arthropoda > Insecta > Orthoptera > Acrididae > Schistocerca > Schistocerca piceifrons. Next base: position 35,373,831 of record NC_060140.1, read on the forward strand.
AGGTTCCCACTGCCCGTACTAACAGCTTCTGGGCTTCCGCACTGTACGTGCACGTGCAGTGACCCCGTCTTTTCACCAAGAAACAACATGCAGATGCGATTTCGGAACGAGATACCTACATATTGTGCTCACACTGAAATGCTAATCATTTTGATAAACAAGGGCGCTACATCTGTAGCAACTGCCGGCGACTGCTGCAACACTCTCGCTCCTTTCAGCATAGATCGATGCTGCTGTAAAAGAAAATGTGACAGCAACTGTAACGATGTTGTAGGGAGCCTCGTTGGCCTGCTGTTACCGAAACACGTGTCGATTTGCGTGTATGTACTCAAAAGATAATGAATTTAAACAAAGTTGAAAGTTAATTTTCCGTCATACTTCATTACAACTGCAGAAATTATACTACTTACAAAGAAAGACTGAACGACAAAAATATGGTTCAAATGGCTCTAAGAAATATGGGAGGTCATCAGTCGCCTAGGCTAAACCTAACTAACCTAACGACATCACACACAGTCATGCCCTAGGCACGATTCGAACCTGCGACCGTAGCGGCCGCGTGGTTCCGGCCTGAAGATCCTAGAACCGCTCGACTGAACGACAGTTTACAAGCTGTTTCTATATACAAGTGCTCGGGGAACTAGTAGCATCCGTGCAAATACACTGACGGAAGAAAATATCACGTCACCGTGAAGGAACTGTGCAACATAAACGGAAGCTGGTAGGCGTGTTTCTACATCTGAAAGACGACGTCTGTTCCAATTTCGCACCGGTCGCATACGAGTAGCTCTGGTAGCGGCACTGAGAGTGTGAAAGTGACTTGCTTTAACTAGGCGCTGTAACTGTCGTGAGCGTTAGTTGCCATTCAGACTGGCCGTGGTGAATGATGTTAATTCGAGAATGCCTTTGAGCTGAGCAAGATGCCATTATCGACACCCCACTTACTTTTTACGAAGTCGTGTAGTAGAGCTACGAGGATCTGGATGTGCCTCCTGCGATACCGCGGAAAACTCGGCTGCAGTCTAATCGCTGACACGATTGCTGGCAGTCGGTGTCACGAGGACGCACGAAAACTGGACTCCATATTGTCACTTGGCCTTGCGACGTGGAAGACCGTGTGGCTCTGCCGCATCGTACTGCACGTGCAGCAGCAATTAGAGCACCAGCTGCCACCGCAGTCACACAGCGGACTGTTACAAAGTGGCTGCTTCGAGGACAGCTCCGAGGCAGAAGCCCTGAAGCGTGCCCTCCACCACTAGTTGCGACCTCAGTGGCGACAGCTCGTTGGAGAGCACGGCGGAGTCGAGTTGTATTTCCTCAAGAATGTTGAGTTCGCCTCGGTGTCAGTGTGGCGGACCTGCACACCACCTGACACGCTCCATCTACACTTGGTGTTATGGTCTGGGTGCGATTTCGTATGACGGTAGGAGCACTCTCGTGATTTCTCTACGCACCCTTACTGCACATTTGTAAATAAATCTGGTGAGTCGACCCGTTGTGTTGCCGTTCGTGAACAGCACCCCAGAGGGTGTTTTGCAACAGGATCGCGCTCGCCCACATACCGCTGGTGCAGCGTAAAGTGGTCTACAGAGTGTTGACGTGTTGCAATGGCCTGGTCGAATGCCGGATCTGTCTCCAGTAGAGCACATACGGGAAGTGTCGGATGACAGCTCCAGCGTCGCGCACAGCCAGCATTAGCCGTCCCTGTATTGACTGACCAAGTGCAGCAGGCGCGCAACTCCATCCCACAAATCCGAGTCCGGCACCTTTACAGCACAATGCGTGCACGTTTGTATGCTCGCATTCAACATTCTGGCCGTTACACTGGTTATTAATGTACCAGCATTTCACATTTGCAGTGGCTTGTGTCGCGCTTATATTAACCTGTGATCTTGGAGTTTTAGTCACTTACGTACGTCACCTAGGCAAATGTATCCCACAAATTTCGTCACTCTAAATTATTTATTTTTTAGTGTTCCGATCTTTTCCGTCGGTGTCGTTTGAAATTACATTCACAATCTGACAGTAATAAATTTTGGTACGAATTCCGCAAATACACGGCTTTTTTTATTTATTACCGACTGAACTGAAATTTCTAGAGGACAAGTGATTTGTATTTTTGCCAATAAAGTCTCGTTCCGATAGAAAGAATTTGCGCGTTTAACAGAGAAAAATGACGCTGTTACACGTAAAGAGTTTGGTGTGGCTTGTGCTCTCGTTACGCGAAATCCGAGCGTAGTCGATTTGATAAAGTAATACACAACGAGTCGAAGCACAATTCTTCGGACCGGAAGCGTAGCACCGCACTAGCTGCGACTCGCTTCCGGGATTCCGAGATCTCGATGCAGCGACGATAACCACTAGACCACGTGGTGAGCACACTCACTGGATTACTTTCACCTGAGAATTATGTCAGGTGTCAGATACACCTACCGGTATTTAACTTCCTAATTCATGCCACCAACCAGCCTACTCTATGAATATGGGACGCATAAAAATGCGAAAGCTACAGGAGTATGTACGGCTGTCTTGTTAGTGTTTTGGCCGGCCGAAGTGGCCGTGCGGTTAAAGGCGCTGCAGTCTGGAACCGCGAGACCGCTACGGTCGCAGGTTCGAATCCTGCCTCGGGCATGGATGTTTGTGATGTCCTTAGGTTAGTTAGGTTTAACTAGTTCTAAGTTCTAGGGCACTAATGACCTCAGCAGTTGAGTCCCATAGTGCTCAGAGCCATTTGAACCATTTGTTAATGTTTTTTTCTGCCGTACAGCAGATAGTGGCGGGGAGGTAGAGCGTGGAAGATCAAAACTGCTAGCTGCAGAACCCGCAACTTCCTTGTTTCGCGTGGCTGAGCCTTCCAGGCACGACTCCCTGCCCGAGCCGCCTCCCACGCGTCACACTCGGCGGCGGCTGCCACCGCCTCCCTCACACGTCGCCGCACTCGAGCCCACGGCTGCGAAGCTCAGTCGGTAAGCAGTCTGCCTACGAAACACAACGCCGCGGTCGGTGATGTACAGTTATTCTGCCAGCAAGTCAAGTTCACTCCTGGGAAAGAAAAAAAAAAAAAAAGGATGGCTGTAGTTAGGCTAGTACTCCACGACGTTCTTCCAAGGGACGTTGCCCAGAAAGGTACCTACTAACTCATAAAATGTATCTGACGATAAAGGATTGGAAAACTCATTAATTTTTTGAATTACACCAAAATACGTCTTACGCAGCATTTAGCATCCAACTGGTCCCAACGAACATCTTCAAGTACAATTATTTCAACGCACACAGCAGAGCTCCTGTCAAGTTATCTACGATAGGGAGCCGTAGTGACGGAACCGATGTTCTGAGGGTCTGCAGCACACGCGTTAGTGGGTGGACTTGTTTGGAGAATGGCTCGGATGCTGTGATTAGTTCCAATTTTGGAAGTGGTCTAGGATGGAACATGCTGTTAGAATCAGAGATACTACAACTCAAAGTGACATAGGTCACTTACTAGCGCCACATTAGCCAAAGTTCTCGGTTCTGAAAAACAATACCAGGATAGGGCTTATACACTCCTGGAAATGGAAAAAAGAACACATTAACACCGGTGTGTCAGACCCACCATACTTGCTCCGGACACTGCGAGAGGGCTGTACAAGCAATGATCACACGCACGGCACAGCGGACACACCAGGAACCGCGGTGTTGGACGTCGAATGGCGCTAGCTGCGCAGCATTTGTGCACCGCCGCCGTCAGTGTCAGCCAGTTTGCCGTGGCATACGGAGCTCCATCGCAGTCTTTAACACTGGTAGCATGCCGCGACAGCGTGGACGTGAACCGTATGTGCAGTTGACGGACTTTGAGCGAGGGCGTATAGTGGGCATGCGGGAGGCCGGGTGGACGTACCGCCGAATTGCTCAACACGTGGGGCGTGAGGTCTCCACAGTACATCGATGTTGTCGCCAGTGGTTGGCGGAAGGTGCACGTGCCCGTCGACCTGAGACCGGACCGCAGCGACGCACGGATGCACGCCAAGACCGTAGGATCCTACGCAGTGCCGTAGGGGACCGCACCGCCACTTCCCAGCAAATTAGGGACACTGTTGCTCCTGGGGTATCGGCGAGGACCATTCGCAACCGTCTCCATGAAGCTGGGCTACGGTCCCGCACACCGTTAGGCCGTCTTCCGCTCACGCCCCAACATCGTGCAGCCCGCCTCCAGTGGTGTCGCGACAGGCGTTAATGGAGGGACGAATGGAGACGTGTCGTCTTCAGCGATGAGAGTCGCTTCTGCCTTGGTGCCAATGATGGTCGTATGCGTGTTTGGCGCCGTGCAGGTGAGCGCCACAATCAGGACTGCATACGACCGAGGCACACAGGGCCAACACCCGGCATCATGGTGTGAGGAGCGATCTCCTACACTGGCCGTACACCACTGGTGATCGTCGAGGGGACACTGAATAGTGCACGGTACATCCAAACCGTCATCGAACCCATCGTTCTATCATTCCCAGACCGGCAAGGGAACTTCCTGTTCCAACAGGACAATGCACGTCCGCATGTATCCCGTGCCACCCAACGTGCTCTAGAAGATGTAAGTCAACTACCCTGGCCAGCAAGATCTCCGGATCTCTCCCCCATTGAGCATGTTTGGGACTGGATGAAGCGTCGTCTCACGCGGTCTGCACATCCAGCACTAACGCTGGTCCAACTGAGGCGCCAGGTGGATATGGCATGGCAAGCCGTTCCACAGGACTACATCCAGCATCTCTACGATCGTCTCCATGGGAGAATAGCAGCCTGCATTGCTGCGAAAGGTGCATATACACTGTACTATTGCCGACATTGTGCATGCTCTGTTGCCTGTGTCTATGTGCCTGTGGTTCTGTCAGTGTGATCATGTGATGGATCTGACCCCCGGAATGTGTCAATAAAGTTTCCCCTTCCTGGGACAATGAATTCACGGTGTTCTTATTTCAATTTCCAGGAGTGTATATACATATTCATGTTCAGAAAAAAATAGAAGAATCTGAACGACTAGAGATATGGCGTTCGTATTCACAGGACATATGCATTACTATGTTCCGCAGTAATGATTAGTGTTTGAATCATGTCGGCCTGCGGGTTCAAGATCAATATTGGTATCGTGGTGCAACACCACCTATGCTGCAGACGTATGCGCTAAGCGTACCATCATGTAAGTGTATTTGGAAGACGGCGCATTATCGACATGAGAGAACTTGATGCAACACCCGGGAAATTCCTTCTCGCGTGGGACGAAGTGTTTTGGCAATGCAGCAGGTGTGTTCAAATGGTTCAAATGGCTCTGAGCACTATGGGACTCAACTGCTGAGGTCATTAGTCCCCTAGAACTTAGAACTAGTTAAACCTAACTAACCTAAGGACATCACAAACATCCATGCCCGAGGCAGGATTCGAACCTGCGACCGTAGCGGTCTTGCGGTTCCAGACTGCAGCGCCTTTAACCGCACGGCCACTTCGGCCGGCACAGCAGGTGTGTGGAGAATGGTTCATGGAAGGTCATCGAATAGGATGAAATGGGTCAGGTCGCACCACCCACTGAGAAGATCGACACCTCATCCGAATAGCATTGAAGGAGAGATCTGTGTCCCCCTTGGCTCTGACGCAACGGTGGAACACACATCGTAAACTATCAGGGGTGAAAGCCCGTTGCTGTTTATTATGACATGGGTTACGTGCTCATCACTTCTCCGCCTACCTGCGCGAATGTGAAGAAACATGACAGATGGTAATGGTGTATCGAACGACATCAGTGGGGACAGGAACGGTATCAGATAATGTTTTCGGACTCACCGAGGTTCAGTTTGTTTCAAAATTCTGGCCCAATTTTGATTCGGAGCAGACAGTTGGTGTGTGTCCAGGTTACTGTGACTGTACCCTTTCTGCACAACACCACAGACGCCATTTATCAGCTAGAAAATGTACAAATGCATGTTGCTACATGAAAATGTGCCTTCTTGGTGTCACTGGATGTCCTGGCCCGCCATATCTCGACACCTGCGGCAATCGAAAACGGGTGGAAAATGGTGAGATGACGTGTGCAGTGGTGTGACCCAGTACCAACTACCACATGGACTCTGGAACCAGGTGAGTGCACCGTGGATAACTATACCAGAAGATGTCATTCGCGCGTTATGTGCATTAATGCCATCACGCACGGAACAAGTTATCAGGGCTCATGGCGAACTCTGTACCTTCTAGGCAACAGGATTCTTACTCAACTGAGGTGACGGAAATGCTAATCATTTCTGCAAAACATACTAAGGTACGTGTCCTGTGAATATGAACGTCCTACCTCTAGTTGATCAAGATTTTCTGTTTTTTCTGAACATAGTGTGTATATACTATGCAATACGTGACAGAAAATGACGCGTCTGCCTTCTAAAACCTTGTCCTGCCATTACAGAATATACGCAAGGGTATCGTTTTACATACATATACAAACAATGAATGCATAAATTTCTTGTTGTGACTTTATATAACATAAGACGTGATGTTGTGTTCAGTTTCATTGGAGATATTCTCATTTAGGAGCATACTTGCCTTTGATAAGTTTAGAAAATGTCGTTGCTTATATTTTGTGAAGTTTTTAACATTATGTTAGCTCAAAAGCAGCATTGATGCCTCACCTGAAAGAGTGGACTGGAAGCTTTACTTTGCCGAGTCAGGAGGGAGGTTTATACTAATGCTTAATTTCGTAGTTCAGTCGTTATTATTTATGAGTGTATACAAACTTTTAAGGAATAATAAAAGTGAGGGAGCTAGGAAGGGAATATACAGCGAAATAAATTTAATTTTCGATATGCCATCGCTAATATAAAGCAACTGTTAGTAAAGAAGACAAAACAATAAAAATAAAAATGAATGGCACAGAAGCAAGGCTGAGAAAGGCAGTCATTGACGGGACAATAGTAATGTTCTTGAGGTGAGGCTGGAGACGCGAAGAAAGAGTGAAAGAGAGAAAGAAGGACATGTGAGTGTGCAGAACACTGCCAGGCAAACGCAGAGTTGCATGTTCGAGGGCGGGTGTGGCAGCCAGATACAGGCCAGAGGTGACTTTCAAAATAGTGCACGAGTGAGCACATCGTCAGGTGGACATTCTTTTCATTCTGGTTTCCTTTTCTAACCACTGACATTTGAACAGAGATAATGAATACAGAAAGAAAGTACGGAAGACAACATCTAGTTCTCTGTAATGCATGTCTTCCTGTAGAGTGTTTCAGGCGAATGTGTAGATTTCTGCAAAATAATAAAAAACTTATGACTGTTGTGAATGTGCCAGCGATGAATGTTTGCTAGCTATTATTCCTCTTGCAGCGACTTGCCCTTCTGCAAGCTTTATGTTTGTTATACATATACACCTACCCCCATGAACCATGGACCTTGACGTTGGTGGGGAGGCTTGCGTGCCTCAGCGATACAGATGGCCGTACCGTAGGTGCAACCACAACGGAGGGGTATCTGTTGAGAAGCCAGACAAACGTGTGGTTCCTGAAGAGGGGCAGCAGCCTTTTCAGTAGTTGCAGGGGCAACAGTCTAGATGATTGACTGATCTGGCCTTGCAACATTAACCAAAATGGGCTTGCTGTGCTGATACTGCGAACGGCTGAAAGCAAGGGGAAACTACAGCCGTAATTTTTCCCGAGGGCATGCAGCTTTACTGTAAGGCGTGGAGAGCTGCATCAAACCAGTCTCAGGACTGAAGACAACAACATAAATATACACCTATCACAAAGATCCAGAGTTTTATAGGGAGTTATGAAACTTTTATTGTTTTAATTTAGTGGTGTGAGTGGGGGTAGGCCAGCTGCGGCCGCTGTCGCGGTGTTCAGCCGGTGTCCACTGGGGTGAGTCTGCAGCAGCAGCTGAGGCGTCGCTGAGGGTGTGTGTGCGGGGGCGGGGGGGGGGGGGGGGGGGGAGGGGCACTGCGTCATACGAGGCGTAAAACAGACGTGCGTCGGCAGGGCTGGCATTTGTATTCAGGTCATTCATGCGGCGTGATTACAGCCACACGACGCGATTAAAACAGACTTTTTACGCAGATTGGTAGTTGGAGGAAGACGCGTGGGAGATTTCATTTCGGAAATCGTTAGGGAATTCAATCTCCCAGGAACCACAGTATCAAGAGTGTTTAGAAAATAACATTTTTTCAGGCATTACCTCTCACCACAGACAACAAAACGGTCGACGGCCCTCCACATAGAGACCAAGAGTATCGGCGTTTGCGTAGAGTTCTCAGTGCTAATAGACATGTAACACTGCGTGAAATAACGGCAGAAATCAATGTGCGACGTATTCGAACGTATCCATAAGGACAGCGCTGCGAGATATGACGTTAATGGTCTCTGGCAGGAGACGGCCGACGCAAGTCCCTTTGCTAAAAGTACGGCATCGCCTGCAGCTCCTCTCATGGGCTCGTGATCGTAGCTGTTGGAACCTAGACGACTGGAAAACCGATTTCAGTTGGTAGCTGCTGACGGTAAGGTTCGGGTACGGCGCCACCCCACGAAGCCACGGCCCCAAGTTGCGAACAAGGCTCTGTCCAAGCTGGTTTTGTCTCCATTATGGTGTGCGCTGTGTTTGCATGAAATGGACTAGGTGCTTTGGGCCAACTCAACTAATAATTCACTGTAAACCGTTATGTTCGGCTATTTGGAGCCATTCGCGGACTTCTTGTTCAAAAACAACGATGGAATTTTTGTGGATGACATAGCGTCTTTTCACTGGGCCACAGTTGTTCGTGATTGGTCTGAAGAACTTTCCGTATAATTCGAGTAAATGATCTGGCTGCCCTGATCGCCCGACAGGAATCACATCGAAAATTTGTGGGGTATAATCGAGAAGTCAGTTTGTGCACTTCTATAGTTACGAACGGCTATACAGACAGTGCGGCTCAATATTTCTGCAGGGTACTTCCAACGATTTGTTGAGCTCATGCCACCTAGAACTGCTGCACTAGGGCGGACAGAGGGATTTTAGACACGATACTACAAGGTATCCCACGACTTTGTCACCTAGAAATGTCCTTGGGGAAGCGGGTGGGAGTGGGGAGGGCAGGAAAGCGAAGGGAGATAAAGCTAGGTAAAATGATAGGGGTGTGTGTGCGCTTGGGGGCTTTTGTCGGGGGAAAAACTTATTGGCCAATGCGCTCATGTATATTTATCGTCAGCTCTAACTTTGTTATTTTACGTACGTTTTAACAAATTGTGTAAATGTTATAACACAGCTCTCCATTTCTGTTTTATATGGCACTATTAGTTTTCACATATGGTTGTATACAGTGTAGCTATGTTTTTCGTAATATGCCTTCTGTTATATTTAGCCTTTGTCTCCATTAATAATGACGATCATTAACATAATTTGACATTGGAGCGACAGATCGTCAGATTCCCGAGATGGTTGAAGGGCCCTGCGCATAATGTTCACAACGTTCTCAATTGGGGAGACATTCGGCGGCCTTGCAGTCCAAGGAAGGGTTTAGCAAGCACGAGGTCAAGCAGTAGAAACTCCCGCCATGTGCGGGCGGGCATTATCTTGCTGAAATGAAAGCCCAGGATGACGTGAGATGAAGAGCATCAAAACAGGGCGTAGTACGTGTGGTGTCACCGCCAGACACCACACTATGGCGTGTGGTGTCACCGCCAGACACCACACTTGCTAGGTGGTAGCCTTTAAATCGGCCGCGGTCCATTAGTATACGTCGGACCCGCGTGTCGCCACTGTCAGTGATTGCAGACCGAGCGCAGCCACACGGCAGGTCTAGAGAGATGTCCTAGCACTCGGCCCAGTTGTACAGCCGACTTTGCTAGCGATGGTTCACTGACAAATTACGCTCTCATTTGCCGAGACGATAGTTAGCATAGCCTTCAGCTACGTCATTTGCTACGACCTAGCAAGGCGCCATTATCATTTGCTATTTATCTTGTGATACATGTACCGTCAGACCGATGTTCACCAATTATGAATTAAAGTTAAGTATTCCAGTAGTTACTTACGTTCTTCGCTACTATAAATTCCCTTACCTGTTCCAGACCTCACGCCAGCCTGCGTGAGCTTAAACGCGTGCCTTTCGGCTTCCTCTCCTAGTGGCTTGGCTGTCTTGCCAAGTCACAACAGTATGGCCATTTCCTCGGCTGAGAAAAGAAATGCCGCTGTGGAAAGGAGAGGTGAGGAACACACTTGCTACTCTCACTGCTCTTGCCGGAATTAGAAGAAAACGCATACGACCAAAATTCATGCCACCTTTAGAAATATTTCGTTGGCGAAACAGTACTACTTCTCATCTGAAATCGTCTATTTACACAAAATAAATAGCAAATGGCAATTACTTTATAAAGGACCCTTTCGGACAGCCAACGTATCACGCTCAAGTGGTTATCTCTCGGCCTTTCCTAAATGTAGTCTAATTAAAGGATTTTACTGTCACTAGTATCTGAAAAGATTTCTACATGTGCAACAGTAATGAATTTGTTCTCTGATCTGTCAAAACAATACTAACGTTTTCTTCATAAATGACATGTGTAAAAACTGAAGCAAAGAAGGAAAGATTCCTACGCTATTAGAGTGTGAAATTTAGATTAATCAAATAGGTGTGAGAAAAGTACAAAGGATTAGATCACTACTTACAGATAATTCTCCTGTTGAATGTGCAGATATAAATACAAAATCAAATAGGGGTAATGCACGAGAAGGTTTAATAATGAATAAAAAATAGCAGTGCAGGTAAGCTACTACAAACAGCATAGTGAACGCATTATTGTGGCCAAGATAGACACGAAGCCCACGCCTACTACAGTAGTACAAGTTTATATGCCAACTAGCTCTACAGATGATGAAGAAATTGATGAAATATATGAGATAAAAGAAATTATTCAGGTAGTGAAGGGAGACGAAAATTTAATAGTCATAGGTGACTGGAATTCGAGAGTAGGAAAAGGGAGAGAAGGCAACATAGTAGGTGAATATGGATTGGGGGTAAGAAAAGAAACAGGAAGCCGTCTGGTAGTATTTTGCACAGAGCATAACTCAATGATAGCGAACACATGGTTCAAGAATCATAAAAGAAGGCTGTATACATGGACGAATCCCGGAGATACTAAAAGGTATCAGATAGATTATGGAATGGTAAGACAGAGATTTAGGAAGCAGGTTTTAAATTGTAAGACATTTCCAGCGGCAGATGTGGACTCTGACCACAATCAATTGGTTATGAACTGCAGATTAAAATTGAAGAAACTGCAAAAAGGTGGGAATTTAAGGAGATGGGACCTGGATAAACTGACTAAACCAGAGGTTGTACAGAGTTTCCAGGAGAGCATAAGGGAACAATTGACAGCAATGGGGGGGAAGAACTACAGTAGAAGAAGAATGGGTAGCTTTGAGGGATGAAGTAGTGAAGGCAGCAGAGGATCAAGTAGGTAAAAAGACGAGGGCTAGTAGAAATCCTTGGGTAACGGAAGAAATATTGAATTTAATTGATGAAAGGAGAAAATATAAAAATACAGTAAATGAAGCAGGCAAAAAGGAATACAAACGTCTCAAAATTGAGATGGACAGGAGGTGCAAAATGGCTAAGCAGGGATGGCTAGAGGACCAATGTAAGGATGTAGAGGCTTATCTCACTAAGGGTAAGATAGATACTGCCTACAGGAAAATTAAAGAGACCTTTGGAGAAAAGAGAAGCACTTGTATAAATATCAAGAGCTCAGATGGAAACCCAGTTCCAAGCAAAGAAGATAAGGCAGAAAAGTGGAAGGAGTATATAGAGGGTCTATACAAGGGCAATGTACTTGAGGACAATATTATGGAAATGGAAGAGAATCTAGATGAAGATGAAATGGGAGATACGATACTGCGTGAAGAGTTTGACAGAGCACTGAAAGACCTGAGTCGAAACAAGGCCCCGGGAATAGACAACATTCCATTGGAACTACTGGCGGCCTTGGGAGAGCCAGTCCTGACAAAACTCTACCATCTGGTGAGCAAGATGTATGAGACAGGCGAAGTACCCTCCGACTTCAAGAAGAATATAATAATTCCAATCCCAAAGAATGCAGGTGTTGACAGATGTGAAAATTACCGGATTATCAGTTTAATAAGTCACAACTGCAAAATACTAACACGAATTCTTAACAGACGAATGGTAAAACTGGTAGAAGCCGACCTCGTGGAAGATCAGTTTGGATTCCGTAGAAATGTTGGAACACGTGAGGCAATGCTGACCTTATGACTTATCTTAGAAGAAAGATTAAGGAAAGGCAAACCTACGTTTATGTCATTTGTAGACTCAGAGAAAGCTTTTGACAATGTTGACTGGAATACTCTCTTTCAGATTCTAAAGGTGGCAGGGGTAAATTATAGGGAGCGAAAGGCTATTTACAATTTGTACAGAAACCAAATGGCAGCTATAAGAGTCGAGGGGCATGAAAGGGAAGCAGCGGTTGGGAAGGGAGTGAGACAGGGTTGTAGCCTCTCCCCAGCGATATTCAATCTGTATATTGAGCAAGCAGTAAAGGAAACAAAAGAAAAATTCTGAGTAGGTATTAAAATCCATGGAGGTTTGCCGATGACATTGTAATTCTATCAGTGACAGCAAAGGACTTGGAGGAGCAGTTGAACGGAATTGACAGTGTCTTGAAAGATGAACATCAACAAAATCAAAACGAGGATAATGGAATGTAGTCGAATTAAGTCGGGTGATGCTGAGGGAATTAGATTAGGAAATGAGACACTTAAAATAGTAAATAAGTTTTGCTATTTGGGGAGCAAAAGAACTGATGATGATCGACGTGGAGAAGATATAAAATGTAGACTGGCAATGGCAAGGAAAGCGTTTCTGAAGAAGAGAAATTTGTTAACATGGAGTATAAATTTAAGTGTCACGAAGTCGTTTCTAAAAGTACTTGTATGGAGTGAAGCCATGTTTGGAAGTGAAACATGAACGATAAATAGTTTGGACAGGAAGAGAATAGAAGCTTTCGAAATGTGATGCTACAGAAGAATGCTGAAGATTATATGGGTAGAACCCATAACTAATGAGGAGGTAGTAAATAGAATTGGGGAGAAGAGGAGTTTGTGGCACTACTTGACAAGAAGGGAGCAGATGGTAGGACATGTTCTGAAGCATCAAGGGATCACAAATTTAGCATTGGAGGACAGGGTTGAGGGTAAAAATCGTAGAGGGAGATCAAGAGATGAATACACTAAGCAGATTCAGAATGATGTTGGTTGCAGAAGGTACTGGGAGATGAAGAAACTTGCACAGGATAGAGTAGCATGGAGAGCTGCATCAAACCAGTCTCAGGACTGAAGACCACAGCAACAACATGTGCAGATTTTGTTGACTATAGCAAATATTGCTTTGATTTACTGAAAAACTGCTAAGGGCCCAGTGGTCCTGAGAATAATTGCGTGAAACATTATGTTTGTAAAGGATCGCTTTAAGATTTGTCATATTGTGGATACTTTGTTTCTTAAACGTGGAATTAACAGAAAACTGAGATGAAAAGCATTGAAGTGTCAAGGTAGAAAGTGAATTTATGAAAAGATTCATGTTTCCTTAGGAGAAAATCTAACAAGTAATCCTCAGTTTTTTACCTAATTACCATTTATTCATTTGTGGATAGTTAGTATATATATCTACTGGTCTTTAAGTGCTGTTATGCAAAAGAATGGTCCCTTAAAGATGACCTTGAACTGACTGAAACCAAAATGAGCTCAAGTAGAGCACTAACAGTGAAACGTAAGTATTTCTGATGGAGTCAGCCTATATTTGGAAAAGAATAAAATCTTTGAGCCTAAATAATGAGTGACGCACGGGTATTTCAATATGAAATTTTAAGTGTGCTAAAATGCAGTGATGCTTGATTTGAGCTGTTCTCTATTTTCAGTTTTCTTTACGTGTGTTTTCCGTACGTACACGTGTCTCTGGTCGGCTGTGTGTAGACCTTCCTATTTGATGGTGTAGGGATTGCTAGTTGCCCAAACCATGGGTATATAGCGATGAGACTGCTAAAACCGACATCTGTAGGGATGAGTTGCAACTTAAACTGTGTAATGAAAGTGACGAAGCTCTGAACTAAAAAGCCCTTGCCTTGAGTTACGATGAAGTCACTCCGTGTTAAAGGGGACCATGAAGTTTGTGTGGCTGAGATGGTGAACCAAGGAAAGGCATAAAGTGTAAGTGAAATTCTGTGTTTAGCAAGCTTTACTATGTGTAACCTGAACATTTCACCGACATGGACGAATTAGAAAAATGTGAATACTTTGCTTTCTTGGACTTGATCGTACTAGATTCTGCCAGGCTGTAGTTGACTATGTCCTTGGATGATCCTGCAAGGCACTCTATACGAACGCGACATGCGATCACGTTATCTAATTTGCGCCTGTACTGACGAACTGTTTATAGGGATGTAGAACGTACTTTCAGAACAGAATGTAGAGGTTTTGTCCATAAACATCGAGGTTATCATAGATGTTTTAATGGTGTACATCCAGAATGCATCGACGGCAAAGGTCAAAAACACCTACATCGTTCACGGCCGGTCTCGTGCTTCTTTCATTCCTGTTCTCGTGAGTTTTGTACTTTTGAAGTAGTAAGCAAGTTACGTATAAAGTTGACAGTATTATCATTTACTTAAAACAGTCTCAGTCGTGCGGTTCAGTCACTGTGCATAGTGTACGTGATTCTCATTGTCGATAGCCATGTCTGTGCGAGTCATTGTGCACCATAAATTTGATGACATTTGAACGTAGGATGGAGCAAAATCAAAGAAAATGACTGAAGATATTATGAACGGATAATAAACCGTTATCCATTGTAGTAGAAATAGGCTTTTTACAACTAATGAAATAGGTGTGACCAATGCACAAGGTGCCAATTCGAGAAACAATAAAAAGCAGGGCTGACAATAAGTATGAAGCAATCAGTCACACTTTTTTTTATACATAAAGAATGCTGGAGAATTTGAGCAGAAACAATGCCAAGTAAATCAGTTGTGAACATTACTATTTACTGTTCATAAAAGTTTAAACTCATCAGTGTAACATTACGTGTTTTTGAACTGACACAACACCAGCCATTGCTGTAAACCGCTGAAAAATGACATATTTTCTCCGACTGAAATAATTCAATTGAAAAAGTTACAGCTATCATCACAGATAATGACAGGACTGTTAGATAGCTCAATCGGGGCATTACGGAAAATTACTTATTGTTTTGCCTATACGATTTACTTAGCCGTAACGATATCCACTGATGATGCAGAATTGATATGCAAGGTCCCAGATATTGCCGTAGAGTGACAGAAAAAAAGTGAAATACTAAAAAATTAATAATGTACAGTAATGAAAATTCTGGAATACTTTTGTCTAGGTAACATATTTAAGTGACTGACTACGCAGAATCACATGTTAATGTAAGCGTGAGATCCGCCATTGCAAATGTGAAATGCTCGTACGTTAATAACTAGTGAAACGTACAGAACGTTGAATGAATGCAATCAAACGTGCATGTGCCGTGTTGTACACGTTCCGGATGTCGCTTGCGCGAAAGAATTCCACACCTGTTTCACTTGGTCAGTCAATAAAGGAACGGCTGCTGCTGTTTGTGGATGACGCTGGCGTTGTCGTCCTGTATTTCCTATACTGGAGGTATATCTGGTGATGGAGCAGGCCAAAGCAACATGTCGACACTCTCTACAGCATGTTGGAAAACACCCACTGAAATGCTGTTCATGATAGTCAGCGCAATATGTGGAATCACCAGACTGACGTCCAGATTTGCAGCCAAGGTGCCTGGAATAACCACGGGAGTGCTCCTGCTGTCACACGAAGTCGCACCTCGGACCACGACACCGTCTGGAAGTCCAGTGTGTCTAACACGCAGACAGCTTATGTGCAGGCCCTAAACTGGCATTCTTTAAATAAACACGTGGCCGTCACTGGCACCGAGGATGACCAAGCTTTCATCAGACAACACAGCACACCTCCACGCCGCCCTCCAATGAACTCTCTCTTGGCACCACTGAAGGCGGAAATAGTGGTGGCTCGGGGTCAGTGGAACGCAGGCTACACGACGTCTGGTTTGGAACTGTCCACGAAGTAACCGCTTTGTAGCAGCTCGCTGTGTCGGAACTATCCTCGAAGTAACCGATTTGTAACAGTTGGCTGTGTCGGAACTGTCATTGGAGTAAGCGACTAGTAACAGGTGACTGCGTCAGTGTGGTGCCAACCGCTGCTCAGACTGCTGCTGCAAATGCAGTACGGTGCGCCAGAGCCATGTGCCGAACGCGACCGTCTTCTCTTTGGTTAACGCCGCGTGGCCGTCCGAAGGCCAGCCAGGCTCCTTGCAGCCGCACAGTCCCGTGGCCACCGCTACAAGCAGTCGTGTACAGCGGCTACGGTCCTCAAAAGTCTTTCTTCAGTATCGCAGTAGGAACATCCAGCTTCTCGAGGCGCTATGCTCGACCTCGTTCAAAGTGAGTGAGGTATTAACAACGATGTCTTTGTCGCCTTAAAGGAGTTGTTGACTAACATCACCTACGTCCAATCTCAAAAGCAAATGAGGCTCACTACCCTCGCAGAGCGTGTTTAAAGCAAACCCGATCTACATCTTCATAGTGGCGCTACTGGGGCTATTCTTATGTGACTGCCGAGAAATTTGAATCGACATCTTTTTTCAGATGTAGAAGCGCGTCCACCAACATACGTCTATCTCACATAAATCCTTCTCGGTGTTGTGATTTTTCCCTCCCATCAGCGTATTTTAAAGGGAGCGTCGATCAAAGTGGCGAGTTGCGGAAAAGACCGGTAGACGTCGCACGTGGGGAAGGCCAAATTATAAAAAGGGACAGTTGACAAAGTATGGAACTCGTGCCTTTGTGTGTTAGAGAGATTCCGCTGTGAGAGACCTGGGTCTCCCCCATCGTTTCTATCAGTCAGTGATCATTTTCCACAACTCAGAGCCGTTGTGCTGAAGTATACGTTGTAAAATACGAAGGCTAAAATATTTCTACTTCTAAAACAATAAGAAAATAGATTGCACATATTTATACTGTATACATTTTGATAAATTCTAAGCGAATCTACGGGTTTCTGCAATATCCTAGGAGATCCGCTCACTTTTATACAGGGCTTCGAATTTCTTTTTAATTACATATCACAGGAAGTGTCTGGACGATGTAACACGTTACGATAACTTACTTTAGTCACAATTCGTGTCGATATTAAGTTTTCATTTGGTTTTCATCTTAATTGCATCAGTTGAATTTTCATAACGTCACAGCATAAGCGACTGTCTGTCTCGACAAGAACGTCTGCATTGCACAGCTGGGGTTGTCGTTAGGTTCGCTCAGCGCAGATGCGACACTACGTCAGTACTGGTAGAAAGTGGATAACGTGCTAGCATGATTCTGTTTATATGGAATGCCCAGCAGCATTTTCCAGAGAACATCCATCTCTCACGCACTAATCTACAGCCGGCTAGAAGCTCGCATAACTCCAGCTAAGAATAGTATTCACCTTCTTCTTATGCATTTTTGTTGACGAAATGTTCATGTTACACATTATCAGACAAAAGATTTCACTTGCACTTCGTAGGTTCTCCACCTACGTTAAACAGCATAATTTGCAACAAGTCCCTGTGGCTCTCGCTGTTAGTCATGAAATGAAACATGTTGATTTCATAGTACTTACACTAATAAGCCAATGTTCCATATTTTGTTTCTCAACCTTCTCCTTGTGCTGTACAAAAATGTTTACTCTGGACTTCCAGATTAAATTATTTTTTATTAGAGTGTAGATTCTTTTTCGTTGCATAAAATTTTCCATCCTGGCGGTCGATTTTAACAGGATTCAGGAATGATATATTGCCCGCATCTCGTGGTCGTGTGGTAGCGTTCTCGCTTCCCACGCCCGGGTTCCCGGGTTCGATTCCCGGCGGGGTCAGGGATTTTCTCTGTCTCGTGATGGCTGGGTGTTGTGTGCTGTCCTTAGGTTAGTTAGGTTTAAATAGTTCTAAGTTCTGGGGGACTGATGACCATAGATGTTAAGTCCCATAGTGCTCAGAGCCATTTGAACCATTTTTGAATGATATATTCACGGCTTATCAGCTTGTTATTACACTACCACTAAAGAATATGAATCGCCGAAAGTTTGTAATCCGAAACATTCACAGATTAAAACCAGGAAAAATGCTGTCATTGAAGGTGCCGATCGTCACGAATCCAGCACCTGGAGAGGCCTGCCTCTTAACCGTTATACTAATCAACGCAACTAATTGACCCACTAATTTTAAGCGGCTTCAATTCTCAAGCAATGTTTTATATGTATGGGAAAAGCAGACGTACAGTGAAAAGGGTGCAGGAAATGGACACGGAGAGAGAGAGAGGATGACGGAGAGGGTTGTGGCGTAAACGTTAAGCGCCGGCACGACGGCCAGGAAGAGTAGAGCACAGAGGGCTGTGAAGAAAACGTCAGCCAACAGTACGCTGGCCGACCCCTCTGTAGGACGTCACCGAGACGGCAGCGTCGTCTACACGAAGAGAGCACACGCGCCGCGCCGCCAGTTGAAGACTAGCCGTACTACGAGCCTCACAGCAGCGACTTAGCAACTGTACTCTTACCCTAGCATTAGGAGTTGCGTGTGCTGAAGAGATTTTCTTGTTTTCTCTGTGGCCTGTTGCTTGAGACACACTACTGTAAATTCTGAAAGTTAAGTGTTGTCATTTATATTACTGTAATAAAAATTTATTAACACGATTTGCTCGAATTGTTGTCTAGTGATCCGAGAAAGTAGGTTTCCTAGGCACCCCATAAGCAGAAGACAACATAAAGAAAGAAAGGGAGGAATAGGGGAGCCGGCCGAAGTGGCCGTGCGGTTAAAGGCGCTGCAGTCTGGAACCGCAAGACCGCTACGGTCGCAGGTTCGAATCCTGCCTCGAGCATGGATGTTTGTGATGTCTTTAGGTTAGTTAGGTTTAAGTAGTTCTAAGTCCTAGGGGACTAATGACCTCAGCAGTTGAGTCCCATAGTGCTCAGAGCCATTTGAACCATTTTTGAATAGGGGAAGGAGCGTGAGGCAATGGTCAGAATGAGGGCGGTCGAGGTGACGGACAGAGAGAAGGTGTACGAGGATTCTTGCGGAAAGGGACGTATATCGAATCACGATACCTATTTAGCAATTGTTAACCACTGCCGGGTTCGCTAGTCTTGTTTATGAAACACACGTTTTGATCGCGGTTTCTGGTGGCCTTTATCAGAGTGACATACGGTACCTACCCGGGAACGTGTCACTGAAGATGACAACGGCACTTATAGTTGTTATGTTTTATGCACAAGTTTTACTGGTATATGGTGCAGATATTCTGTATAGGTTATGTGGAATGCCATTTTTGGCTTTTCTGTCGGCGTGTGTCCCAGTCATCCTCGTGTAACGTGATGCGTCGTTTGTGGTTTACGTGTTCCTGACACCAGCGTCTCCAACGCCGACCTGCAGGACTGAGGAGTTGGTGTGGGGCTCGAGGCGCCGGCCGCCCACCAGCCTACGCTGTCCCAGAAGCAGGGTGCCCCCATTTCACATGGAGAGCTCCATATTAAATTAGTCGTCTATAGGAGGCTCTTCTCAGTCATCTTTTACACGCTGCAATCAAAAGCTATAGCTGTATTTGTTTACTAGGTTCTGCTGACTTATGATGAACGATTGTGAAATGAAAGCGATAAGTCACAAGTAATGAGACTGCCGCACGGGGAGGTGGTTATTCGACGTCACGGTGGGAGATTAATTGAACTGCAGCGCCCGTAGACGACAGAACGGCCGTATGCCGAGATTCATGTCCGCGCGCCCCCCACTCCACGGTCCCTGCAGATGCTGGCCGGCCTGTAGGCTGTCATCGCCATCCGGGGCCAATGAGCGTAGTTCACACGTAATACGGTGTCCTTCAAGCCCTGCAGGGCAGCTGCTAATCGTCTTCTCGGGCGAGGAAAGTGCGCCATGTATAGCCGAGTAACGTCAATGTGACCACCGCCTGCGTTCCAAGTAACCACTCACAGGCGCCACGTGACAGCGCTCTAAAGTATGCTGGGGGAAAGCGCCAACACCGCAGCCATTGGCGCAATGCGGAAACTGAGCGATTTCTGTGACGTCCAGACGGGCACGATCATTAGCTTTCTGGCCAAGCGTGGAAGCATTTCCGAAACGGCTGAGTGTTTAAACTGTTCATGTACCACCTCAGTTAGGGGAATACCTTGCATGGCAGAAGGGCGCTATCTGAAACTGGAACCGAGACAACTGGGTAAAGGGTAACGGGTGACTTCTAATTTTTCAAATCTATTAAAATTTATCTTAAATAAAGTAGTAGTCATCTTTGCTGGTGATTTCTAATTTTTCAAATCTATTAAAATTTACCGTAAATAACTTAGTAGTCATCTTTGCTGGTGACTTCTAATTTTTCAAATCTATTTAAATTTATCTTAAATAACTTAGTAGTCATCTTTGCTGGTGATTTCTAATTTTTCAAATCTATTAAAATTTGTGGTTCATGGTGTGGGTTCCTGGTACGTCCTAGTTCATGAACCACAGGCAACGTATGAGCGGCCAAGTAAGTGGTCCTGACAGTCGGGTTACCAGTTACTTTGGAATAAGGCTGGGCATCTCGGACATATTCCGAGTCGTGGCCACCTTTGTGCTCAGACGGCAAAGACTACCAAATCCACCGGGTAGTCCCTCAACCGTTAGGGGTAGAACTCAATGGGACCGGGGGCAAGTAAGGCTAGCAACCTTCTTCCCTGGTACTATAAATATGATGCTGGCAACAATCTGAGCAAAATGCCTCGCACCTTTGGAGGTGACGGAGTCCCACCTCTAATTGACAAACCAGGGACTCCTAAGATACCACTCGGCGAACGAATGGTAACGAGATGGGGAGCTATTAATATCAATGGGGGCTACTCTGGGAAGAAGGTAGAGCTGGCAGAGGCAAGTAAGATGGGGTTGGACGTTTTAGCTGTTAGTGACATTCGGGTAAGGGTTGAGAAAGAAGAAGTGGGAGAATACAAGGTGTACCTATCAGGAGTCAAAGAAGGAATAGCACAATGGGGTGTAGGGCTTTTCATCAAGAAAGAAATGGAACCCAGCGTAGTTCCAATAAGGTATGTAAACGAACGACTGATGTGGATAGATTTAACAGTGTCTAGCAAGAAAATTAGGATTGAGTCAGTATATTCGCATTGTGAAGGGACAGATCAAGATAAGATGGATAGTTTTTATGACGCACTCAGTGATGTGGTGGTTAGAGTAAAGGACAAGGACAGTGTTCTGCTCATGGGTGATTTTAATGCCAGGATTGGAAATCGAACAGAAGGGTATGAAAAGGTTATGGGTAAATTTGGAGAGGATATGGAGGCCAATAGGAACGGGAAACAGCTCTTGGATTTCTGTGCCAGTATGGGCTTAGTAACCACAAACTTGGTAACCACAAACTTAGTAACCACAAACTCCTTTTTTAAACATAAGAACATTCTCGGTATACTTGCGAAGGCAGGGGAACCAGATCTATCATTGACTACATAATAACAGATCAGGAATTCAGGAAGGCTGTGAGGAACACACGTGTATTCAGGGGATTCTTTGATGACTCTGATCACTATTTAATCTGCAGTGAAATTGGTATTGTGAGGCCGAAAGTGCAGGAGGTCAGGTCCATGTGTAGGAGGATAAGAGTGGAGAAACTTCAGGATAAGGAAATCAGACACAAATACAAAACAGTGATCTCAGAAAGGTACCAGTTAGTTGAATGTAGTCAATTGCAGTCACTGGAAAAGGAATGGACAAGGTACAGGGACACGGTACTAGAAGTGGCCAAAGAACGTCTTGGAACAGTAGTGTGTAAAGGTAGGATGAAGCAAACAGCTTGGTGGAATGACACAGTCTAGGCAGCCTGTAAAAGGAAAAAGAAGGCATATCAAAAATGGCTACATACTAGAACTCAGGTAGACAGAGAAAATTATGTTGAAGAAAGAAACAAAGCCAAACAGATAATGACAGCATCCAAGAAGAAATCTTGGGAAGACTTTGGAAACAGGTTGGAGACCTTGGGTCAAGCTGCTGGAAAACCATTCTGGAGTGTAATTAGCAGTCTTCGAAAGGGAGGTAAGAAGGAAATGACAAGTATTTTGGACAGGTCAGGAAAACTGCTGGTGAATCCTGTTGATGCCTTGGTCAGATGGAGGGAATATTTTGAAGAGTTGCTCAATGTAGGTGAAAATACGATCGGTAATGTTTCAGATTTCGATGTACAATGGGACAGGAATGATGATGGAAATAGGATCACATTTGAGGAAGTGGAGAAAATGGTCAGTAGATTGCAGTGCAATAAAGCGGCTGGGGTGGATGAAATTAAGTCGAAACTCATCAAATACAGTGGAATGTCAGGTCTTAAACGGCTACACAGGATAATTGAAATGGCGTGGGAGTTGGGA
Organism: Schistocerca piceifrons; assembly: GCF_021461385.2. NCBI lineage: Eukaryota > Metazoa > Arthropoda > Insecta > Orthoptera > Acrididae > Schistocerca > Schistocerca piceifrons. Next base: position 35,396,319 of record NC_060140.1, read on the forward strand.
TAGGTTCCATCAGACTTGACGAAAGCAGTAATCACACCAATCTTTAAACATGGAAAGAGAAAAGATTGTAACAACTACAGAGGTATCTCTTTGATCAGCGTTGTGGGTAAAATCTTCTCAGGTATTGTTGAAAGGACAGTGCGAGTATTAGTTGAGGACAAATTGGATGAAAATCAGTGTGGGTTTAGGCCTCTTAGAGGCTGTCAGGACCAGATCTTTAGCTTACGGCAAATAATGGAGAAGTGTTACGAGTGGAATAGGGAATTGTATCTATGTTTTATAGATTTAGAAAAGGCATATGACCAGGTTCCTAGGAGGAAGTTATTGTCTGTTCTACGTGATTATGGAATAGGAGGCAAATTTTTGCAAGCAATTAAAGGTCTTTACATAGATAGTCAGGCAGCAGTTAGAGTTGACGGTAAATTGAGTTCATGGTTCAGAGTAGTTTCAGGGGTAAGACAAGGCTGCAACCTGTCTCCACTGTTGTTCATATTATTTATGGATCGTATGTTGAAAACAATAGACTGGCTGGGTGAGATTAAGATAGGTGAACACAAAATAAGCAGTCTCGCATATGCGGATGACTTAGTTATGATGGCAGATTCTATTGAAAGTTTGCAAAGTAATATTTCAGAGCTAAATCAGAAATGTAAGAACTATGGTATGAAGATTAGCATCTCCAAAACAAAAGTAATGTCAGTGGGAAAGAGATATAAACGGATTGAGTGCCAAATAGGAGGAACAAAGTTAGAACACGTGGACGGTTTCAAGTATTTAGGATGCATATTCTCACAGGATGGCAACATAGTGAAAGAACTGGAAGCGAGGTATAGCAAAGCTAATGTAGTGAGCGCTCAGCAACGATCTACTCTCTTCTGCAAGAAGGAAGTCAGTACCAAGACTAAGTTATCTGTGCACCGTTCTATCTTTCGACCAACTTTGTTGTATGGGAGCGAAAGCTGGGTGGATTCAGGTTACCATATCAATAAGGTTGAGGTTACGGATATGAAAGTAGCTAGGATGATTGCAGGTACTAGTAGATGGGAACAATGGCAGGAGGGCGTCCACAATGAGGAAATCAAAGAAAAACTGGGAATGAACTCTATAGATGTAGCAGTCAGGGCGAACAGGCTTAGATGGTGGGGTCATGTTGAAAGGTCTCTGTTGGATTCCTTTCATGTTCATTTCTGAAATCTGTTGTCACTTACGGCATAAATTCCTCTTATAAATTTACTGTCGCGTGGCTGGCTATCTGGGAGGAGACTCAGTAGTGGAACGTGTTACTTTTACACGTAAACAAGAACGATCTGTCACACTACTACACTTTAAAACACAGTTTATATGTAATTCATATCACACACTCTCATACGGAACCTACATCCGCTTTCTTTTATATACTGTATAAGATACTGTCATCCCCCTTCCCTTCCGTGTGAGAGGATGAATGACTAAATGTGTTTCTAGTTGCATGCTTGCGGGTAGCAGACAAGCCTGTCTGCTAGAGAACAGTAGGACCAACGTCGGAACAGGTAGCTACGCTTTCTAAAAGCAAAGAGGTTTCTATCCTTAGTATGGTCCTGTCCGTCCCTTGTCATGTTGGTATAGGAAGCTGGCTCTCTGGTCACTTCCGTTTGTATTTGTGAGCCACCCTCAGGAAGGGACCACGGCAGACTGTCAACGGCGAGCGTCTGAAGTGGTAAGATCTCTAGCTAAGCGCGTGTCTGCAAAGTCCGTAGGACAATGGATTTCTTAAGTTCAGCCTAACTGAAAATTGAATCACCTTTATTTCAGGTTTACCTCTAAAATATCTAATGTTATCTTAAATTGCAACGCAGTGTGATTCGAGTGTACAGTTCAGAATGTATTCCGCTAGTTGCTTTGTCACTACTTTGTGAGTAAAGTGGAACCACGTGTTGATCAGTAACTCTAACTAGCATCATCAATCTTCAATGCGAATGTGCGTGAGATTATAAAGTCTCGTCTTGACAATATTTTTCAATATAGCAACTTTTCTTTATGTTCAACCCACGTGGGGTGTACTTTCTGAGACCAGTACCACGTGTTTATACACTCCTGGAAATTGAAATAAGAACACCGTGAATTCATTGTCCCAGGAAGGGGAAACTTTATTGACACATTCCTGGGGTCAGATACATCACATGATCACACTGACAGAACCACAGGCACATAGACACAGGCAACAGAGCATGCACAATGTCGGCACTAGTACAGTGTATATCCACCTTTCGCAGCAATGCAGGCTGCTATTCTCCCATGGAGACGATCGTAGAGATGCTGGATGTAGTCCTGTGGAACGGCTTGCCATGCCATTTCCACCTGGCGCCTCAGTTGGACCAGCGTTCGTGCTGGACGTGCAGACCGCGTGAGACGACGCTTCATCTAGTCCCAAACATGCTCAATGGGGGACAGATCCGGAGATCTTGCTGGCCAGGGTAGTTGACTTACACCTTCTAGAGCACGTTGGGTGGCACGGGATACATGCGGACGTGCACTGTCCTGTTGGAACAGCAAGTTCCCTTGCCGGTCTAGGAATGGTAGAACGATGGGTTCGATGACGGTTTGGATGTACCGTGCACTATTCAGTGTCCCCTCGACGATCACCAGTGGTGTACGGCCAGTGTAGGAGATCGCTCCCCACACCATGATGCCGGGTGTTGGCCCTTGTGCCTCGGTCGTATGCAGTCCTGATTGTGGCGCTCACCTGCACGGCGCCAAACACGCATACGACCATCATTGGCACCAAGGCAGAAGCGACTCTCATCGCTGAAGACGACACGTCTCCATTCGTCCCTCCATTCACGCCTGTCGCGACACCACTGGAGGCGGGCTGCACGATGTTGGGGCGTGAGCGGAAGACGGCCTAACGGTGTGCGGGACCGTAGCCCAGCTTCATGGAGACGGTTGCGAATGGTCCTCGCCGATACCCCAGGAGCAACAGTGTCCCTAATTTTCTGGGAAGTGGCGGTGCGGTCCCCTACGGCACTGCGTAGGATCCTACGGTCTTGGCGTGCATCCGTGCGTCGCTGCGGTCCGGTCCCAGGTAGACGGGCACGTGCACCTTCCGCCGACCACTGGCGACATCATCGATGAACTGTGGAGACCTCACGCCCCACGTGTTGAGCAATTCGGCGGTACGTCCACCCGGCCTCCCTCATGCCCACTATACGCCCTCGCTCAAAGTCCGTCAACTGCACATACGGTTCACGTCCATGCTGTCGCGGCATGCTACCAGTGTTAAAGACTGCGATGGAGCTCCGTATGCCACGGCAAACTGGCTGACACTGACGGCGGCGGTGCACAAATGCTGCGCAGCTAGCGCCATTCGACGGCCAATACCGCGGTTCCTGGTGTGTCCGCTGTGCCGTGCGTGTGATCATTGCTTGTACAGCCCTCTCGCAGTGTCCGGAGCAAGTATGGTGGGTCTGACACACCGGTGTCAATGTGTTCTTTTTTCCATTTCCAGGAGTGTACAATTGTTTGACCCATCAGGTTAATAGTAAGACGATAGTAACCAGTTCGAGGTTTTTCTTTTGTAAATTGCTTTTCGATCTAATTTATTTTAATTATCAAAATTATTGTGGAGTTACACGCTATGTGTAAACCAAGTTGACCACGTGTAGCATGTGCTGTAATCATCAAAGTAACCCTCAGGTATTCTTTTGAGGAAGATTTCACAGAGAGTTAGTATGAATTTAGCATACCGGTGTGTGGTAATTACAGACAGACAGGATTGTGCTACGAACGTAACTTCTTTTGGTGAAAATTGAATCGGTTGGTTGTGGTTAATTTCCTCTTGCATATGTTTCAACGTTCTTCGTGTGTTATTTTATGAATGCAGTGTTGTAGGCAGTCTCCCAATCTTGGCTCCATATTTGATGTGTTCCGTAAGATTACAAACTCAGGGGAATATCCTATCTGTGGGCATTATGTGTCTGGCAAACCCAGGTCCCCAGCTATTAGTAGCCTTGTTTCCGATTTTCTGCTTTCAGTGCTACTATCTATCTATTACAATTCTATATCTGTCAGTATAAATGAGGATCTCTTACTATAGTATGCGTGCTGTACACATATTTTAAGATTGGAGAACTCTGCGAAAGGAATGAGGAAGTTTAGAATCTTGAAAACAGGATGCGATAATACGATTGTTTAACCAATGGCTTCCCAATATGCGATGTTATGTTAATATTGATGATATATGTCTTTTTTGTTCTTTATAGCTGAGTATATAAAGTGCTGTCTGTGGATTTCATCAATGTATTGATTTCCTTCAAGGTGAAAGATGAGTTGTGGTTTGTGTAATTTACGTGGCCCTGAAATATTATTGCGGTACTCAAATACGAGCAGTTTTTCAGAAAATGGAACAGAAATATGTATCCTTTCTGTAGTCTTGACTGATGTTGAGCCAAAGCCTGAAAAATTATTCTGCGTTAATACTTGTCCTAGAAAAGCGACGTTTATGTGTTTTGCTGATGCTGTGAGCATTACAGCTTACTGTTTTCGCTGGTGTGGGATGCACTGCAGCCTATATGATTTGTACTGAGGAAATTTCCCTCTTGAAGGTAGAGGAAGATTAAATAATTTTGATTATGTGACCGAAGGAAAGCTTGGTTTAAAGTAATAAGGATGAAGCAAAACATTTGTCATTTAAGGAGGATTCGGATCTTTTGTGTCTGTTGTAAGTTCAATATATTAAGATGAAACCGTTTTACAGAATAGAGGAGACCACAATTTTGCCATTCATGAGAAATGAATCCGGAATAACCACCACAGGCGAAATAACTGATTTGGAAGCGAAAGATAAAGAAGGAACGAAATTGGAACAAAATGGGTAAGAAAATGTAATATAACCTGTAGGATCAAAATATTTTACCCTTCTCAGAGTCATCTGTGTGATTAATTCTTGTGATAACGTAATTTTAGATGAAATTGTCTTACTGTTTTATGTATAAACATATGAGTATGATAAATGTATAATTGAGAGTCTCTTATCAGGTGTGTCAACTGGTATAAATGTTTTGGTGTGCAAATAACCATTGTTATTTTTACTATGTATGTTGAAGGAAAGTTTCTCCATATTTATCATGTGACAAGACATATGCCACGAGCGTCAAGAAGAGGACGAATTAGAACAATATTGTAGTAGTATAAACACTGTGTTGAAGTAGCATTGAAGTAGCTTGTTGGATTAACTAGTTGTGGATTGAAGTAGAATTTTGAGTAATACATGTTTATGGGTAGTTAGTTTGTAGTATAGACAACAGGTGTGCATGTGTGTGTGTGTGTGTGTGTGTGTGTGTGCAAATAACATGTGAACCTTATGCTGCCCTGACCTATACTTGCACAAGGCATAATCCTATTCATTTTAGTGAATTAATAAGTAGCATTTGATTTATTAAAACGCAAGTGAACCACATTAGTGATGTTGATTTAGATATTATATTGTCAGTTCATTTAATTTTTATTTTTATACTGTCAAGTCATTTAACTTTTATTTTTTATATTGTCAAGTCATTTAACTTTTATTTTTAAACTGTCGATTCATCTAACTTTTTTATTTAAAAAAATTAAGCCTCACTTTTGTTCTTAAAAATTATGAAAGACGATACTAAGTGGTATTATGTATGACATTTTGTAATCACGTAACTATGATGAACAATTTCTGTGAATGCAGTTGAGAACGTGAAAGCAAACCGGCTAAACTCTTATGAGACAGCGGGAGCAGCGAGGAGGGAGGCTAGTTGTAAACTGGCAGGTTTCCCAGCAGGACACACTGTCAACCAGGCACCTTCGGGAGCGGGGTCACAACAAAAGAAGGGTACGGGACAAACACTTTCCCTTGCGCCCGGAGCTAATGGCCAGCCGCACCAGTGCGACCCTTTGTGGAGGTGGTGACCTAAGATGGCCGAGCGGTCCACCGCGCGGAAATCCATATGCTGGCAACGCACCACACACACGCGACCGTGACGAGACGGCCGCGGTGAAAACACAGAAGACAGGGGATAAAGGGGCGTGGAGCCTTTTAACAGGTACTGTCCAGAGAAACTTGCAGGCGTCAACGACGACTATCAACATTTCCTGGCGGATGCCCACTGTCAAGCGACAGAAAATTATAGTTCGATGTTCTCTGGTCGCTAAGGGTGGCACAAAGAAGAGCCACTAAGTGTCATCCTTGCCCAGGAATATCAAACCGGCGAGCCAATTGAGGATAACTCAAGAATGTAACAACACAAGGGGCATGAAGGCTTTTGACACATACTGTCCAGAGAAACTGGCAGACTTCATCGACGCCTATCAACATTTCCTGATGGATGCCCACTGTCAAGCGACAGACAATCATAGTTCGATGTTCTGTGGTAGCTAAGGGTGGCACAAAAAGAGCCATTAAGTGTCATCCTTGCCCAGGAATATCGACCTGGCATGTCAAACGAGGATACCGCACGAATTTGACAACACAAACATGGAACCAAATCGAGATGTACGTGACACGGGCCACCAAGAGAAACTTCATGAGAGGGCAGAGATGGCGGGATTGAACGCAACAGATGGACAAAAAACCCTACTGACCTCGGAACAGTGGAACTACTGAGTGTGTCAGTGAACAGTGATTATACGGGTCTTAGTCCAATGCATATACGTGTGTTTCTGTCAGAGAAACTCTGATTCATGTGTTTTGCAGAAGTTCGATTTATTGGTGTTTATTAGACTGACTCTTGTATTTTACAGGTGTTCTATTTATTGTTTTCTTTAGACTTTGACTCCTGTATTTTGCAGGTGTTTTATTTATGGGTGTTTTTGTTTTTAGACGTTGACTATTGTACTTTCAGAGCTGTTTTATTTCTCAATGTTTGTTTGTGTGTGTTGTATTAGATTTGTGATATTTTGTTTCGTAAATTCATTCCTGTGGCATTGCTTCGTTTATCAGTCAGATAGCTATTCATTCTCATTGGACTGTGATCGATTAGCCTTTGCATGGGGCATATTTATAGTGAGGAACCCCATAAGAGTAACAATCGCATAATTAATTGTAGTTTCAGTATAATGACACAGTGATCAATGTTTGCTAACTAACTGAAATATAGTAGAGTGATTAAATTAGTGCCACAGAGTTATTTTAATTCTACACATTATTAGTTTTATAAGATATAGAATTTTTTTGTGATAACCACTTTGTAAAACATGTTTTTTTTTTCTCTTATCATTTTCTTGCTTTTGCGTATTGTGCATTGTAATGTTCTGCTTTATAATACTGATGTTATGTCATGTTTTTTTTTTTTTTAAATTGCACCTTTGCTATTTCCATAAATTTTACTTGTTAATCAACAGCCATAAATTTTCCTGTGATCAGTTGGCTCTTGCAATGAGCAAATACTGGTGATCTCCATAAGGGTAACAACCAGAAATTGTTTTCATATTAATGACAGAGGAACCATTGTTTTAACTTGCTGACCGAATAAGGTCTACACTATCTTTTAAATAGGTATCACAGATTGTGGTGTTTTTCTCTTTGAAAGTGGTAGATTCTAAAGATGTGTTGAAATTATTGTGTTTTAGCAAGTAGCTGGTGACCTGTTGCCTTTTCTATACATTTTTGGTTTAAGTTGGGTGTGAGAAGCCTGCTTGGGAATGTCCTAGCATGGCCAGAAAATTCACTGCACAGTCTTTTCACGGAGCGTTGGGGTTATGAAAGGCGTCTGTTGGATTCCTTTCATGTTCATTTCTGAAATCTGTTGTTATTTACGGCATAAATTCCTCTTATAAATTTACTGTCGCGTTTCTGACTATCTGGGAGGAGACTGAGTAGTGGAACGTGTTAATTTTTCACATAAACAAGAACGATCTGTCACACTACTACACTTTAAAACACAGTTTATATGTAATTCCTGTCACACAGTCTCATACGAAACCTACATCTGCTTTCTTTTATATACTGTATATGATAAGATACTGTCAACCGCCTTCCCTTCCGTGTGAGAGGATGAATGAGTAAATGTATTTCTAGTTGTATGCTTGAGGGTAGCAGACAAGCTTGTCTGCTAGAGAACAGTAGGACCAACGTCGGAGTAGGTAGCTACGCTTTCTAAAAGCAAAGAGGTTTCTATCCTTAGTATGGTCCTGTCCATCCCTTGTCATGTTGGTATAGGGAGCTGGCTCTCTGGCCACTTCCGTTTGTATTTGTGAGCCACCCTCAGGAAGCACGCTCGGCAGTAGGCAGTTGCTGTGGGACCGTGGCGAGCGTCTGAAGTGGTAAGATCTCCGGCTAAGCGCGTGTCTGCTAAGTCCATAGGACAATGGATTTGCTAAGTTCAGCCTAACTGAAAATTTAACCATCTTTATTTCGGGTTTAGCTCTAAAATATCTAATGTTATCTTAAATTGCAACGCAGTGTAATTCGAGTGTACAGTTCAGAATATATTCCGCTAGTTGCTTTGTCACTACTTTGTGAGTAAAGTGGAACCACGTGTTGATCAGTAACTCTAACTAGCAACATCAATCTTCAATGCAAATGTGCGTGAGATTATAAAGTCTCGTCTTGACAATATTTTTCAATATAGCACCTTTTCTTTATGTTCAACCCACGTGGGGTGTACTTTGTGAGACCAGTACCACGTGCTTATACAACTGTTTGACCCGTCAGGTTAATAGTAAGACGATAGTAACCAGTTCGAGGTTTTTCTTTTGTAAATTGTTTTCGATCAAATTTATTTTAATTTTCAAAATTATTGTGGAGTTACACGCTTTGTGTAAACCAAGTTGACCACGTGTAGCATGTGGTGTAATCATCAAAGTAGCCCTCAGCTATTCTTTTCAGGAAGTTTTCACAGAGAGTTAGTATGAATTTAGCATACCAGTGTGTGGTAATTACATGACAGACAGGATTGTGCTACAAACTTCTTTGGGTGAAAATTGAATTGGTTGGTTGTGGTTAATTTCCTCTTGCATATGTTTCAACTTTTTTTGTGTGTTATTTTATGAATGCAGTGTTGTATGCAGTCTCCCAATCTTGGCTCCATATTTGATGTGTTCCGTAAGATTAAAATCACACATTTTCACAATCCTAAATAAGGAACCAGCTTAGGTACGACTCAAGTTTAATATGCTGAATTTTCAATGATCAATGTTAAAATAAATTTCCAAATATAAACTGATTTATTTCTTTTTATTTAAATTCTCTTTTTTATATATCACCTTCTGTCGTATGACTATTAAAAGATTATAATTAATGTTAGTCAGGTTGGGAATTTGGTAAGCTAGACTGGATACCTGGTGAAACAGTTGTGCAGTAATGCAAGGTTAACTTCCCCAGATGGCTCACAGCTTTTAACCCGCTTTTATTGTCTATCAGCACCACTTTCATAGCAAATTAAAGCAACAACATTACAATGTTACACGCATAGGAGAAGCAAGGTTACCCAAGAGGCTCATGGGTTCAGCAGTAGAGGGTAGGAGGAGTCGGGGTAGACCAAGGAGAAGGTACCCGGATTCGGTTAAGAACGATTTTGAAGTAACAGGCTTAACATCAGAAGAGGCACCAATGTTAGCGCTGAATAGGGGATCATGGAGGAATTTTATAAGGGGGACTATGCTCCAGACTGAACGCTGAAAGGCATAATCAGTCTTAAATGATGATGATGATGATGATGATGATGATGATATTAAAATTTATCTTAAATAAATTAGTAGTCATCTTTGCTGGTGATTTCTAATTTTTTAAATCTATTAAAATTTATCTTAAATAACTTAGTAGTCATCTTTGCTGGTGATTTCTAATTTTTCAAATCTATTAAAATTTGTCTCAAATAAATTAGTAGTCATTTTTGTGGGGTGATTACTAATTTTTCAAATCTATTAAAATTTGCCTTAAATAACTTAGTAGTGATCTTTGCTGGTGATTTCCAATTTTTCAAATCTATTAAAACTTATCTTAAATAAATTAGTACTCATCTTTGCTGGTGATTTATAATATTTCAAATCTATTAAAATTTATCCTTAAGAAATGGAAGCCTTTCTGAAAGGTTTTACAGTTGCTCAACTTCGTGATTATTGCAGAAGGAATAATTTACAAGGATATAGTGCACTTGGAAAGGATGGTCTTATCAGCTTAATTATTTCAAATAATTTACAAGTTCCTACAAGAACTCTAGAAAATTTGAAAGTAAGTGAACTCAAAGATAAAGCTAAAAATCTTGGTATTAAAGAATACACTAAATTAAAGAAATCAGAGTTAACAAACGCCATTGTATTATAAGAGTTTAAATTTCATCCAGATGTATTCCTAAAGACTAGATTAAGACCAAAGCGTGTACCAAATATAAATTACTTTTACATGTTTGATGTTGATATTATTGAAAAGCCTCCTCCACCAAGAGAGGAAAAAATAATAAGGTTAGATCAAATTTTCCCACTTAGTAGTAAAATATTTGATCAAGAAAAGGAAACTGAGCCATCTGAAAAGCATTTATTTGAGATAAAAGAAATTGGATCTAAATTTAATGAAACATTTAAAGCATGCTCTGTTGACTATAAAATTATCTTTAATGATGCTAACATTGTCAAGCTCGATACTGTTAGTAAGAAAACAGATTACATAACAAAAGCACTCAATTCCATGGTAGATGTAGCTAAAAAGAAGACTAATTTCAGGAAAGGAGATAAGCTGAATATAACAGTCAATAATCCATAAATGTTTTATCCAATTTTTACAGGTTATAAAGCATCAAATAATACTCGATAATCTGTTCAAGTTTTGTGCAATAAAATGAAGGATATCTTAACATCTGATGAAACTGTTGATGTAGCAGAACCATCGTTCAATATCCAGATGTTAGCAATTCCAGGAGTTAGAGGACGTACAAAAATAATAAATCTAGCTGAAGACAAAAAGACTAAGAGATGCATCACAAGAACTAAAAATGATGATAATCTGTGTTGTCCTAGAGCTGTAATTGTGGCTTTGACATATCACACAAATAATATTTTAGGAAGAGAACTAACTACAAACGAGTTTAAGAAAATCAGGGAAGGAGATAAATACAAATTACAGAAAGAGTTAACCAATATATTATGTAATCAGAAGGCAAATGCAACATAGGATTTACTTTAGATGACATTAAAAATGTTGAAGAATTGTTAGATATCCAAATAAATTTTGTATGTGCTGAAAATTTCAATGCAGTAATCTATAGTGGTTGTGAAAAAGAAATAAAGATTTATTTGTACAAAAATCACAACCATTTCCATGTAATTAATAGTATGACTGCTTTCTTGGGATCTTCATATTTCTGTGATAAATGCAAGAGAGCTTACCACAACAAGGATGCTCACAGATGTAAAACAGAACGAAAAGTATGCATATTATGTTAAAGTCCAGAACATGAAAGTGAAGAAAATAAGGTTTATTGTGAGAAATGCAATAGATACTGTTATAATGAAGAATGTTTTAACAATCACCAAGAACATTTGTGATACAGCTTACAAGTGTGAAGGATTTGTTTAAGATCTAAAGAACATAAATGTGGCTTTGAACTTTGTGTAGAAATTGTCAACTAGTAGTGGAAATTAGAAATCATAAATGTTATATGCAATCTGTATTGCAAAAAGATGGTATCTGTGAAAGAAAATTTGGTGTGGAATTTATAGTGCAAGGTTGCCCAAATTGTAATAAAGTAGGTTGCCATGTTAATGGAGAATTCCAAGATTTTATACTTACCAGTGCTTCATGTGTAATAAAATAGTTGGTGGTAAAGAGTTTAAATGCTGTAAGAAAGGCTTTCCAACGAAAGTAAATAGTACCTGTACTGAGAGATACATGTGGTTTGATTACGAAGCAACTCAAGAAACTGGAACACACATTCCAAATCTTATAATTGTCGACAATTTTAAAGGTGATACTGTTTATATATTTAAGACAAATGATGAATTCTGTAAGTGGATGGTATCTGAGAACAACAAGCATATCATATTCATAGCTCACTATGAAAAGGTTATGATTCCCAATTCATTTTGAAGTACTGTGTTGAAAATACTATAAGACCATATACCATCTACACAGGAACTAAAGTAATGTTGTTGGAAACCAAACAGTTAGGAATAAAAATTATAGACAATTACTGTTTGTACGAGGACCACTTAGTAGTTTTCCAAAAAATTTTGATTTAAAAGAATTGAAGAAAGGTTACTTCCCACATTTATACACCACGCCAGAAAATGAAAACTATGTAGGACCAATTTCTGATACTAAATATTACTGTGTTGACACTATGAAGCCAAAAGATGGCCCAACTCTACAGTTAAAGAGAATTATGTGTCCAATATGAAGAAAGAAATTAACGAATACTGTAATTCTGATGTAGATATATTAAGAAGAGGCTGTTTGGAATTAAGAAAACAGTTTCTGGAAATTGCTGACAATGATCCATTGTGTTATTTCACAATTGCTGGCGTTTGTAAGGCAATTTACAGATCGAAATACATACATCTAAATGCAATTGCTGTATTGGATAAAGAACAGAAGGAGAATTACAGTAAACAATCGATAGCTTGGTTAAACAGTTTAAACAACAATAATATCTTGCATGTTCTTACTGGTGGAGAAGTAAGAACTGCAGGAGCAAAAGTAGATGGATTTGATAAAGAAACTAATACTGTTTATCAATACCATGGATGTAAAGAAATGTTTCAAAAGTGAAAACTTAACAACATTAATAAGGAAACTATGGATGATCTCTATCAAAAGACATTGAGAAGAAGTGCAGAGATACGAAATGCTGGATACAATCTAGTAAAGATGTGGGAATGTAATTAGTTGAACCCAACAGAATATAAAGCCTTAAGAAATTAAAGCAGTTACCAGAAGTTGTTGAACCATTGAATCCACGAGATGCATTTTATGGTGGATGAACAAATGCAATAAAATTAAGAGCTAAAGCAGATGGTATGAGATCAAAAATAAAATACACTCCTGGAAATTGAAATAAGAACGCCGTGAATTCATTGTCCCAGGAAGGGGAAACTTTATTGACACATTCCTGGGGTCAGATACATCACATGATCACACTGACAGAACCACAGGCACATAGACACAGGCAACAGAGCATGCACAATGTCGGCACTAGTACAGTGTATATCCACCTTTCGCAGCAATGCAGGCTGCTATTCTCCCATGGAGACGATCGTAGAGATGCTGGATGTAGTCCTGTGGAACGGCTTGCCATGCCATTTCCACCTGGCGCCTCAGTTGGACCAGCGTTCGTGCTGGACGTGCAGACCGCGTGAGACGACGCTTCATCCAGTCCCAAACATGCTCAATGGGGGACAGATCCGGAGATCTTGCTGGCCAGGGTAGTTGACTTACACCTTCTAGAGCACGTTGGGTGGCACTGGATACATTCGGACGTGCATTGCCCTGTTGGAACAGCAAGTTCCCTTGCCGGTCTAGGAATGGTAGAACGATGCGTTCGATGACGGTTTGGATGTACCGTGCACTATTCAGTGTCCCCTCGACGATCACCAGTGGTGTACGGCCAGTGTAGGAGATCGCTCCCCACACCATGATGCCGGGTGTTGGCCCTGTGTGCCTCGGTCGTATGCAGTCCTGATTGTGGCGCTCACCTGCACGGCGCCAAACACGCATACGACCATCATTGGCACCAAGGCAGAAGCGACTTTCATCGCTGAAGACGACACGTCTCCATTCGTCCCTCCATTCACGCCTGTCGCGACACCACTGGAGGCGGGCTGCACGATGTTGGGGCGTGAGCGGAAGACGGCCTAACGGTGTGCGGGACCGTAGCCCAGCTTCATGTAGACGGTTGCGAATGGTCCTCGCCGATACCCCAGGAGCAACAGTGTCCCTAATTTGCTGGGAAGTGGCGGTGCGGTCCCCTACGGCACTGCGTAGGATCCTACGGTCTTGGCGTGCATCCGTGCGTCGCTGCGGTCCGGTCCCAGGTCGACGGGCACGTGCACCTTCCGCCGACCACTGGCGACAACATCGATGTACTGTGGAGACCTCACGCCCCACGTGTTGAGCAATTCGGCGGTACGTCCACCCGGCCTCCCGCATGCCCACTATACGCCCTCGCTCAAAGTCCGTCAGCTGCACATACGGTTCACGTCCACGCTGTCGCGGCATGCTACCAGTGTTAAAGACTGCGATGGAGCTCCGTATGCCACGGCAAACTGGCTGACACTGACGGCGGCGGTGCACAAATGCTGCGCAGCTAGCGCCATTCGACGGCCAACACCGCGGTTCCTGGTGTGTCCGCTGTGCCGTGCGTGTGATCATTGCTTGTACAGCCCTCTTGCAGTGTCTGGAGCAAGTATGGTGGGTCTGACACACCGGTGTCAATGTGTTCTTTTTTCCATTTCCAGGAGTGTATATTGAGGTATCTAGTCTCTATCCTACTGTGCAATATTATGATTATTATCCTCAAAAACATCAAAAGAAAATATATAGATGAAGATATTATTCTAAAAACTGGTATGGCTTAATAAAAGGTAAAGTATTGGCTCCTAGAAGATTATATCATCCTGTTTTATCTGTATGCACGCAAATCGATAAAAATGAATAATTATTGTTTCCTCTGTGTGTCAAATATGCAGAAGAACAGCTATGGAAGTGCAATCACTGTGATGAAGCAAGAAGTTTTATCAGAACTTGGTCGACTGATGAAGTTAAGAAAGTAGCAGAAAATTATAAAAAATTTTAGAAGTCTATGAAGTATGGGACTTTAAAAATAAAACCAATATGCTGTTTAAAAATTATGTGAAAGACTTTATGAAAATAAAAATAGAAACTAGTCAAATATTTTGAAAGTGACAAAGAATACATCAAAACATTTAAAGAGAAGTTGGATATTGACTTGGATCGTGATAGAATAAAGGAAAATCCTGGAAAACGAGCTGTTGCTAAAATTTGTCTTAATTCATTATGAGGCAAATTTGGACAAAGGCAAAATATGAGTCAAACAGAATATGTGACCAATTTAAAACGTCTTTATGAGATATTTCTAGATGATCGATTATATAACTTAGATGTAAATTTTATCACAGAGGAAATGATTCAGATGAGGTATAATTACAAAGATTATTGCATGGAAAACAATGTTGTTGTTATGGTCTTCAGTCCTGAGACTGGTTTGATGCAGCTCTCCATGCTATTCTATCCTGTGCAAGTTTCTTCATCTCCCAGTATCTACTGCAACGTTCATCCTTCTGAATCTGCTTAGTGTATTCATCTCTTGGTCTCCCTCTACGATTTTTACCCTCCACGCTGCCCTCCAATACTAAATTGGTGATCCCTTGATGCCTCAGAACATGTCCTACCAACCGATCCCTTCTTCTAGTCAAATTGTGCCACAAACTCCTCTTCTCTCCAATTCTATTCAATAAATCCTCATTAGTTATGCGACCTACCCATCTAATCTTCAGCATTCTTCTGTAGCACCACATTTCGAAAGCTTCTATTCTCTTCTTGTCCAAACTATTTATCGTCCATGTTTCACTTCCATACATGGCTACACTCCATACAAATACTTTCAGAAATGACTTCCTGACACTGAAATCTATACTCGATGTTAACAAATTTCTCTTCTTCAGAAACGCTTTCCTTGCCATTGCCAGTCTACATTTTATATCCTCTCTACTTCGACCATCATCAGTTATTTTGCTCCCCAAATAGCAAAATTCCTTTACTACTTTAAGTGTCTCATTTCCTAATATAATTCCCTCAGCATCACCCGATTTAATTCGACTACATTCCATTATCCTCGTTTTGCTTTTGTCCATGTTCATCTTATATCCTCCTTTCAAGACACTGTCCATTCCATTCAACTGCTCTTCCAAGTCCTTTGCTGTCTCTGACAGAATTACAGTGTCATTGGCGAACCTCAAAGTTTTTATTTCTTCTCCATGGATTTTATTACCTGCCCCGAATTTTTCTTTTGTTTCCTTTACTGCTTGCTCAATATACAGATTGAATAACATCGGGGAGACGTTACAACCCTGTCTTACACCCTTCCCAACCACTGCTTCCCTTTCATATCCCTCGACCCTTATAACTGCCATCTGGTTTCCGCACAAATTGTAAATAGCCTTTCGCTCCCAGTATTTTACCCCTCCCACCTTTAGAATTTGAAAGAGAGTATTCCAGTCAACATTGTCAAAAGCTTTCTCTAAGTCTACAACTGCTAGAAATGTAGGTTTGCCTTTCCTTAATTTTTCTTCTAAGATAAGTCGTAGGGTCAGTATTGCCTCACGTGTTCCAGTATTTCTATGGAATCCAAACTGATCTTCCCCGAGATCGGCTTCTACTAGTATTTCCATTCATCTGTAAAGATTTCGTGTTAGTATTTTGCAGCTGTGGCTTATTAAACTGATTGTTCGGTAATTTTCACATCTGTCAACACCAGCTTTCTTTGGGATTGGAATGATTATATTCTTCTTGACGTCTGAGGGTATTTCGCCTGTTTCATACATCTTGTTCCCCAGATGGTAGAGTTTTGTCAGGACTGGCTCTTCCAAGGCCGTCAGTAGTTCCAGTGGAATGTTGTCTACTCTGGGGGCCTTGTTTCGAATCAGGTCTTTCAGTGCTCTGTCAAATTCTTCACGCAGTATCGTATCTCCCATCTCATCTTCATCTACATCCTCTTCCATTTCCATAATATTTTTCTCAAGTACAGCGCCCTCGTATTGACCCTCTATATACTCCTTCCACCTTTCTGTTTTCCCTTCTTTGCTTAGAACTGCATTTCCATCTGAGCTCTCGATGTTCATACAAGTGGTTCTCTTATCTCCAAAGGGCTCTTTAATTTTCCTGTAGGCAGTATCTATCTTACCCCTAGTGAGATAAGCCTCTACATCCTTACATTTGTCCTCTAGCCATCGCTGCTTAACCATTTTGTACTTCCTGTCGATCTCATTTTTGAGACATTTGTATTCCTTTTTGCCTGCTTCATTTACTGCGTTTTTATATTTTCTCCTTTCATCAATTAAATTCAATATTTCTTCTGTTACCCAAGGATTTCTACTAGCCCTCGTCTTTTTACCTACTTGATCCTCTGCTGCCTTCACTACTTCATCCCTCAGAGCTGCCCATTCTTCTTCTACTGTATTTCTTTCCCCCATTCCTGTCAATTGTTCCCTTATACTCTCTCTGAAACTCTGTACAACCAATGGTTCTTTCAGTTTATCCAGGTCTTATCTCCTTAAATTCCCTCTTTTTTGCAGTTTCTTCAGTTTTAATCTACAGGTCATAACCAATAGATTGTGGTCAGAGTCCACATCTGCCCCTGGAATTGCCTTACAATTTAAATCCTTGTTCCTAAATCTCTGTCTTACCATTATATAATCTATCTGATGCCTTTTAGTATCTCCAGGGTTCTTCCATGTATACAACCTTCTTTCATGATTCTTAAACCAAGTGTTAGCTATGATTAAGTTGTGCTCTGTGCAAAATTCTACCAGGCGGCTTCCTCTTTCATTTCTTAGCCCCAATCCATATTCACCTACTACGTTTCCTTCTCTCCCTTTTCCTACTCTCGAATTCCAGTCACCCATGACTATTGCATTTTTGTCGCCCTTCACTATCTGAATAGTTTCTTTTATTTCATCATACATTTCTTCAATTTCTTCGTCATCTGCATCATTTTTGAAATGTTTGTATTACTTTTTGCCTGCTTAATTTACTGCATTTTTATATTTTCTCCGTTCATCAATTAAATTCAATATTTCTTCTGTTACCGAAGGATTTCTTCTAGCCATCGTCCTTTTACCTACTTGATCCTCTGCTGCCTTCACTACTTCATCCCTCAAAGCTACCCATTCTTCTTCTACTGTATTTCTTTTTGCAGATGACAAAGAATGGAAAACAATGCAGCTACAAATATTTTCATAGCTGCATTCACTACATCAAATGCAAGACTTAGATTATACAATATGTTAGATAAACAAGGAGATTCTGTCATATATTTTGTTACCGATTCTGTAGTATATATTGATTATGGAAAAATACTGTGGAAACAGTTTGTATGTTAGGTGAATGGACAGATGAATTAGGAAATAATTAGATTACAGATTGGGCTTCAACAGCACCAAAGAGTTATTATTACGAGAAAAATGATACTAAGACAGAAATGAAAGTAAAAGGATTCACATTAAATTACAAGAATGTTTAAAAGTTGAATGGTGAATCTATAGTAAGGTTAATAGAAAGTGAAGTTAAAGAAAAGATTCAGTTAGAATACAATCAGATAGGAAGATGTATTGATACTAAAAATTTGGTAAACAAACAAGTTAAGAAAGAATTTTCATTTCAGTATGATAAAAGAATTGTTTTAGATAACTATGATACAGGGCCTTATGGATATTAAAAATTGTCTATATCTTCTAATGTAAATAAAGAATTCATATCATTTGCCTTATACAAATAGAATAAATTAGTTAGTTTCATTTTGTTTTATTCTAGATTGTCTAACTTTTTGGTTATAGAGTGATAAACTTTTAAAAATAACGAATAAGCTTTAATGCAATTTTGTAATTTTTTGGTAAATTATTAATTGGTAAATTAAAATCTGCTATTTGTTTCACTGTCATAGAAAAGAGACAATTGGAATTTTCTATTTACTCCCATATTTCTACATCTGTTTCCTCATAGTTATCAAAGTACTTTTCATATTCTTCTCCATAAATTCTCTTTTGTGCACTAACATGTTTAGTATGCTTCTGACTTCTCAAGTGTTCTATAATTAATGATGGTTTAAAATATTCTTTGCAAGTATTACACTCAACTTATTTCTCTCTTGCATTATTACTTTTTTTGACAAATATGTCAAACTGAAATTCATCCCATACATTAGTAATATTTATAAAGATTAAAATTTAAAAGATTATTAAAATTTTAATCTATGTAAATGGACACTTTACTGAAGAAGCTCAATAGTGCAAGCAATTCTAATCTGTTTAAAAAGATTAGTGAGCTTGATGTAAATGAGCAGTATTACATTACTGATTGTGAATGTTTAAAAACTAGATGTGGTGATAAAATTTGTCTTGAGCTCAGTAATAAGTTTAAAATTATTTTGCCAGAAAGGTTTAATAAAATAATAACTAACTGGGACTTCCAATTTTTTAAAGATGGTGAAATTAAACTAAAATATAAAGGACATCTAGCAACAGTTAAGCAAGCTCTCCATAGAGGCACTGGCCACAGAAAATTAATATTACCATAACTTTGCTATTTCAGAACCGATTTTGATGATTTAAACTTTGACGTTAACCTAACTAAACTGTTTAACAGCTATTCTGAGTAATATTATTTAAAATATTAAACTAGAAATCTATGTAGTTTTGTTTGTTCTTGAACGATGTTTGTCACATGAATACCGACTATATATATATAGAATTCGAATTTTCTCTACTTTGTCAAAACTCACTGCAGATACGTTGACTGAAGGATATGGCCATAATCTCACGAAGTCAGAAGTGTGTTATGCATGGGTTAGGCTAGCCATTTGACAAAACATTTTCTATCCTCGCCTGTGTGCTTAATAACGACTCAAAAAAATGAAGCGGTTCAGTTAATTCTGAACTTAGTCTTCGTGAAGTGTCGTGTACACAGGGAAGAGGCCTGAAACTCGGAAACGAGTGGATGGAGTTAGATAGTGAATGTTTTGCACTGTTCTGTGGGTCTTTCGAGAATTATTTCTTTATAAATATGTCTAGAAGAATGAATGTGTTAGCTACACAAAAAACTACAATGAAGCTGTGTGCACATTTTAATGATAAAATTTCTAAAGATACACTTATGTATGTGGTGATGTATGGTATAAAGAATTTGACATATGATTCACAGCATTGAATTTTAGTTGAAAATTTTTAAGTGGCTTGCAGCCGTTTATAAAAAATTTTAGTGGCTAGTGTGTGCAGCCTAGCAGTTTATAAGACAATGAAGAACAGCATTATTAAATAAATTGCAATTGCGCTCAAGTGACCCAGTTACTACTGCTACCTGAAGGTGATTGATGACCTCTGCATTTAAAACAATCTTTCACAGTGATGGGGAAGCAGACGTCTCAGTGTTCTGTTTGTATTGATTCCTCATATTGCAGTCATGTATGTGATCACTGTTTTGGTGCACGCCATCACCAGAACGTGTTGCTCCCACTAAGATTCTCTTCCCATGTCAAACAAATGATGTCAGTCACTCATAATGTGGTAATCAACACCATACCAGTGGACAGATAGGATGGAAAAGATACCTTTGAGGTTGACAGTAAGATCAATTTTAGCAATTTTACCAACTTTTTTCTGTAATTTCAACGCCAACCATTAGCACAGCAGCATGCATTCCAATTTCTGTGTCATTGGTAAACCACACCTCCACCATTTTGTGAGCACCTTATACTAGATTTGCGAATGTAGATAGATGACTGTGCAGGACGTCCATACATGGTTAATTGTCGAACATATATATATATATATATATATATATATATATATATATATATATATATTGTGAATATTTGTTCGACAATTTTGTGCTGAATACACACACAAAAGAGATATATATACAGGGTGTTACAGAAAGGTGCGGCCAAACTTTCAAGAAACATTCCTCACACACAAAGAAAGAAAATATGTTATGTGGACATGTGTCCGGAAATGCTTACTTTTCATGTTAGAGCTCATTTTATTACTTCCCTTCAAATCACATTAATCATGGAATGGAAACACACAGCAACAGAACGTACCAGCGTGACTTCAAACACTTTGTTACCTGAAATGTTCAAAATGTCCTCCGTTAGCGAGGATACATGCATCCACCCTCCGTCGCATGGAATCCCTGATGCGCTGATGCAGCCCTGGAGAATGGCGTATTGTATTACAGCCGTCCACAATACGAGCACGAAGAGTCTCTACATTTGGCACCGGGGTTGCGTAGACAAGAGCTTTCAAATGCCCCCATAAATGAAAGTCAAGAGGGTTGAGGTCAGGAGAGCGTGGGAGCCATGGTATTGGTCCGCCTCTACCAATCCTTCGGTCACAGAATCTGTTGTTGAGAGGTGTACGAACACTTCGACTGAAATGTGCAGGAGCTCCGTCGTGCATGAACCACATGTTGTGTCGTACTTGTAAAGGCACATGTTCTAGCAGCACAGGTAGAGTATCCCGTATGAAATGATGATAACGTGCTGCATTGAGCGTAGGTGGGGCCCAATCAAGACATCATCAACAATGCCTGCCCAAACGTTCCCAGAAAATCTGTGTTGATGACGTGATTGCACAATTGCGTGCGGATTCTCGTCAGCCCACACATGTTGATTGTGAAAATTTACAATTTGATCACGTTGAAATGAAGCCTCATCCGTAAAGAGAACATTTGCACTGAAATGAGGATTGATACATTGTTGGATGAACCATTCGCAGAAGTGTACCCGTGGAGGCCAATCAGCTGCTGATAGTGCCTGCACACGCTGTACACGGCACGGAAACAACTGGTTCTTCCGTAGCACTCTCCATACAATGACGTGGTCAACGGTACCTTGTACAGCATCAACTTCTCTGACGCTGACATTACGGTTATCTCAACTGCACGAAGAATTGCCTCGTCCATTGCAGGTGTCCTCGTCGTTCTAGGTCTTCCCCAGTCGCGAGTCATAGGCTGGAATGTTCCGTGCTCCCTAAGACGCCGCTCAATTGCTTCGAACGTCTTCCTTTAGCGACACCTTCGTTCTGGAAATCTGTCTCGATACGAACGTGCCGCGCCACGGCTATTGCCCCGTGCTAATCCGTACATCAAATGGGCATCTGCCAACTCCGCATTTGTAAACATTGCACTGACTGCAAAACCACGTTCGTGATGAACACTCACCTTTTGATGCTACGTACTGATGTGCTTGATGCTAGTACTGTAGAGCAATGAGTCGCATGTCAACACAAGCACCGAAGTCAACATTACCTTCCTTCAATTGGGCCAACTGGCGGTGAATCGAGGAAGTAGAGTGCATACTGTCGAAACTAAAATGAGCTCTAACATGGAAATTAAGCGTTTCCGGACACATGTCCACATAACATCTTTTCTTTATTTGTGTGTGAGGAATGTTTCCTGAAAGTTTGGCCGTACCTTTTTGTAACACCCTGTATATATGACATACAGTCTCCAATACCGATCTAAATATTTCTTGCACTTCGATAATAGCGCGTAATTAACGATTACGATGGCCCTGCCTGCAACACTGTCACTGATTTAATCTGTAGCTGACCAGAAGGAGACTCCTACAGTCCACGTCTCATAAAGGGGCAGAACTAGTTGAGTCGGTAACTGCTGTTCAGCGAAGACTGTTCCACACCAGTCTTATGCACGGCACCCACCCAAGCGCACAGAAACCTCCGGATGCGAGCATGTCGAGGAGGATAGCAGCTCTTATTGGGGTGTAGTAGCTATGAGAGTGCTGCGATAATATGACAGAGGGTGATGAAGAAACGTGTGGTGTACGCATGACGGAGTTCCAGACGGACACAGTTTGAAGCATTTTACGTAGATCAACTGCACTATCAATTCTGAAGTATTGTTCTAGTGTCTGTGGTCAGTACCGTTAAGATATTGGTGAGAGAGAAGTGATCGTGGAACATTAACACATGTATTCCTAACGCTCCGTGGTTCTGCACTTAAAACATGCTATAATGCTAGAGCGGGGAACGTTCTGACCTATTAGTCATTTGGAATGCAATAATGTCAATATTCCAATGTAAGAAATATATTCCCAGTGTATGATATACATTCTCCCTGCAAGTTTCTCTACGATAAATTATGGTGAAAAACTGAAAAATCATAAAACTACTACCTTGCACATGAAAGAAAACATCGGTTCTTTGTAACACAAACATTACTTAGGTTTCCAGAGGTGTATGACGTCTGCTGTTTACGAAGTTCAAGCCGAGTTACAGTTCGGAAATTATGATATGCTCAGAACAGTCATATAAATTGACCGGCAACAGCCGTATATGCAATCAAGGGGACAGTAACATCTTATGAGAAAATAAACACCACGACCAGTAGCCAGAGGAGACGTAGCAGTCGTGAAGAAGTTTACCAAACCTTCCTGTTGCACACAGAAGTCACGGTCCGATGTTGGGCTGTGTTGCTCATGTGCGGGATAACATTGCCGTTTCACCTTCACGCCACGTCTCTAAAATGCCTGCTCTCTCAGTCTACGCTCCTCCTCCAGAACACGCCATTTTATTGATTTTGATCGCTACTCATTTCATGGTATTTCTCTCTAATTTTATGTATTTTCAGTCAGTTACCGAAATTTTACTAGGTTTTCGCGATTTTATGTATTTCACCGTATTTCCACCAATTTTTATGTATCTAACATCCATTTTTCTTGATTATAAAACGTTTGTCTCGAATTTTACCGACTTTGTGTTATTTTCATATTTTTCCAGTGTTTTCCATACGTATATGGTCATATTGCTGAACATCCATGTGCTCTTTGATTTTCTACGAGAATATTTGCATGTCTTTACACCAACCTACTAAAAAATCCTAAGCACGTCTTCGTTCATCTAGAGAAGGGTACTAAAGCAGGTCTTCCTTCGAGGGAAATGTTTCATCACACGTGAGTTGGAAGTCCTCTGACGACTGTGGTTTGGAGAGGTTAGCTGTTAAATATCGCACGTAGATTGTACTCTAAGTCACATACAAAAAATGTTCAAATGTATGTGAAATCTTATGGGACTTAACTGCTAAGGTCATCAGTCCCTAAGCTTACACACTACTTAACCTAAATCATCCTAAGGACAAACACACACACCCATGCCCGAGGGTGGACTGGAAATTCCGCCGGGTTCAGCCGCACAGTCCGTGACTGCAGCGGCTTGGACCGCTCTGCTAAACCCGTAGGTCACACACAGAACACGCAATTGTATACGAGTCGATCGCATGTTATACCACGCACCTCGAGAGCAACGAAAAATGGTAAAACGCGTGATAAATTACCTGTAGAAACATCTCTCTGTCTCTAGAACTCATCATCAGTCGATCATTAAATCATATCTCCTTATAACCCCTCTCAACCGACCACTCCATCTACTTTCAATCGTCCTTTAACGCAAATCCATGTCAATTTAGAGGCAGATGGCTCTCTTTTCTAAGAAAGCATTAAAGACAGCAGTAAACTTGCACGTATCGCTATTACCTCAATAGGTATACAATAGAACGTCGTTAAAAAACTATAGAACAGCTGTTTGTAAAGTGTTTGTTAACTGACACCGCATGGTTGTAATTGATCCAGAGTACAGAGGAGCTGCCCGTTAGCGGTTAAAACACCTAAAGAGCCCAGCACAGGGTCAAATAAGTGATCCATTCTGTAGTAGTATCTTGCAGTCACCGCAGCTGGTAATACAAATTTATAAGGCGATTGCTAATAACTTTGGTCACAACTGGGCTTGTGATTCGACATAAATAAATTTATTACTCTACAATTGGCGGTCTTCCACGTTAAACGTTTTGTTCCAACCGTCTTATCGCTGTCGACGAAAAACGATTGTTTCCCTGGTTCCGTTCGCTTCCATGTCAACATTTTCTCGTATTCCTCTTGCTTTCGCATACTCGTTCCCATGCACAAGAATTTTCCTGCACCCAGCAAGTACCTCTCATCGCTCTCATTTCCCCAGTATTTTGGTTTATGTTCCCTTAATTTATTTGTATTTTCGGTCACGTTTCGTAATTTTATCGATTTTATGTCACGTTTGCATATGCAAACATGACATCACTTTTCGCCACGTATTCTAAAATTGCTTGTAAATGTTGTACATCTGTCAAAGCATAACGCGAATGCACTATTTTCGTCGTCAGAAAGACATAGCGTGGCATTGTACTCAAATGCATCTAGTCACCTCCAGCCACATGTTGTACAGTTGCAGTGCGTTTGCTCTGTTTTCTGTACGGTTGTGTCTGTACATGTGTCACAGACAGCTCCCGTAACCCACAGTAGACCCGAGTTAGTGTTCGAGTGTGGATCCGTCACATGTTATATTCGGAGCGATGTTTGGATGTGGATGTACAGCACACCATGTCCAGGATCGGTTTGAAGGTGGATCTGCCACGCGTTATATCCAGACCGATGTTCAGAGATGGATCCACAACACGTCACGTGCGGGAAAGGGTTCGAAGGTTGGTCCAGAATCATTTGATACATCACAAATGCGATCCTAATAACATTTAGGAAGACGATGAAATTAATAGCCAATTAAACCACGTCAAACTAATTTTCCTCGGCAGTCAGATATCACCTTTTGCCTGTTTAGTCAGAGGACAGTGGGAGCAGAGTAATTTTTCGAGCCTCGATTTAAATATTCCTTCTAATTTCTAATATGGCGCACAGCCACAAAAGCTGTTCGAGACGTTTGCTCGAATTCCAGACCACGGCTACTTGGTGGCGGAGGGCCGCCAGTCTGTTCCTCTCCCTCGGACGAGATGCAGGCACTCCAGGGAAACGAAACTCAGCCGGCACCGTGGTTAGGTCGCCCACGGGCTCCTCAGTCTGCCGAAGGAAGCTGTCTGGGTTGCGATATTCTCGGTTACGGGTACAGAACACACGGGGGAGGCTCCCTCGCCCTCAGCTGCTTGCAGTGGTTACATGGAGCAGCTCCGTGTAGTCCAGCAGCACAGCAGTCTTTAAGGCCTCGTGCTCGGCACCAACAGCAGCAGCGACGGACCCCACGACTCCGGTTCCAGCTATTTCGCGTTAAAGGTAACGCAGCCACGACTATTCCAGTCACGAACAATCACAAATGCCACGGTTTACACATCGATCGGTAGGCGTGACAAAGCTAACAATTCTCGCTCCATAGTAATATATACTGCCCCTCCCTGGGATTCAGTTTATTCTTTCTTGTCAATAATAATAATAATAATAATAATAATAATAATAATCACTACATTTTATCTCTCAGTGTACACTGTGTCACTCTGATAAAGAGCTGGACGAATTAACAGGACGCTCGTTTAAGTTTCAAGTTGTTCCCTTTGTCTCGTCTTGCAGCGAGAACTTTTCTGTGTCAGGTTTCTGCTATTACTGTGTGTGTGCAGTATCCGATATTTTAATTGTAACGCGCTTCATCGAATTTCTATGTATGCATTTGTCGAACTACTCGTACATGCAAGATTTTAACGCACCTGTCCGACACTTGATGTCTAGAATTAGCCCGTTGCTCCTACAAACATTTAATTATTTATCAGAAACCCCTACTGGAGCCGGCCGCTGTGACCGAGCGGTTCTAGGCGCTTCAGTCTGGAACCGCGCGACCGCTACGATCGTAAGTTCGAATCCTGCCTCGGGCATGGATGTGTGTGTGTGATGTCCTTAGGTTAGTTAGGTTTAAGTAGTTCTAAGTTCTAAGGGACTGATGATCTCAGATGTTAAGTCCCATAGTGCTCAGAGCCATTTGAACCATTTTGAACCTCTACTGGAAGAGACGAAGTCCAATGCTGGTCACGGTCAAGACATCAGAAGATAAGCTCTAATGGCTCTGAGCACTATGGGACTTAACTGCTTAGGTCATTAGTCCCCTAGAACTTAGAACTACTTAAACCTAACTAACCTAAAGACATCACACAGATCGACGCCCGAGGCAGGATTCGAACCTGCGACCGTAGCGGTCGCGCGGTTCCAGACTGTAGCGCCTAGAACCTCTGGGCCACTCCGGCCGGCTGATAAGATAAGCGCGTACGGTCAAATGTACCTGTTAATTGAGAATCGGGAGTCAGACAGCCATTTTGATTTCTACCATTTCTATCTCCTCGTTCATTCTCTTGAGATAGAACCGACGGAAGCCGCAACATCTACAGCTGACGCTGCACAAGGAGGAGAATCGCCAGCCGTCTTCCTTCTTCTGCATTACTTCGGCTTTGTACGATGTTCGCTCCTGGGACCTGATTTATAAAGAGAACCCAAACGTACCTTCAACACTGGTTCAGAGAAAAAAAAATGGTTCAAATGGGTCTGATCACTATGGGACTTAACATCTTAGGTCATGAGTCCCCTAGAACTTGGAACTAGTTAAACCTAACTAACCTAAGGGCATCACACACATCCATGCCCGAGGCAGGATTCGAACCTGCGACCGTAGCAGTCCCGCGGTTTCGGACTGAAGCGCCTAGAACCGCACGGCCACCACGGCCGGCTGGTTCAGAGAAGATGATGAAATTAACTCTACTACAAACGTCGCTCTGTTTCGATGAACTCTCCCCGCAAACACGAAAACCTTATCTCACTTCGACTTGGCTGGAACGATCGATGTCAAACCAGGTCGTGACCGTCCCAATAATTCCAGGTCTGTGTCCGCGGGCGCTGCACTGCGGAACAAGACACAGTGGACAGTGGAGTGACGTCGAGTGTGCTCTCCTGGAGATCAGATTCGCTGATTCGGAACTTGGGCCGCCGGTGAGCTTGCCCCCCCCCCCCCCCGATCACGACCCCCCACTACCTCGCCTCAGCCCCTCCCCTCCCACACCACTATCCCCAACCCCACCCACACCCCCATTCGTCTGTGCCCGGTGCGGCTGCGACTGGCCTCGGTGGCCTGCCAAAGCCGTTCACCGTGAAGAGCAGCTCGCAGGCGAGAGTCAGACAAACTTTAGGACCACATACAGTTACTTCATTGACAGACGCCGCATGCGGTTCCACCGCATCGTGTGAATACAGCAGGGCGCACCCCGTGGCCACTCTTCTAGCACCGCCTTCCTAGAACTCTTACCCACCCCAAAGTCCCTTCAGATGCATCTTAATGAACACATCACTACTTTTTACCTAAGCGTTTATGACCGACTCACACAAATAAACTAACCCACTAAAACACCTCAGTTTTCCCGTAGTCTAAACCGGAATACCCCACTTACTAAGCATCCACTAAAACTCCCAAATGGACTAGAACTAGTCACCGGCTAAACGTGGGGACTGCATCCCTCCAATCTGTTTCGTTCTTTGAATCCCCCGCACTCCACCTTACTCAGAGCGTCCCCCATTTGCTCTCACCTGCACACATTCTTTACCATCCTAACTTTTCTTTCGCTACTAATTCACATTGTACGCCTCTACAAACATTCTGCGAACTCAACTCCGACAAGACTATTGTCCACTTTCTTATTTCCAATTCAAACGTACTGGCTACTCTTACATCAGACCGTTGCAGAATTCCTACATGAACTCACCCTCCCCGGCCAGAGTGGCCGAGCGGTTCTAGGCGCTTCAGTCTGGAACTGCGCGACCGCTACGTTCGCAGGTTCGAATCCTGCCTCGGGCATGGATGTGTGTGATGTCCTTAGGTTAGTTAGGTTTAAGTAGTTCTAAGTTCTAGGGGACTGATGACCTCAGATGTTACGTTCCATAGTGCTCAGAGCCAGTTTTTTGAACTCACCCTCCACGCAGTCGTAACGGACTGCCTCTGCTTGAGAATGAAGCCTCTCTCCTCCCAGGCGTGACCCGTTCCCCGCCCTCCCGTTCTGCCTCGTCCCTTCCTTACCTCTCCTACACTTTCCTCCCTGCATACGTAGCCCGGCCCCTAATCCAGTTACCCCTATTCCAGATCCCACGTTTCTCCCACTGTCGACTTCCCCGTACAACTCTGAAAGACTAAGCCTCCAACTGCAACACGCTACAGCATCATAACTACTCAAAATTTGCACCGAGAACTGACCCTATAAATTTTAATGATGTGAACTGCTTCATCTTTTTTGTCAGTATTTCCCTCAAAATTCGTCATTGAAAACTATTTCTTTACATAGTTTAAGTTCTTTAATCCCTTAAGACTATTTGTTGTTAATATAAATGCTCTTGGATGAAGAGCGTCAGCCAACCCAGGCCTGGGAAATGTCAGGAAATGGGACAACAATAAAGGATAAAACAGTGCAAGAACATTAATCAGGCAAAAGCACCGGCGTGGAATCGTGGATGTGGATGCGTGCCGTGAGCTGTACATAATTGTCGAATTCCAGTGACGAGTTGACACGTTGAGGCGACTGCAAAGGATTGTAACAGTGTCAACTCAGTGCGAGGTGATGGTGTTTAAAGATATTACTAAAGGCAGCAGCTGCTCGTGAGCAAACTTACCGATGTCAGGAATTCCTTTGTCATGATCCGCCCATTCCAGAAACTGAAAAAAAGAGACAAGAAATCTCTTAGAGAAAACTTTACTGCATACAACGTACAGTGATGTAAGTTTACTAGATAAAGCAGCATACTCCTAGATTCTACACAACTGACACAGCGAGTAAAGTGTAGCGTTGTAGTATCGCATTATACTACTCTGCCTCATTGAGCAACAGTTATATAGTGGTTAATTCTGCATATATTAAAAGTGAAATAGCTGCAGTCCAGTGCGCTATTTGCAAATCCATACATGCAGTGTGTTCCGAAACTAATCGTTGAAATTAATACAGAAGGTAGAGAACATCAAAACAAATGTGTACTCTGAGACAAAAAAAAAAAAGACGCACCACGGAGGAGTTATGCAACTTGGTCGCAAACAGATATTCATACAGGTATCTACGGAAAATGGAAACTTTGACGACCGGTAGACGAATGTGTGACGTTGCAGAGCAATTTCAGAAGCAGCTGGCAAGGATAATAAAAATTTAATTCCGTGTACTCAGTTGTACAGTAACTATGACTCGCAGACAGGAGCGTGAACACTATATACAGGCGTCAGCATTTGAGAAAGGACACGTAGCTGGGCTCAAAGATGCCAGTTGGAGTAACCGGTGAATCGTTTCAATAGGAGCGCTGCCACTATTCGGCGATGCTGGCAGGACCGGGTGGTCCGTGTCCGAACACAGCGCCAGCAACAGAGCCGCCCCTGGGAACCGCTGGTGACCCTGTGGCCTGGTCATTCAGATCACCCGACCTTACGTGTCCCTAATTGTTCCTCTGGGGATGAGATGAGGCAGCTGGTGTGCGACACCGTTGTGGAAACGGAAGAAGACGTTGCCAGAAATGCCGTAGATGCTGGTACCATCGCGGAGATAGCAGGACTCTCAGAACCGACTCTCTAGACCCGCCATATACTGCCAGCAAATAGGCGCGCGGATGCGCGTTCGAGCAGTTCCTGTGAGCGGCACTGCTGTTATTAGCATGCTATATACTACCCCCTGTGTAAATCGTCCCTAGCATCATTGCCGTCAGAGACAATACGTACCATATTTGTTATTATGACCCCTACCTCCAGTATTAATCTGAGACGAACATTTTCGGAACACCCTGCATTATGAAAGTTGTTTTATGTACGTATGTTCCACATCTCGTCCTAAACCACTGTGGGCGAGGACGAAGTTCAGTCGGCGGGCGCTGGCGCTGCTCTACAAACCGTGCGTCGCCACCGACTGGTCCTTCTTTCTTTATTATTCTCTCTTACTGGGCTCCGACTCGCGTGTCCCTACTTGCAACTACATAAACGTCTGTGAAATTAACACAACATCACAGTATTGTACCAAAACGTTTACCAAGAAGGTAACGGAAACGTCAAATCATGACCAGGTATAGATGAATACACGAGCACAGATTAAAGTTTTTTGTTAGAATTTTTACTCACTCATTAAATTTTGATCAACTGCAGGATCTTACACGTAGGTATGATAATAAAGAACAAATATTGTTTAAAGCGATGTTTGACCTGGGACATTCACTATGTGATCAAAAGTATCCGGACACCCCCGAAAACATACGTTTTTCATATTAGGTGCATTGTGCTGCCACCTACTGCCAGGTACTCCATAGCAGTGACCTCAGTAGGCATTAGACACCGTGAGACAGCAGAATGGGGCGCTCCGCGGTACTCACAGACTTCGACCGTGGTCAGATGATTGGGTGTCACTTGTGTCACACGTCTGTACGCGAGATTTCCGCAGTCCTAAACATCCCTAGGTCTATTGTTTCCGATGTGATAGTGAAGTGGAAACTTGGACAAGTACAGCAGAAAAGCATACAGGCCGACCTCGTCTGTTGACTGACAGAGACCGCTGATAGTTGAACAGGGTGGTAATGTGTAATAGGCAGACATCAGTGTCTGTTAGAGCGTCAGCGAGAGCAGCAGCGCTAGTTCCTGCTACTAATAAGGCGAGTACACCGTTCGCTTGTTACACATTTTTACGTGCTTCAAACAGGAGCGACTTGAAGCTTCCTGGCAGATTACAACTGTGTGCCGGACCGAGACTCGAACTCGGGACCTTTGCCTTTCGCGGGCAAGTGCTCTACCAACCGAGCTACCGAAGCACGACTCACGCCCGGTCCTCACAGCTTTACTTCTGCCAGTATCTCGTCTGCTACCTTCCAAACTTTACAGAAGCTCTCCTGCGAACCTTGCAGGACTAGCACTCCTGAAAGAAAGGATATTACGGAGACATGGCTTAGCCACAGCCCAGGGGATGTTTCCAGAATGAGATTTTCACTCTCCGCAATATCCTTTCTTTCAGGAGTGCTAGTCCTGCAAGGTTCACAGGAGAGCTTCTATAAAGTTTGGAAGGTAGGAGACGAGGTACTGGCGGAAGTAAGGCTGTGAGGACCGGGCGTGAGTCGTGCTTGGGTAGCTCAGTTGGTAGAGAACTTGCCCGCGAAAGGCAAAGGTCCCGAGTTCGAGTCTCGGTCCGCCACACAGTTTTAATCTGCCAGGAAGTTTCATATCAGCGCACACTCCGCTGCAGAGTGAAAATCTCATTCTGCAGGAGCGACTTATTTTTAGTTATCTAAGTAGTTACAGTTTATTTTTGTAATTTAATGCGTGTTCGCGTGCTTACTGGGCACAACCTTTTATTTGAATAACAGTGTAGTGTACAGTACCGCCGTTGCTATCGACCATTGTATCGATCTTCGTATAGTACAGGCTTTTGTTTGTTTGGTTAGAACAGCTCAGTGTCGGTTAGAGCGTCAGCGAGAGCAGCAGCGCCAGTTCCTACTTTTAATAAGGCAAGTACACCGTTCGCTTGCTACATTTTTACTACCTTCAAACAGTAGCGACTGCAGTAATGGATAGGAACTGTGATTGTCGTGTACAGGTGCGAGCTGAGTTGGCGACATCGCTCACAGCTCCAGGCTGCTTGGCTACTTTCCCACAGCTTGAGGCTGCTGCCAAGGGGCGTCACTGTGGGGGATGCGAGGGACGTCGAGCACGTCCCACGTGTCCTCCGATCGGCCCACTGCTGTGGCCGCCCCTGGCACTGCCTGCACTGAGGTTGACCCCTCACCCGTGGTCGAGTGGGAGATCATTCCAGAGTCTGGCAGGCAGCGAAAGACTTTCCGTGGGGCCGATCGTAGGGCCTTCCCGGTTCGTTTGACGAACAGGTTTTGGGCGTTATCTGTGGCTGACGATGTCTCTGAGCCGGATGCAGGAGGAATTCTTTCTCTGAATAATAGAAAAAAGGTCTGTGAATCTTTTTTCTCATATAAAACGTTGCTTGATTTTCTGCACACATAATTTGACCCACCCCTCTATAGAGTAACGGTAATAGAGCCAGTTAAAGTGGTTTTGGTGATCGTTACTGCGTTGGTGGTGTAACCTATCACCCTGTTGTCATCGCAGAAAGCTGTGGTATTCGGATGCAAGTGTGTTATATCAGATAAATATACAGGGTGCGCCTACAGTCTTTGTACAATCATAAACATTTACTTTACAAAAACTATAGAACTTACAAATGTGTGGTTTGTGACAAAAGAAAGAATAAATCATCAAGTTGGTATGCATATCTTAATTGCAAGCAGAAGCTGAGAGTAGAGCTGCAAAATGACGTCACGCGAGGTGAAGGTGCAGTGCGTCCCGTGGTATCTCGAGACACAATCCGTGATTACTGTGTAGCGAAATTTTCGAAGAGACTGCGGAAGAGAAGCACCTCAGGCTGAAGGATGTTGTCGCGTGGTATATTGATTTTAAAGAGACCGGCAGTGTGCTCGATCTTCAGTGGACAAGGCAGCGTTCCTTCAGTGAACAAAGTGCCGGAACAGTTCAACAGGCGTCCTTACGAAGCTCTTCCAAATCTACTCAACGCGCAACTCGTAAATTAGTGATTCCTAGGACCACTGTGCAAGGAACTCGACACAACAGATTTCACCTGCATGCATATAATGTCCACACAAGACACGCGTTACATCCCGACGATGTAACTTGTCGGGCAGCTTGGCGCGAACTAACACCAGCAACGAATGTCTTGTTTGATTTTCAGATGAGGCCATTTTCCACATATCAGGTAAAGTTATAAGACTCAATGTGACGATATGCGGTTATGGAACACCACACTTTCATTTGAATCAAGTTAGGGATTCGCCTTAAATGAAAGTCTGATACCGTTTAATGGACAATAATCATTGGCCATTTCTGTTTTGTGGAAAAATCAGTAACAACTATCTGCATAGGCCATAACAGTTGCCAGAATCGTAACTGAGAGACTTCCAGCCTGATGTGATTTTTCGACGACATGGTGGACCTTTGTTAGAAATTTTCGTAACGAAACATTTCCTGACGGATGGATGGGCGTGATGGTTCCATGCCCGGTCTCTAAGATCACCAGACGCCATTAGATTTCTCTTTTGCAACTACTTAAAGGACAAGGTTTACACAACACAAGGACCTGATCTGGAAGCAGTAAGAACAGTAAGAACTGGTGTTACACAAGGAATGTTGCCAAACGTATTGCGTGAAATCGAGTATAAACTAGATGTGTTTCGACCAACAAACCGCTCATATGTTGAGGTCTACTGACGTCGTAGCAAAAACTTGGTCATTTATTCCTTCATGTGTCACAAATTGCAATTTTTGTAGGTTCTACAGTTTTTGTAAAGTAAATATTGATAACTGTTCAAAGATTTAAGGTTCACCCAGTAAGTTAAACAGTGTCAGGCCCGAAAGAGAACCTTATGGTACAATCTCTGTGGTCATCAAAAGCCTGTTTAAAGCACCTTTGCCTTACTTTCCTGTGCTTACATCTCTATTTTAATCCGTAGTTAAGGGAAGATCCGATAAGAACCTAAAATTACTAATTGTTGTGGTGCCATATTTCGTGCTCGTTTCTCGTGCAGTGTGGCGAATATTGCGGCTTGTGACCTACTGTCTTGATTAGAATTTATCTGAAAACATTAGGCTGTTTCTAATTTAGCCTAGTGGCGGCACGTTACTACAAATGTACGTATCAACTGTTGTTTTTTTATGGAGTACTAGTATTAACTTAAGTTTATTTGAAAGTAACGAAAGTTCTTCTGCTCTTTTTTTCACGAATATGCATACACCATCTTGAAGGCAAGATTTTCTGCTCTTTTTAAGAATATGCATCTTGAAGGCTCACTGTCCTGATTTCATCAGCCAGAATGCTCGCTGTATGCACTACTGAAGTGTCTGCCTTTAGTGAGCCGCCTTACGTTGTACGGTGGAAAGTGCACGGTGTAAGCCTGCCACTGACGGTTCGACCTTTTCCTTTGGCCATCGCTGATGGTGAGCGGGAAGAACCGATTCTGGGAAGGATCCGATTTTACCTGCACCGTCTTTTCACATGTCGGTTGACTGTTGTAGGTAAGCATGTTCTGGGAACTTTAACAGTGATCCATACTCTCGTACCATAGCGTCGGTCTCTGGGGCTGCTAGAGGATCTCCATGACGCTTTTGCGTTTCGTCAACGAATTCGTTCGCCTTTGGATCTTCTCTATTTGATTTACCAAAAGTAATCAACATATATCCCCCCACTCAATAACGGTATCGAAATACTGAATCATATACTCAGATATCGGCTGAACGAGGGCTTTGTGAGCTAGCTCCTTTGTGGGTGAATCGTCTGACGATTCTTCCAGTGAATTTCAGACTGGTATTTGCCTTTCCTACTATTACCTCCATATGACAATTCCACTTCAAATCGCTCTGTACGCGGGCTGTCAAACATTTGACGGATGTCACTATTTCCACTGAGTGCTCGGCTATCGATCAACTAACAATGACGGGTCTGTCCGCTTATTTATATTCAATTTAATTATAATTGTTTATGTAGAGTGTCGAACACCTAACGCTGCCCCAAGTCCTGATCCTATGTAGATCTTTCTGTAAAACGTTAGTCAACACACTGAAACCACTCTTCATCATTATAAGATTTATTTAAAGAGCAAGGAAATTGCAGTGTGTCGCCCGGAAAAGAGCTAAATGTAATTTCGTGTCTTGTATCTCTTCTCAACAAAAAAATTGTTGACCCACTGAGGTGGATACGCAGTAACGTGTCAAGCTTATAGGATCGTGTCCGTAACGGACATCAGACCGTTTCTTGTTGGTTCAACTGGGCAGCCTGAGTGTGGCTCTGAGGTGGTTGTCTGCATTCATATAACACTGGTTCCATTTCAGTTAAAACTTTGTACAAATAAGAATAACACGAAAAGAACACCTTTATGTTGAGATACCAAGATCTAATCCATCACCCCAACGAGTCGAGTCACTAACTACTCACGCTAATGCTTGGGTACTGCATTCAGACAATATACGATTTCTATTCCCACCATCCACACATAAATTGAATCTCCCATGCTGTAGTTACATTAATCATAGATGGCGAAGAAATGAGTTTTTGCCACAGCCAGGCCTTGAAAAGAGGTTTCCTTGCTTACCAGGCAGGTGTGCTAGCCATTACACCATTGCAGCAGTACACGTAAAATAGCTGCATGGGCTACTCTAGTACAATGCCCTTCAGTTGACGTCTTCAGCTTATTTGCCCCTTGTTAAATCATCACTATGCCCGAGACTCTTCAGTATTAGAATAGCATCCCAGCTTTGCACGTAATGGGGAAACTGAAGTTTTTGTTATGGAGGGCAGTGGACTAGATTAGTCTGTGAGGTGTGTTCCCAATACTGCTGCAGTAGTGTAATGGTAAGCCCATCTCCCTAGTGAGCAAGAAGTCTGGGGTTCAACTCCTCGCTGTTGCCCAAATTTAATTGATTTCTTCGGCTTTTATTAGCGTCGTAGATAAAATTGAAACTCGTAAGCACCAATGAAAATTTAATTATATCAGTACCGCCTTATGCGTCGAGCTAGCAGGTGGTCGTTAACTTCCGCCTGTGCCGCAGCGCCGCTTGTGTCGAAGCTACTCAGTCTTGTTGGTGTATCGGCCGGAGTCACATCGTAGTTGCGTAACGGACTTATTTGTCGTTTTCTCTTGGCGGCGGTGTTTTCTGCCCGCGCCATGGTGTCTGTCGAGTCTCCTAAATCTGTTCCTCGTCGAGCTACTGTTCGTTTCAGTTTTGACAAGAGTACGCGTCGTGTTCAACCTGGCTCCATAAAAGTCACGATTGGTTGGCTGATGTTATCCGTGTTACATCTGATGAGGTAGATACTGCTTGCTTTGATTCTGATTTGTATTCATTCTTTGTCAAATTTTATGATCCCGTTCAAGTAGAACGGCTTCTCTTTCGGGTTGGTTTAAAGTGTTGTTCACACATCGAGATGGTTCCGTTAGTCAAGTCGTCCTTGAAAATTCGGCGTGAAGTATACTCCAGTTGGAATTTATAAGCTTCCTCCTGAAGTGGACGATGACGTCATCCAAGATGGCGGCGTGCAGACTTGGCAACAGTGCAAGATGGCGGCTTTTGGCGGGAAAATAGGCCAATTGGGCTACCTCCACTAACCAAACCCCCAGAAAAAATGGCGGGAAATTTGAATTTTGGCGGGAAAATAGGTCAATTGTGTTATGTCCACTAACCTAAGCCTCCCGAAGATACTGACGCCAAATTCAAATTCCAACAAGATAATGCATGCAGAACCATACTTGTCTTTATTATTATCCATTATTATTGATTGTCATTTATTAACATTCATTACCATTTATTATTATTTATTATTATTCATATCATGCACTTGTGTATGCAGTCCAACTGTGTTAGTTCATACCCCTGCCACCAGAGAGTGCCACCGTGACATCATTTTAGATGGTTGATTTCGGCGGGAAGAATGCCAGTTGTGCTACCTCCACTGAACTACCGTTTCTGTTCTCCTCCACATTCAATCTTTGCTGAGCTGCTGTTGTCAAACCATCACCATGTGTTCGATCAGAGAGATGAATGTGGATGATAGAGCAGCTTTTAATAACTGCATTTCATGTAGACATTCTAGGGAGGACTGTAGCCACAGTTCACTACATGAGGTGTGGAAGCGTATGATAATTGAGGAGTGTCAGAGGAATAAGTACAAGAATTCTGTTCAGCAGATTTCGGCAATCCTGAGGGATGGAGCCAGGATGCATCCCGTAACCAGCATATGCTCATCTGCATGCGCAAACTGCAGACATATTTACTATCAAGCAAGCACTCTTCCAAAACGAAAGAGACTCCCAGTTGATATCAAATACTTCATACGCACCATCCATTGATCATCGCCCAAGAGACCTGCCGCCATCAGTGCAAGAACAGCAGGCTCACCACGCTGATGTGGATGTCGTCGATGAGAAGATACCGACAGCCAGTGCACCCAACCTTTGCTATTCGCCTCAAGCTATGTGTTAACATTTAGTGCTTCAAAACGTCTTAATGTAGGACTTGAAGTTTCACAATACAGTAGCTTGTCACCTGTTTTAGTGCTGGAAAATGTGCTCAAAAATATTAATGTGAAATTTTCTGATTACGAGTGGCATGAACTGTGTCAAATAAAATCACAGATCAAGAAAGATATGACTACTGAATATTATCCATCCAAATCCTACCAGGACATGTACCGTGGCATCTCTAACTGTGAGTATTCTAGGTTATAGTATATTCATGCAGCACTCGACTGTTGATAACTTGTTCAATGTAGACATGGCTATAACTAGTACGACAGATAGACTAAATAGATGGTGTCCATATGTTCAAGCAGTATACAGTGATATCATTAACTGGCATCACACATGTAGCATCCACATAGAAGATATAGAACATTGTTTTAGTACCTGTATAACACCAGTGCCCCAGTCTTGTGCTATTCCTCGAATAGGTGTTGAAAATGTCGAACTCAAATTTACTGACGGAATACCCGATTATTGCAGTGCACCAGTAACATTACGAGATATACGTGCTGAGTTTGAAGTGTACAAAAAGCAACTATTTTCCAAATACTGTACTTCTCCTGCACCATTTAAAAAAGAATCAACTAATTTTTTCTCATGCTGATCATATCTGTAAATATTTTAATAAATAAATATATTATTTTATAATATTAAATTTGTGATTGTGTTTTTTAGTTGTCAAGACAAAATGTCACCTACGTTAATCTAAATGACAGCCTTCCCTTTAAATATACCACCTGGAGTTCATTCTATCGTGTAGCTGTTGTAGCTCAGTTGATAAGGTGAGTGCACTGTAGTAGGCTACACACACACACACATATTTTTCATCATATAAAAGCCTGTTGCACGCCTGGGCCTAGCACAGTAGGTATCGCGGCAGGATGGGTGAAACAACCTCGCCGCAGGGTCTTTGTTGTAGAGAGACTGGTCCTGTGATGATGACCAAGACTTGGATGATGTCATGCGCTGTTACGAAGTCTACACGCCACCATCTTGGATGATGTCATCGCCGCCATCTTGAATAAATTTGGCAACAACGCCGGCACGCGTGCGGGTGACGCACGAGAGAGCCAGAGAGCTGCACTCTCAGGTCCAGCTAACCGCCGGCAGGTCGCAGCAGACGCAGG
The DNA here is from genome assembly GCF_021461385.2 of Schistocerca piceifrons. Classification (NCBI taxonomy): domain Eukaryota; kingdom Metazoa; phylum Arthropoda; class Insecta; order Orthoptera; family Acrididae; genus Schistocerca; species Schistocerca piceifrons. Next base: position 35,435,014 of record NC_060140.1, read on the forward strand.
CGATTCTGGCGTCGGCCGTCACGAGAGCACAGTGATCAGGTGTTGTCGACAGTTTACTTTAAACTCGATTAGGCAATACAGGCTGATATATTCTCTTACTATGGAGGACTAATCCATGATCAAGTGGCTTAGGACTTCGCATATCGAGTCATTTACGTGATTTCTGGACCGACCAGAGCAATCATTACGTGTCCAACAGTGCCTAGGCATTCGAGCGACGGACTTGTCCAGGCCATCATTATTCTTACCTCATTCACTGTGAGCTGCATTTTCAGGCAGATCTATGATGCAGTCAAAACGTTCCAATGTTCACTGCTTCTATTTCCTTTTCTTTCTCTATTTTATTAATCACATTATTGCGTGGTCTTTTACCTGCGTGCTCTCGAAGACTACATAAAATTGGAGTTAAATGGACCAAGATTCTCAATTTAGTGGATACATAACATTCCGTAGTTATTAATCCTTTAGTGATTTTCTGAGAAACAACAGCCTTTCCTTCCCTATTGTACTATACAAAGCACGAAAAAAAAAGGGTTCACATGGCTCTGAGCACTATGGCACTTAACATCTGAGGTCATCAGTCCCCTAGAACTTAGAACTACTTAAACCTAACTAACCTAAGGACATCACATACGTCCATGCCCGAGGCAGGATTCGAACCTGCGACCGTAGCGGTCGCGCGGTTCCAGACTGTAGCACCTACAGCCGCTCGGCAACCCCCGCCGACACAATGCACGAGAATTCAATTTCGTATCTGAGTTTATAGGGAGCAATCTGTTTCTCAATCGGTCCAGCCAGAACAGACTACTAAAACAACAGAAATATTCGTCAGGTCATGCCTGTTTCTCGCATTAAAATGGTGATCCTGCTAGAATTCTTTTTCCAGGAATTTTATGATAACGGTTCACATCTTGCAAAATAATCATTTCTGCTCTGGAATTGTTTTCTGCAAATTTGCTAATAAAAATTCGCATCATTCGGAAAATGAATATACTGCTATTGACCTAGCTAGAGTGAGATCCTCAACGAAAAATTGGTTCAAATGGCTCTGAGCACTATGGGACTTAACTTTTGAGGTCATCAGTCCCCTAGAACTTAGAACTACATAAATCTAACTAACCTAACGACATCACACACATCCATGCCCGAGGCAGGATTCGAACCCGCAACCGTAGCCGCAGCGCGCTTCTAGACTGAAGGCCTAGAACCGCCTTTGTGTGTTTTATAAACAAAGTATAACATAGAAGACTCATTATCATTGCATTTAAACTAGGGTATCTTCACGAATAAGATATTGAGAGTATGGTAACTTTTTCCTGCATCATCTGGTGCGCGTAGTCAAAAGTTTTTAACAGCTGTGATTTGTTTATGTTTCTTCTTTTTTGCGCTATTGATGAGTAACATCAAAACGTGAGAGCAACTTTTTTTCTGAGTACAACCGGTGTCACGCGAGGTTCGGTATCATTCCTCGTATCGACAGATTTAGGTGATTTTCAGCTCCGAGGCCGTTCACCTGTACGCGTGTCGTATTAACATTCCACCCAAACGGACTTACCACCTTCGATAAACGAATTTCTGAAGTGATCTGCATGTCTGGCTTCTCTGTATCGGTATGACGGATGTGTAACACTAATAAACAATGTAATGGTTTATGCACGTGTGAACTGCCGAAATGGAGCGCGGTTCAGATTCGACGTTAAACCCTTAGTCGGCCCACAGTGCAACTGAGGACAGCTCTGCGCGGCGAGCGGACGCAGTTGACGCAACGAGCTGGAGGCCGGCCGTGCAGGTGCGGCCGGCGGCCGGCGGCAGGGGCAGCGCAGCCGCCTGGAACACAGGGGGGGCGCGGAGCAGCAGCCGGCGTGACGCACCGAGGCCTCTGCTGGCCCCAGAGTCACACTTGACGGGGAACTTCTCCTGGCCGCCGCGGCTCTCGGCGATCCGCGCAAATAGCATTTTCCGCCTCCCATAACGAGCTCCCCTTCAGGGGCCGTGGCAACGAGGGGGGGGGGGGGCTATGGGGGCTATAGACCCTCCTCCTTAATGGAGTACCATTTTACACTGGATAAAATGACTTTAGAAATCAGCGAATATACTACTTCAACAGATTCAATCATTTTTTTAATAATCATGTAGCAATATGTGTTGCAATGTATTTCAAATACTTTTACCAAAAGAATAAGAGCGACAAACAGCTTTCTACCTAAACCAATAAATATCATTTAACTTAAAAAGGGCGTCTTATTATTCATTAATATACACTGTTAGTATATTAATCAAGAAAGCTAAATATGCTGGGTATGCCTACCAACACTTAAATTGCAAACCCCAGACAAAAACTTCGAAATCGCCGAACATCTTGGTCAAATCGTATTATTTTTCCGGGCACACACATTCTGTAGACGCGTTGCAGTGCTCGCAACGCCACGGGGTGCGCGCCACCTACCGACCACTACCTACAAACTACACACCAGAGTTACAGGAATTTGTCAAAGCGCATTGTAGAGACGTTCATATTCGAACGTAGTACGCGTTTGTAGTAGGGAATATGAACGTCAATTAAGACCGTTTAAATACAGCTCAATGAGTAGAAGGCAAATGATATTCACATTATTCAGTTGTCTGGCGAGCGGAGCGACGTAGCGGTGTATACGATCGCCGATTGTTCGCGGCTTCTCATTATCTCAGTTAAGAAGTAAGGAAAATACGGGGTGTTTCAAAATGATCTTTACAATTTTGATTATAGATATTTCAGAAACGTGTTAAAAGGTGATGGTTCATATACATATATATACATAAATTTACAGGGCAGCATCTGATATTAAATTTTAAAAACCAACCAAAAATTGATATGATAACCGAAAAGTCCGAAAGAGTATGTAACTAAGGTAACTCAAACCCGGAAACTGTGTGTAAAATTCATATAACGGCTACAACCGAGTGGAGAAACCGAATGGACGGGAAAAAAACGACTGACCAATCGATTTTTAAAAACAGTCGGTTGTCCTTCCAACTGTTTCACGTGCTGTCAGCTAATACTTGTTTTCCGAGTACGATTATTGATATTACTGAAGTGTGTAACTGTGTAGTGTGGCCGAATCATGCGTCGTGAAGTGTAATTTTTTTCTGAAATAGTAGTGTATTAGAGATTGGAGTGAGTGATTAAATACGTTGCAGCAATGAATCTCAAGCTAACGGATTATTTTGGAAAACCTGAGCGTAGGACCAAAAACTCTCGTAAGGAATCTGAAGCTTGCGCTACAGAATTGTAACTGTTACAGCCTTGTGCATCTAGACTCTACACTTTCGACAACACAAAAAGCAACTGGTAAAGGTCATATCTTCTTAATTTTAATTAATACTTCCTTCATGTTACTGAGATTTTTTACTAGTAGTAATTAGTTCAATTAGGTAAGATTAGCGCTATTATGTTTAATCGATTACTAATGGTAAGAATACGACTGGTCGAAAACAAAATAAGTGAGGTCAATTTTTAAAGACACCATTCGTCTATAAGGAAGTAAAATATTTTCTGAAAAAACCAGCATTATCTAATTAATTTGTACTGAAAAGTAACACTTTATTGCTGTATTTTTTAGTAATGCTAGCCATACGTAATTTTGGTAATAATAACATCGACAACATTTGTAAGATGTGAGATGGTGGTTGTTTATTCTATGACTGAGGACACAAATGCGTATGCTGTAGTGACATTCTTTGATGTTGCAAACTTTCCACAGATATACACGCTTTTACACAGTTTACAAGACAGTTGTGAAGATGAGGCATCTTGTCCTCTGAAATTTAACTAATACTAAAAACAACAATATTAAATTTTAACTAGAAGTTTCCTTACAAAATTATTCTTACAATTACGTTATGCCGCGTGGCATTAGCCGAGCGGTCTAAGGCGCTGCAGTCATGGACTGTGCGGCTGGTCCCGGCGGAGTTCGAGTCCTCCCTCAGGCATGGGTGTGTGTGTTTGTCCTTAGGACAATTTAGGTTAAGTAGTGTGTAAGCTTAGGGACTGATGACCTTAGCAGTTAAGTCCCATAATATTTCACACACACACAATTACGTAATGATGTTGGTTAGTACTACGGTAAATCACTCGATTCCAGTTCAAAGTTCAGTACTATTTAGGATGACAATCAAGTATATGGAGGATGCTTAGTTTTGTGACAAGTTGAGCAAAAGATTTCCAAAGGGCGCTCGAGTTTACAGTCGATGCAAGCTTCCTCTCAAATTCAGATAAAAACTTATTTAACCTACCAGCAGAAACTCTCCCTATGTTTCTCGTTATGCGAGAAAACAAGTACTCATCCCTAGTCTTGGAATACGGCGATATACACACGCATGGCTGGAGCAGTGTGCATATTATAATGCCCTCTCAGTTCTCTCAAGAACAACTAACTAACTGGCTGGTTTGTTTCTCTACTGTTGGAGATAAACGACGCTACAGCGAATTTCTAGCTGGATGTCAGCCGCTATGAACACAGTGTTCACACAAATATCTCCTCTGCATCGTACATGACGCCTGTTCAGAGAAGAGTCTTCGCAAATTTCCGTCTTGTCTTTCTCATAGCCAAACTGTCTCCCCACCTGGGTTCTTTCGTTCGACCAATAGGGTCTGAGTCATCTGGTCAGTCGGTCGTTGACTCCCGCCTTGGGACGCACCCTAAGTGCTTTTCGTGGTAGCCCCTGTGGTGTGGCCTTCGCTTCTCCTTGCGATTGCTTCCAAAACAAAACATTTCCTCTCGCTGTTTGTCTCACCTTCTGCTCATAGACATGCATTATATGGTCGGTGTGTTAATACCATCGATTGAGTGTCATCCCTTTAGCGTTACATACTTACAGGCAAATTTCTTCATTACCACTGAATTAAGTTAGGTGTCATATTCACATACCCGTTACGATGTATAAAGGTCTTATGTAAGGTGCTAAATTGACCTTCATTTATTCTGTCACCTTACAAATTATTCAAAGCTTTCTTTCTCAAAAATATCTACCAACTTTCAGTAATAGTCTACAAACATGTGAGAGCATTTCAGAAGTTTCTAAAAGCTTTTCAGACTGCTAGAAGAAAGCTTATAGGCCTGCAGTAGCTAATGTGATGCGGAATCTTTCTGGTTTTTTTGTTACTAATCTGACTGCGACCGACTGATGGCACAGGGCGGAGGAACCAAACAACGACCTTCACTGACATTGATCGCTAATGTCGTGTTAAATTTTGAAGCTTTTCTGTAGGAACATTTGCAAACAAAACTTCCATGCAAATGCCACTAAATTAAGAGTAACTTAGATTTTACGTATCTTTGGACTGGTTTCACAAACAAATAAGAGTTACAGTGTGTAAACTGTATCTTGACAGTCCTGAAATGGTAGAAGGTAGGTGACGGCAGTCACTTGCTCCAGGCTGCCGATAACATTAGGTAACTGAAACACTGTCTGAAGTAGCCATTGTTGTCTGCTTTCTTACTCTTTACTGCTTCACTGTTCTGAGTTTTTTTCCTTGTCATTACCGTACGGAATTGGTGCAGTTAGTACCTTGATTAAGCACGTCAATACACAAGACCATTTCAATACTGTTTCCTGAGGGGACCCACACAAATGTTTGTAGGGGGAGGGGGCAAGACCAAGGGGTATGGGCTAATGTTAGTGTTTTGGAAGACAAATGATGAATTCAAAAAATGGTTCAAATGGTTCTGAGCACTATGGGACTTAACGTCCGAGGTCATCAGTCCTCTAGAACTTAGAACTACTTAAACCTAACTAACCTAAGGACATCACACACATCCATGCCCGAGACACGATTCGAACCTGCGATCGTAGCAGTCGCGCGGTTCCGGACTGAAGCGCCTAGAACCGCTCGGCCACAGCGGCCGGCTCAAATGATGAATTTTTAGTGGTCACAATAAATTAAAATCATTTACACGTGTAAATAACGCTATATACTTGTGTGTTGAGCCACTTGTATGACTCATATGTTATAGGAAGAACTGTTAAAGGCGCCTTACGTGATGATGAGAAGCTTAAGTTTTAAAGAATACTTGGAAACATCCTGCAAACTTCTCTTTTCCTACTCAGTTACAAGGGAAGCAAAACTGAACATTTAAGCATGAATGGATGAGCCAGTACAACTGGCTTTCATACAGTAAAATGTTACATGGTGGATTTTGCACTGCATGTATTCTGTTTTCTCCTTCAGGTGCCGGAATTGGCTGCCAGGTGCTTATGACAGCTTCCCGTTATTCTAAATAATTGAAACCTTTAACTGGCTTGGTAAAAAACATAAATAATTTTGAGGTGTCGTTTTTAATCGGAAACATTTCAGATACAAAAACATAATATTCAAATAGTTTCCAGGCTTGGTTTTTCAGCAAAAATTTCTATGTTGCTAATATTTCGAATGCTTATAAGGTTTGGTCTTTGCACTATTTTTTCTTTACTTAATTCTTTACCGAAGACATTTTTAATTTATTTTTATAGGCGTTGCAAACCCTGGTAAAAGAACCATTAGTCAATTACAAAAAGGCTACAGAAGATCTTCATCATCATGAAAACACAAAATATCACAAATTTTCCATGGAGGAGGCTATAGAGTTCACCAAGTCTATGGAATCAAGTCAAAAAAGTATTGCCATTGTCTTCGATACCACAAAATGTTCAGTTATTGAAGAAAACCGGAAATGCTTGAGGTCTTTTATAAAGACTGTAGTCCTAATAACCTGCCTTTACGAGGACATCGTGATCACCGTTTGATTCCTCAGCTAAAAGAAGAGAAAACGGATGATCTTGTAGAGGGAAAAAATGGGCTGTTTCAGAGTCTTTTGGCTTTTCATGTGGATGCTGGAGATGAAGATTTAAAACATCATTGCAGTACATATGGCCGAAACAGTTCTATGATGAGTAACACAGTCCAAAACAAAGTCATACACTGCATTGGTGAAGGTATTCCCTCCTCAATATCGAGGGATGTGAAAAAGGCTAAATTTTTTAGCATTATGTGTGATGAAAGAACTGATGTCGCAACTAAGGAACAGATGATATTTTGTATTAGGTACATTGACATAGAGGCCTTTGTTACCAAAGAAAACTTTCTGGGTTTTACTGAGCTTAAATCATCTACTGGCACTTCGATAAAGAACTCAGGACACTGGGGCTGAGCTATCAGTATCTTTGTGGACAGGGCTATGATGGCGGCTCAAACATGGCTGGGAGAGTTCAAGCTCTTATTTTAAGTAAACAACCGTTGGCTATTTATACCCACTGTTTTAGCCACTCTTTGAACTTGTGCATTTCTAAGTCTTGTGATACCGTACTCCAATAGTTAGAAATATGATGGGAATTGTAGGATCAGTTTCAGCATTCTTGTCTGCCTCTGCAAACAGAAAAAGTTCCCTAGAGGAAGCTGTATCACGACTGACCTTCACAGAATCAAAGAAAACAAAGTTGAAGGCAATGTGTCCAGCAAGATGGTTGGAAAGACACGATACCCTTATTACTCTCAAGGAGCTATTTGTACCGATCGTGACCTTCCTTGACGAACTTTCAAGTAGTCGTGAAACTAACGCAGAAACGGCTAATACAGCTTGCACGTTTAGTTCTACATGGAAGAAAAAGTGGGTTGATGAAAGTAAAAGACCTGAAACAGTAACTGAAGCATTAAAGAACTGTGACAAGCAGTTTTTCTCAAATGTATATGTTTTACTTCAAATATTCGGGACTATTCCTGTCACCACAAGCACTCTTGAACGAAGCTTCTCTACTTCAAGACGAATAAACACTTATTTGCGTAAAACAATGGGGCAGGTGGGACTAAATGGATTGGCTATTGCAAATATCGGTAAAGAAAGAGATATGGACATTGAAAATCTCATTGACATATTCAGTAGAAAGAAACAGAGGTGGATGAGAATGACAAATTTGGCAGAAGACGGAAATATACAGTGAATTTTGTTACAGAATTTTTTTATATTCATGTCAAGTTCACGTTTTTACATTCATGTCATCTTCTGTATCCAGAAAATTAATGAAAACTTATTTGTTGTAAGTTGATCTTTTTCATGGTTTATGTAATTTATAAAATCTCGCACGTGAAAATAAGATTCTTTTACCCTGAACTCCAAAACAGTTATCAATAACTACTTTAAGCAACACCAAATTTCACCAGTCTGTCGGCAGAGGACCCCAACTCTCTTTTTGCTAAGCGATATTCCACTATTCCACTCCCGCAAACCCCGCCCCCTCCCCCAATTAGCCCCTCCCCTCCTTGACCGACTTCTAGAACCGCCCCTGCTCCCTTTAGTTGAGATTATTCGGACCACAGACACGATCCCGTCATTATAGAGCCTACGCAGGATATTTCAAAAGATTCTCATTCCGAGGGCGAAATAAAAGGGGGGGGGGGCAGCGGAGGGGGCGACCGCCACCGTGAACCCCTACCCCCCCCCCACCCCCCCTCCACCGAGAGTTCAAACTGAGTTAAAATCAAATTGTAATTTTTGTTATGAGTGCCAAAGTTAAGCACGCTAATTTCGAGCCTCGGTCAGTGGATTTAGCCACTTAATTCAGTATTTCCCCAGCCATGTTAGTTTGTGTGCCCGAGAGAACGTCCCACCTGTACCAGTGCCTTGTGCTCCCCATCCTGATCGAATTGTGGCCGCCAAATGTTTGCAGGGCTTCCCGATCTGCCACGGCAGCACGAATTACAATTATAACTTCCAAAATGTAAGTATGTCTACATGTTTATGAACTAAACTGGCAAAAATATAACTGTCAACAAATTAAGAACTACAGTTTTAAAAGTATTTTATTCTAATTTCAATTTATTTGCCTCTAATGTGTTTGTCAACTCTGTGTTAACAACCGGCTTATGAGCTTGTTTCAGTGTGTTAACAATTATGCAAAAGAAGTTACTCAGAAGAAGGTTGTCATAGCTACACATTTCAATAAATTAAAATTTTTTGTCTAAAATGCAACACATTTTTGCGATTGTTCGTTAAAACAGTAGTTTTTTCCTTAACTTTCAAGGAGAGCCCCCCTGGGTCTTTGGGTCTTCTTTCTATTCTAGGCAATCGCCCCTAGCCTCAAAACATTAATGCCCCTGTCTCAGTCGTCATCTCTCCTCAACTGTCACGTCCAGCCATCATGCACGTGCATTTCAATTCATTATGTGAATATCTAGCTTTGCCCACCTATGTGCACCCCACGACAGCGAAAAACGACGCAGCACAAGGTAATGACAGAAAAGACAAAATTGTAGCATTGGTGGCAAATGGATGAATGTGTGACGCTGCAGTGCACCTGGCAAGGATAGTAAAGTGCGCGCAAAACAACGTGGCCGATACATGCGCAATTGGCAGGGCAGTGGTGGGAGCTACCGGCAGGCGCTGAAGGTGAAACGCTGAGCGCTAGAGGGGAAGATCCGCTGCAAAATGGAGCCTACGCTTACAATTTTTGTAAATATTAAGTGGAGGCCCTCCACGCACGCCCACACTTGCATGGTGACCACTCAAAATATACGTTACCTCTAATTTGGTTAGTATCCAAACGAAATTTCGCGGAGAACGTAGAGATTTATTTTCACCTGGCTTTTTAACTTTCAGAGAAGCCCCATGAGTGGCTAACCTTGAGTAAAACCTACACATTTCTCTTCTCACCCTGTTAAAATTTGCTTCTTTTGCTAAAACAAATCGGAGTTTACACTTGTCACCTCACTACATGTTGTGCATAGCGACTCCTTCATCCATTCCGTGCGGTTCTAGGCGCTTCAGTCCGGAACCACGAGACTGCTACGGTGGCAGGTTCGAATCCTGCCTCGTGCATGGATGTGTGTGATGTCCTTAGGTTAGTTAGGTTTAAGTAGTTCTAAGTTCTAGCGGACTGATGACCTCAGATGTTAAGTCCCATAGTGCTCAGAGCCATTTGACCTTTTTTTTTAAATACTACGATAAGTATGACGAGTAACGAAATCATGGGCACGTCATCATGAAACTGATACACAAAGCTATAAATAACGCAAAAATGACATTTTTTGCCTAATAGTTTCTGTAAAATCGTTTGAGAAAAACCGCATAGAGTGCCCCTCAATTCTGCCATCGCCGACGGCCGAAAGGGGGAACAAACGAATGAACTCGCCCAGCGCTTACAACGAAAATTGCAGCCGCCACCCTGTCCTGGGAGAACGCTGAACAGGGCACGTGTCGCTATCAGGGCGTGTACTCAGTTGGACAGTAACTAAGCGTCGCAAACGGGCACGTGAACAGTACACGCACGTGTCAGCATTTGAGAGAAGACGTTGTGACGGTATAAACCCGCCTTACTAGATGAATAGGTCTAGTTTGCAACGATTGCTTTGCGGAGAGCGAGCGCGCGACAGGGTGGTCCATTCGCGCAGGCGCGTGGAGCGCCCGCGCTAGATTTGCAACGTGTCGGCGGGATGGCGCAGCACCGCCTAGACTACGGGCCTGCGCGCACACTTGTGACGTCACATATTGATGGCCGGGTCTGTATCGGAACGCTCCAGTTAAGCACTCTGCAGCTATACGGACTTTACGAGTTTTAGAGCTGAGACCGCACAGGGATTCTCGTGCTTTCCTCTTCTACGTGTCCTTGTAATGGAAGTATGGAAATTTATATCATTGCGTAAAGTAACTGAACAAAACTGCCCTAAGTTATTTCAAGACGCAAAATTATTTTGACGATCTGCCTTAAATACGCGTTTCTATTTTTAAATACAAACTGTAATTTTAAATTTTGCCTTTTACCTCAGGAGCTACGCTTTCTTGCAGTAAGAAATCGGCAATATGCAACAACAAGCAGACGTTTCCGGTTTTAAATAAAGCAACTGGAGCTCCTACAGAATTTAAGAAATTGTTTCCCTGGTTATTTTCGTAAATTTTCCTCTCCACTTCAAAATTTGCTGACCTCACACGAAACTCAAATCATTCGACGAAATGGAGCACCTCCTGATATTATGTTTAATAAATCAAAAAACCCGAAAATATATTTTATTTCCCTGTTTCTCCAGAACTTTAGAACCTTAAACATGAAACGATTTTTTCTCCTATATCCTTGACTCAAATTCGTGTGTCAGAGTGCTGTTAATTTAATCATAATGCACTTACCTCGACATTCTGCTTTCTGTACTGCTTATGGTAATCTGTCGAACACAGAATCCATTAAAGCAATTTTCTAAGGCAGTTTACTCAAAAAGAAATTATTTCCGAATAGCTATATATGTAAAACTGAACAAAATCATTCTGTGGCTCTTCCAAATGAAAGTACTGGAAACTCAATAATCTGGTAGGAATGATAACGAATACTAAACGTTTTCGAGTCACACTAATTAATATAACTATTCTGTGTGACAATAGTTGCAAATATGAGAGACATTTCACAGCCAGCTTCGTATTAACCTCGCAGAAACGGTCCAGAATTGAGAAACAAATGATACTGGTACATGATACATAACTGCTTTTAAAAACAATTGTCAAATGGGGTGCAACGGAAACAAATAACATGCTACAAATTTTTTGTCACTTACTTACGCTTGAATCATGCGTAGACACAAATTCCTGTCTGCAAATAGCTGCAATCCAACGATTTCTCAACTTCACACATTTGGGAAATCGAAACATCTGCACTTTAATGCCTTTTTTGGGATTTATAATTTCCCTGGCAAAAGGAAACACAGCACATGTATGCCATACTTCGAAGAACTGTAGGCGAATACTGTATGAAATATATGTCACTTTCACCTGTCACACACTTTCAACACAACATACACGTCAACAGGTCTGCCGACTGAAGATAAGATGGCCAACAGCTTGTGACGTCACGTGCCAATATGGCCGCTGTGCGTAGGCCTTGTATCTACGAGGGGCGTTCAGAAAGTAAGCTCCGATCGGTCGCGAAATGGAAACGACTATGAAAATCCGATAAAGCTTTGCACAGATGTGTTGGGTAGTGTCTCTAGTATAACCCCAGTTAGCTTCACGTCGCTCTTCTCATTTCTGAGCTCGCAGTGAGTGCGTAAAGATGTCTAGAAAATAGTGTCTGCCGCCAAGTACGAGGGCCTGGTGAGAAATTTCGCCTGAAGCTATGCAGCTAACATTACATAACTGTCGTGCTGTTTCTTCTTCAAGACAATTCTCAGCCGCATTCTGCAGGGGCAATGAAGATGCTCCTGCATCGTTTTCAAATGGAAATGTGAGATTACCCACAATACAGTCCGCAATTGTCTCCCCCTGAGTTTCATCTCTGGTCACATGAACCGCTGTCTTTGAAGACAACATTTTGACACAGACAACGAGGTGTAGGCCAGCGTGGAGAATTGGCGGAAAGCACTGGCGGCTGCCTTCTATGATGAGGCTATTGAAAAGTTGGTACAACGCTATGACAAAAGTCTAAGTCAGAACGGCGACTACGTAGAGAAGTAGCTGAAAGGTGTAGCTAATTGTTACAAGTAAAACATTTCTGATGTTCACTGTGGTTTCAATTTGGCAATCAATCGGAGCTTACTTTCTGAACAGGCCTCGTAGAAGGCTTTGGATGGCGCCGCCGCCGGGCGCCCACGTGGCCCCCAGCTTGCGGCATTGTTTGGTTTTTCGCGCATTACGCGAAAACTATGTAACTTACGGTGAAGAGCGATGCGGCAGTGGATTGTCGCCAGCAATATGCACCTTCTGAAAGATCGATTTTTATTTTAAGTCACGAGACGCAAATGTTATTCGGTTAATACCACGAATACTGAAAGATTAAGAGATATAGCAAATAACAACTTACAGGAATGAGCGAGCGCTCATTACGAACGTCTCGTCATAGTGGATCGAGTGACATAGTCATATGTTAAGATTCATAAATAATTAAGCTCGTAAAGAGCAATAAACAAAGTTTGATGGTAAACTGTATATAAAATTCAATAGAAAATTCATGACGTAAAGAACGGCACTATATAATATTTCGGGTGGCATCACACGTATTTTGAACTAGTTAAGTTATACTATACACTTAACCTGCAATACTTTTCATTGTTTTCAAATTATTATTAACATTTATCGTCCATAACTAATTAATTATTAACAATATAAAGATTTTGAGCAGCGCAATGTGTAGATCGCTATAGATTACGTCTAAAAACAGTTCTATATGTAGTTCTATGTTAAAACTTTGCGCGACAGATGTAAACAAACAAATTTGCGCTAAGTGGCGAAATTTTGCAAAAACTAAAACTTGATTTACCGGCGATAGAATAATCCTAGAAATTAATGTAACATAGTAAATAAGATGTACTTTTTAGTGCAGTTCCGATGGTGTACTTATTACTGTTGAGGGATGTAACCTTAACTGGTGAGATTTGTAGTTGCATAACCAGGCTGTGGGGGGGGGGGGGGGGGGGGAGTAAACATCCGACCCTATATAAGCGAGCGGCCATCTTGGCCAGAGGTCAGTCGTTGGTCAGTCGTTCGGCAGGCCGTTGGCAGGTAGGTGGCGAGCGAGCCCCACTTGTGGGTGGCCCATCTGGTCGTTTGAGTAAAAATTTTTCGCGCCGATTTATTTCGACAGAGAGTATTGTTTAATAGAGCAAGTGTGCAGGCATATATTTGGTGAACTAGAAGTCCTAATTTGTGTGAGTACGAATTACGAGGTATACGTCGGCGTAAGTGAACATGTGGCGATCTGTGATTTCGCTCCAAAACTGCTAGAGCAAAGAGGGCAGTGGGACTTGTGGATCTGTTCGAATTCATTAAGTAATTTTCGATTATAGCAGCCTACATTACTGCTATTGGGAACTCGGAGTCAAATTATTATTAAAGTAAAACTTTAAACCGCGTCACCAGTGCTAATTCCATTGTGTGAAAGTAAAGGACGAACCAAATAAATAAACTGTCATAAAAAATGATTTTTCTATAATAAATGCCTGATTTTTGTTCCCTAGCATAAAATGTACTCGTGTCTGAGTGAATATTAATAAAAAAACTATAACTAATGCATGGGTGTGAAACAGTATACTAATGCACCAAGTGTCGAAATCATCCCCTGAGACTTACGTGAGAGCCAAAATTTGCACTAAGTGCACCAAGTGTCGAAATCATCCCCTGAGACTTACGTGAGAGCCAAAATTTGCACTAACATTTTTTTAACGAACATTTGTATATGCACATTCGTGTGAACTCTTCCACCGCGTCGCAACGTGCAGTTGGGCTCAGACGAGCCGGTTCGAGTAATCGGCGTAGCTCGACATATGTCTTCATCTACATGGATCCTCTGCAAATCACATTTAAGGGCCTGTCAAGGGTTCGTCAAACAACGTTCACAAAAGTTCTCTACTATTCCAATCTCGTATAGCGGAAAAAACGAACACCTGTATCTTTCCGTTCGAGCTCCGAATTCCCTGATTTTATTATGGTGATCCTTGTGTAGGTCGGCGTCAACAAAATATTTTCGCATTTGGAGGAAAAAGTTGGTGATTGAAATTTCGTGAGAAATTCTGCCGCGACGGGAAAGCCTTGACGTCCACCCCAAATCTTGTATCATTTGAGTGAAACACTTTCCCCTGTTTCGCGATAATACATAGTGTGCTCTGTCAATCCTATCTGTTAAGGATCCCCCACCGCACAGCAGCATTCTAAAAGAGTACAAGGAAGCGTAGTGTACGCAGTCTGTTTACTAGATCTGTTACATTTTCGAAGTGTCCTGCCTATAAAACGCAGTCTTTGGTTAGCCTTCCCCACAACATTTCCTAAGTGTTCCTTCGATTTCAAGTAGTTCATAATTTCAATTCCTAGGTATTCAGTTGAATTTACGGCCTTTAGATCTGATTGATTTATCGTGTAACCGAAGATTGAAGGATTCCTTGTAGCACTCATGTGGATGGCCTTAAACTTTTCGTTACTTAAGATCAATTTCCAATTTTCGCATCACACAGATATCTTTGCTAAATCGTTTTGAAATTTGTTTTCATCTTTTGATGGCTTTAGTAGTCCATAAACGACAGCGTCATCTGCTAGTAACCTATGACGGCTGCTAAGATTGTCTCCTAAATCGTTTATATAAATAAGGAACAGCAAAGGACCTATAAAACCACCTTGAGGAACGCCAGAAGTCACTTCTATTTTACTCGATGACTCTCCGTCTGTTACTACGAACTGTGACCTCTCTGACAGGAAATCACGATTCGAGTCACATAACTGAGACGATATTCCATAAGCACGCAATTTCATTACAAGCTGCTTGTGAGGCACAGTGTCAAAACCCTTCCGGAAATCTAGAAATATGAACAGGAGCTACTATTTCACGATGTTGGCAGTAATGGGTGAACCGTGGCCGAACGCGGTGTCAAGAGGGAAGGGGTGACCTAGAGAGGCAATAGGACGTAAGGACCTAGCAGTCGTCACAGAGGCATTCACAGCCCGAGATTCATCAATATCATCGATTCGGGGTACAAGTGTTGCTCCAGTCATCACAAGGCCCGTTAATAGGCTGCTCACAGACAGGAAGCTGAGCTTATGACACCCCGTGCACCGACTACCATTGACCCCTGCAAACAAGTAAGCCTCCTTGCAGTGGGGTTGATCACTTACGGCCTGGAATCTCGTTGACTCGAGTGGAATTGACTTCAATGATGAGTCCCACTTCGAAATGTGCCCTGGTGACCAGTGGGTCACAAAATTGACTGTCGCTCAACATATGGTCTGACAGGAAGGAGTGATGGTCTGGAGTGTCATTTCATTTCATAGCAAGATCCATTAGGCTGTCATCAGCCGCACCTTTATATCACAGCGATACGCCGATGATATTCTACACCCCTATTTGTTGCCCTTCGTCGCAAGCCATTCTGGCCTTACATTTCACCAAGATAATGGCAGCCTGCACACTGCGAGAATTTCTACTGCTCGTCTTGCAAGGTCGCCGGATCTCTCCCCAATTGCGATCATCTGGAGTATTATGGGCAGGGCACCCCAAACAGATCAGGATTTTGACGATTGAGCGTACCAACTGGACAGCATTTGGCACGATATCCCTCAAGAGGACATCCAGTAACTCTATCAATCACTGCTGAGCTTACTTAATGGCTAATACATTATTGACAAGATCAATTTGTTAAGCTCTCCCTCTTGAATAAATCATCCATTTTTTCTGAAATTGTAATAATTTATTTCTCTGTGAATGAGCGTTACATCTACCGATTTGCGTCCTACTGAGATAATTTCTTCGTGGTGCGTCGCTTACTTCGTCCCAGAATGCATTTATTCCAATGCTCTACTAGTCCACATCATCCCCCCCCCCCACCACTATCCATCTCCTCCTGCCCCGATATCCATCTGCTCCTCCTGCCCGTGTCCATCTGCTCCTCCCCCTTGTTTCTGTACTTCTGTACCTCCTCTCTCTCCAACTGCTCCTTTCCCCCATATCCGTATCTTCTTATCTTTCTAGATCCATCTACTCTTCCCCTATTTGTTGAGCAGGTGGTGAAATGGTTAGCACAATGGAGGACGATGATTCAAATGCGCATCCAGCTATCCAGATTTCGTTTTTCTGTGGTTTTCCTAAATCGCTCCAGGCATGTGCCAGGGCTGTTCCCTTAAAAGAGCACTGCTGATTTCCTTACCCTTCCTTGACACAATCCAAGCTTGTGCTCCATCTTTATTGCCTTGCTGTCAAAGAGACAGTACACCCGATCTTCCTTCCTTCCTTCCTTCCTCCACTACCTATCTCCTCCCAGCCCCGTGTCAGGTCATCTGCTCTTGCTCCCTCTGCCTGTCCACCTGTTTCTACCCACCACCTCCTCCCCACTGTCTCTGGGCAGCTCCTACTGCCCTGCCCGTGACTCCTCCCCATCTTGCTGTCCATCTCCTACTCCCTCTACTCTCTGTCCATCACCTCCTTATACCTCTCTCTGCCCATTTCCTCCTCCCTCTCAGTCCATCCCTCCATAACCCTGTCTCTGTGCATCTCTTCCTACTCCCTCTCTCTGTCAATTTCTTCTCCTCCTACCCCCCTCCCTTTCAATCTGCTCCTCTCCTCTCTGTCCATCTCCTCCTTCTGCCTGTCTGTGACTCCATTTCCTCACCCCCCTTAGCTCTCCACATTATCACCTCCAAACCAATAGGAGTTTACTGGTCCATTCCATATTGTGAGTCATTTGTGGTTCAAATGGCTCTGAGCACTATGGGACTTAACATCTAAGGTCATCAGTCCCCTAAGAACTTCTTAAACCTAACTAACCTAAGGACATCACACACACCCATGCCCGAGGCAGGATTCGAACCTGCGACCGTAGCAGTCACGCAGTTCTGGACTAAAGCACCTAGAACTGCACGGCCACTGCAACCAGCAGTCATTTGTGTACCACATTTGGTTGAAATGGTTCTACTGGTTTCTGAAAAGTCGTGGAACAAACATACATATGTGAGTGGGATGCAATCCCATTCTGGCACATTTTGTTAGTGTGGTTTCCATTCATTCAGTGGAAAGCCCAGATTCAGGTGACAGCTTGAGCAATTTATGACTCCCTGTCCCCTCAAACCAATGTTATGCTAATTTACTTATGACCCCTGCGGGTTGATTCATGACCTCCTGGGGATAATCCATCCAAAACCATCCATCCCCCTCTCCCTCCTCCTCCCCCACCTCTCTGGGAAATTCCAAACACTCTCCAGTCTCCCTTGCCAATAAAAGGACATTTTTGGCGTCAAATTAATTAACTAATTAATTAAATTGACCAATTAATGACCGACTCCCCTAACTGGAAATCATTCCAGCCATCCCCTCCCCCATTTCCTGTCTCCCTAAGCAGAAAAAAGGAGTCTGTGCTGGAGAGTTAGGATCTCAGATTCATAACTGAAGGCAATTTGAATTACATACTAGAGGACATACTGTTTATTTATAAAATTCGATTTTCAGGTGTTAATTAAACTGATGGAGATTGGAGGTACTTTGTTGTTGGAAAATTTTCGTACGTGAGCTCACCTCGATATGCAGGAATCAACTGAGCTACTGCACAATGTCACCACCAGAAGACATCCCAACTCCACCCCTCGCCCCCTCCCACCCCACCTCTCCCAGAAGTAACTGATGATAATAGGACTTAGTCAATGCTGGAGAGGGAGGATCTGATGACACGAAATTCAGATCAAAGTCAATAATACGTTGATGCATATTCTTTATTTAATCAGTTTACTTCAGAGACAGGGGTCCTGAATAGGGTTGAGCTTGTGCCTTACGTAATAACTGGAAGCGTGAGAATGGAATGAAGTATCATACACTAGCCGCCCTTCGGGGTCTCCCACGCATGTGTCTGTTGTCAGGGAACCGCCAACAGTGAGTTTGTATAGTGAGGGGGGAAGAGGGTTGGGGATTTCCCGGAGGGGTGAGAGGAGAACAGGAAGGGTGAGGGAAGGGGGTCTCTCAAACGGATTATCCCCAGGGGGTCATAAATCTACCGCAGGGGCCATAAATCAATTAGCGTAACAGTATGTTAAGGGGAGGAGCAAGGAGTCATAAAACAATCAAGTCTGCCGCTGAATGTGTGCTTTCCCTGACTTTTTGCAATGTGCGCTAACAAAATGCAGCAGAATTCGCTTTGCTCCCCTAATTAGGTATCTACATACATACATACATCTGCTTTTATGATATGTATGCACTTCACACATAGGCCGGCCGAAGTGGCCGTGCGGTTAAAGGCGCTGCAGTCTGGAACCGCAAGACCGCTACGGTCGCAGGTTCGAATCCTGCCTCGGGCATGGATGTTTGTGATGTCCTTAGGTTAGTTAGGTTTAACTAGTTCTAAGTTCTAGGGGACTAATGACCTCAGCAGTTGAGTCCCATAGTGCTCAGAGCCATTTGAACTTCGCACATAAATTTACTCCTTTCTGCGTGCGTACCAAATAGGCCGCTGGCGCAGGAAGTGCATCGATAGCACAGGTTAAAAGCTCGCCTCGCATGGAGAAAGGAACGCAATATATCTGGTGGTTGGCGCGGTTGCCTGTTCTCTTGCGGGATGTGTGGACGACTGACTCGCACGCAAAACCAGTCACGCAAGATTTGCTACAAGTTTCATCGTGGAAAAGAAGCCACTTGAAGTAGAGGTGTTTGTTAGAACAGCTACCGAGCGAAGTGGAGCAGTGATTACTACACTGGACTCACATTCTGGAGGACGACGGTTCAAGCCCGCGTCCGGCCAACCTCATTTAGGTTTTCTGTGATTTGCCTAAATCGCTTCAGGCAAATACGGAATGATTCCTTTGAAACGACACGGCCGACCTCCTTTCCCATTCTTCCCCAATCCAATGGGACAGATGACCTCGCTGTGTGGTCCCCTACCCCAAGCCATCCCACCTACCAACCACGTCAGAACACCTGCGCGTTTTCTCAGCATAAAGGGACGACTGCACCTATGTGCATCAATTACAGTAATAATGCTTTGTTTGCTCCAGTGCAGGGACACCAGCGGTGAGCAGTGGCGACTTTGAGGTAATGGTCCAAGTCAGCTCCGAGCGCGACAAGAGCTTACGGTGTGAATCGAGCGCGTGGCTGGTCCAGCAGTGGCAGCCAGCGAGCATCGCCTGCCGACTGCTCTGCTTCCACACAAACCTAACACTCTTCGCCTTGTTTGTTTCGTCGCGTCCAACGGTTCTTATCGCCTTCTAACTTCCGTTCAGTCGAGCCTGCTAGAAAGAGAAGCTGAATCTGCGAGCGTTGACGGTTTACTGCTACCGATCAAAAATTAACTCAGTACCTGTGAAGGCGCTCCGTGCGATTTTCACTCGTATATTAGCCGAGGACGAGGTACAGTGTCGGACGCCTTTCGGGAGTTTAGGCTGAGGACTGGTTCTCTTTACCTGCATCTGCCATTTGTAAAAAATGTCTGCGGAAATAACTTTTGTTTCAGAGAAGTGGTTTATTTATCCTGAGTCCCATCTAGTTCTTTGAGAGTAGCTTCTTGTCCTCCAGGAATGGCCTAGCTTTCCAGCTCACAAGGGTACCTCATCGCACCCCCCTCAGATTTAGTTATAAATTGGCACAGTGGATAGGCCTTGAAAAACTGAACACAGATCAATCGAGAAAACAAGAAGAAGTTGTGTGGAACTATGAAAAAAATAAGCAAAATAAAGAAACTGCGCAAGATAGACAACATCAAGGATAATGCCAGCTCAAGAGCGCCGTGGTCCCGTGGTTAGCGTGAGCAGCTCCGGAACGAGAGATCCTTGGTTCAAGTCTTCCCTCGAGTGAAAAGTTTAATTTTTTGTTTTCAGACAATTATCAAAGTTCAAGCACTCTCACATAATCAACTTCTCTCTCCAAAATTCCAGGATATGTTCAGATTTGCTTGGACATATGCAGGATTTGACGGTCTACACACGGAAAAATTTGAAAACGTTAAAAACATATGTTTTGACAGAGCGCAAGGAAAACTGTGGGACTGTGAAACTGTTGCATTCATTTGTTGCAGTTTATGTGACAAACTCTTATGTTTTCATCACTTTTTTGGGAGTGATTATCACATCCACAAGAAAACCTAAATCGGGCAGGGTAGAAGAATCTTCTTACCCATTCGCTAACTGTACAAGTTAGGTGGGTGGACAACATATTCCTGTCATGTGACGCACATGCCGTCACCAGTGTCGTATAGAATATATCAGACGTGTTTTCCTGTGGAGGAATCGGTTGCGATCAGATGTTTCCGGTTTCTATTGGAGAGGCACGTCCTTTCGTCTACAAATCGCACGGTTTTGCGGTGCGGTCGCAAAACACAGACACTAAACTTATTACAGTGAACAGAGACGTCAATGAACGAACGGACACATCATAACTTTGCGAAAATAAAGAAAGTAAACTTGTCATTTGAGTGAAGAGTTGAACCGAGGACCTGTCGTTCCGCAGCTGCTCACGCTAACCACGGGACCACGGCGCTACTAAGCCCACACCATCCTTGATGTTGCTGATCTTGCACATGGACTACTCAGTTTCTTTATTTTGCTTATTTTTTTCACAGTTCCACACAACTTCTTCCTGTTTTCTTGATTGATCTGTGTTCAGTTTTTCAAGGCCTATCCACTGTGCCAACTTATAACTAAATCTGAGGGGGGTGCGATGGGGAGGTTCCCTTGTCAGAATACCGGTGCGATGTACCAACGTATGCACGTCACGCTGTCTAGTGGGACTTGTGGAGTCTGTATATGTCTCAAACGCCTTCCGACGGACGGACGTCACTTAAAGTGACTAATTGTTCCATTCGACGTAATACAGACATCAGATTATTTTGCGAACGAACAATTCTGCTCGCTGTAAAGTTTGGTTTGTTTCCAAACGCCATACTGTAGAACAAATCTTGCTTCTGTTTACGGCAAGTCGTTTCCTACCCTGAAGATACGAGCGATCTGAGGAGAAATTATCCTAACACGCTTCCAGCTACGACAAGAATGTTACTTCACCTTTACCAATCCACTACCCTAATTCGAACCTCTAAATCCGACTAAAATGATTTTAAAATATAGATATGCGTATGTTCTACCATCCATCAAGATTGCTTATCTGTGTGCAATCGATATCAGAAGCATAAGAAATGTAAAGATTATGGAAGCACAATTCATTGAACAAATAATATAGTTCGGCAGGCAATTAGGACCACAAGATTCACAAGACTGATAAATGAGGTATTATGTGACATAAAGCTGTTTCTCCAAATGTACGCTCTTCCCTTATGGGTCACCGAACTGCAGACACAAAGTCTGAATATAGTGATTAAAGCACAGCGGAATGAATCGGCAGGCACCGTTCAGATGGGCATACATGTGGATTTTGAATGTGTTGGAATAGTGTCTGTGTATCGGTGCTTCACTAAAAATGGTTCAAATGGCTCTGAGCACTATGGGACTCAACTGCTGAGGTCATTAGTCCCCTAGAACTTAGAACTAGTTAAACCTAACTAACCTAAGGACATCACACACATCCATGCCCGAGGCAGGATTCGAACCTGCGACCGTAGCGGTCTTGCGGTTCCAGACTGCAGCGCCTTTAACCGCACCGCCACACCGGCCGGCGGTGCTTCACTAGCCCAGTATGAAAAGCCACAGTGATCACATTATTAAATTATGCAACAGAAATATCAACTTCATGAACCAGTCTTTGCCACACATATCTTAGCATATTTCTGTATCTCGGTGCAAAAAGTTATTGTAAGACTGATGATGAAGTATAATTCACGTAACACTACTTGCGGTCTGTCAGTTTGCAAGGGTACAAAATCACCAAGGCTTGTTGCATTGAGCCAGTACTGCCAAAAGGAATATACATCCCATTTTTGGCAGTGTTTGGTTGTCTTTGGTGGCAGTGTCCGTCTGCTCAGCTGGGTGGTGCAAGCGGGCCCGTGTTCGATTCCCGGACGGGCTGGAGATTTTCTCCGCTCGGATACTGGGTGTTGTATTGTCCTTATCATCATTTCATCCTCATCACCAGCAGGCAAGTCGCCCAGTGTGGCGTCGGCTGAAGAAGACTTGCTCTTGGCGGCCGAAATTCCCCGAATGGTGACTCACGGCCAACGACGTCACACTCTCATTTCATTTCATTTGGTGGCAGTACCTTTAATGTAATATGCTTGTGGGATAACATTGCTTAATTAGACACTATTCTTCGTGTCGTGACCAACAAGTAATACAAGGACATGTTCGCAGACGACCGAACGTAGGAAACTTTAGATTTGCATTGACGCTCTATGGAAACAGTCTTGTCTGTTCCTTTAGAACATGGGGACGAAACGTTTCATGCAAACAAGCATAAAACGATGAACCAGCACTCAGATATTCCTGGAGGAAATGTTATATTCTTCTGCGCAGCCACAGAGGAAGTGCGTAGAAGGTTTAAAACTGTCCATACTTCTCTAGCATCTTCCAAAGGGCCACAGTTGAACTTACCAGTCCTTGTAATCCATTGCCTCTTACTTCATACTCATTGAGATTATTTCAAAGCCTATGGTTTCGATACTTTAGTTTCTTTGAAGTGAGAGAGATATTTCCATTTGCGCGCTACGTAAATTATCTAGCAGCTAGATTGAAATATAACGTAGCTATAACGGTTCATTAGTTTGTTGCAACAACATAATCTCCCTAATAAATATTGTGCAATATTCTAACAGTAATACTACGTATCACAGTTGTCAGTGATGTTTCTCGGGGCGAAGATGTGTAGTCATTTCGACCTGTCGTTCCTTTTGTTGTTAGCTAAGGAACTTCAGAAGAATTGAAACTGTCCTTCACATTAGCTGTTTCTTCTCCGCCGTCAATTCAGTCACTACTTCCATAGAAAGTATGAATCAGCACGCGTTTCTGTTAGGCGCCTGTAGTATTTTTCCGTTACGATACCATGCAACACGCAAGCTAGTGGCTCGTGGTCGAATTACCAGATTGTCGCATAAATTTGCATTCAGGGTGCATCGGATAACCACGAGAGTGTTGCTGGTGTTATACTAAATCGCACCCCTGGCCATAACTCAGGTGTAGGTCCGGTGTAAACACAGACAGGTTGGATGCACGCCTTCACCTGGCCTCCTGCTAACAGCAACACGGCTATCACTGGCACAGAGACAGAGGCAGCTTTCATCGAAACACACCCTACCCTCCTACGAGGGCAGAAGTCGCAAATGGCGATGGTTTGGGGTCAGTGGAGTGCACGCTACAGGGCGTGCAGCTCGGAACTATCCTTGAAGTAACCGATTTCTAACAGTTCGCTGTGTGACTGTGGAAATGTATAAGACGCAAACTGTAAAACATGTGAAGTTTATAAAATTGAGCATGTATTTACATATGCAGTATAACAAGACGCAAATATACAAACACAAGTGCACATCGGAAACAAGAAGCGCCCCTTGGGGAGACGAGGTTCGAGGTCAGCTACCGTGGTTCCTCTCCCGCCTGTAGCGCAGTTAAGTGGAGGAATCAGTTGTAGTAACAAATAGTACTGTCATACCTTATACACAAATCACGTAGAGGTAATACCATAATATACGCACATATATAGTAGTTATCGTAGAACTAAACATGCTGATGCAGGTGGGACGGGCTCGAAATGTATACCGAAGCCCTTCCATTTGGAATCACTGATTGCTGAGTTGCTGTCTAAATGTTTCTTTCGTGTATTATATTCTTCTTAAGAATAGAGTAAAATGTGTTTCTCTCGCAATTGTTCTTTATGTGTCTTGTGTTTGTTTGTCTTGTTTCTCTTTTTTAATAGAAAACAAGAAAAGTACTAAAATTCTGAAAATTATCTAGTTTGTAATAGCAAACGACCCACTATAGTTACCAGGGTAGTGGTAAATAAATGATAATTTACGGTGCGAACTGCTGCTCAGATTGCTGCTGCGAGTACAATACGGTGTGCCAGAGTGATGGGTCCAACACTACGGTCTTCTTCCCCCTGAGTGGCCGTGCGGAGCCCGTGGCCACCGCTGACAGCAATCGTCTGCACGTGCTACATTTCTGAGAAACCTTTCTGCAGTATTACAGAAGGAACATCTAGCTTCTCGTAGCCCTTTTACACGACCTCGTTCAAACACACTGAGGTGTTGTTCGTGGCGTGTTTATGGCCTTACAGGCACCTCTGAGTGACATCAGTTGGTGACGTCCAGTCCCACTGCCGTCACAGCAAACCTCACGGAGGCGCTACCAGCACTACTCTTTGGACGATAAGCCGACACAGAGGTCGCGAGCAGTGCTCGGACACTGCCGTTGCGCTTCGAACCAGAAGAGGCGCCGCCGGCCGGCTGCAGACTCGCGCTGCAGTGGTACGCCGGTGCGTCGCTGGCTGCCGCGCAGTCGCAGAGCCTTCATCGCCGGCCCATAAAGTCGCCCAAATGACGCCTCGTAAAATCAGAGCGCTGTCCAGATTACATCGTAATGGTCTTTACTGCAGCCGCCGCGTAACGAGCGGGCGAGCGCGCCTCCGTGGCAGCGGCTGCCGACCTCGAGGTCGCCCTGTCCCCGTCACTTTGGCCACTTATTCTTTCAAGAAAAATCCGTTGTAACCACGAAAACACTGTAATATCTCTTTATATTCGATGAATTATTCTGATACAATTCTACCATCGAATGACGTTTACTAATTTTCTATCTTCATACTCGCAGAATCCATGCGCAAAGTAGTTTCATACAATAGCTATGCCATGAGCGCGTAATTATTCTTTGTAGTACTCTCTCTGGTGGTTGTTAAAAAAAAGATTCCGAGATTGTCTTCGTACCGATTAGCCTCAGCATTGTTTGAAGAATTGTAATCTGAATATTGAGATTTATGGCAAAAGATAACTGATACGAAATTGTACGATTAAAAGGGAAATATACATATATTGCTCCTTCATACAAAAGGTGTGTAACAATTTGCATTATTTGACATTTGAGAATTAATGATATTCATCGATATATTGCGGAGTTGTTAATCAGAAGGGAATTTCCGAAAGACTGGATACGAACCTGCATTTAATAGTCCAAGAGCTCCATTACTTCTTCGAAAGGTTAAACTTCATCAAATCCAAATATCCGCTTGATCTGAGGTTTCCACACTGATTATACAACGCTCCCAAAAATACGAGGCATTTTATTTGTACAGATTAGCAGAGTGCCGCGAAGCACGGGCCTGCAGAGAAGAAGAATCATCGCCTGACTTCATTCTAACTAGTACAATTTCTCAATCATTTTGAGTGACTGAATTATGACTGTGTTTCCTATTATGAATGATTGATTGCTCGAACGAATTGAGAAACTACATAACTACATAATTACATAGATAGGAGGAAAAATTACAACACGCACACACATTTCTGACTTCTAGTCAGCGCATCGAGGAAGAGAACTTACCACATGACTGGACAATTTTACCAATCCATCTGCCACACTAAAAAGCTGACAATACTCTTCCCGGAAGAATGCAAGATCAGATACATGCAGAATTAGTTGGCGTGTAGAATAGGTAGCTCATGTGTAGAGCAAATCAATAACCTGAACCTTCTGCTTGTTCTCCTTTTCGCCATGTGAAGGTCACGTTAATTCGTACCAGCAATACCAGCTGCGTCAAATTACCCTGATCGGCTCTGACGATGTAACCGAAAAACGTAATCCTGCTCCTGATGCCGCATACTATTGTCCGCGAACAGCAGACAGTCTATCTGTTCCTTTTCTTTAAAAAAAAAGAAATTCCAATCGTGTTCTACCCACTTATTACCTAGCTCATCACCATTCACTGTTCACTTCATGAACGACACGGTTAAAAAGCTACGTCTCCCTGTCTTACTTGAGTTTTCATTTGAAGAACTGAAATTGTTCCTTTAACCTGAGCTTGGTTGTTGTCTTGCTTAATGTCTTTTTAATCAGTCGACTGGATTTTCTACCCAAACTGTTTTCCTGCCAAATTTAAGACAGTTTCCGTCTGTCTACCTAATTGTAGGGTGTCTTCAAATCAACGAGTATGAGCGCAAGAAAGTTGCTTCTTTCGTTAGTGATACTGTGTTTCCAGTTGTAGATTAAGCATTTATTCCGCGCGTGATGTGAAGTCTCTGACGCCTCTACGACACTCAGCAATACTTGCATTTAGTTGTTTCTTCACCCTGTTGAGCAATGGTGTAGAGAAAAATGTTACCGCTCACTGATGTTTACGAAACTACGAGGCTCCGACTAATCTCTTTTACCAAGCGAAGTGGCGCAGTGGTTAGCACACTGGACTCATATTCGGGAAGACGGAGGTTCAGTTCGCGTCCAGCCATCCAGATTTAGGTTTCCCGTGATTTTCCTGAATCGCTCGAGGCAGATGCCTAACGGTTCCTTTGAAAGGTCACCGCCAGTTTCCTTCCTCATTCTGCATACATTCCGAGCTTGTGCTCCGTCTCTAGTGACCTCGAAGTCGACGGGACGCTAAACCCAATATTCGTTCGTTCTTCCTTCCTTACCTCTTTTCTGTGCATAGGATGTTTTATAGTCTCGGCGTCCACCCTTGAAGAAACTGCCCTCGTTCTCAGATTTACTTATGTGTGAGTGTATAATCACTTTCTCGTTAGCGCACTTGAAGAGTTCCGCAATGATCCCAACTTCGCCAGCAACTTTAAAACATATACGATGCGGTAAGAGAGTCTGCAGCCTTAAAGCAGAGCCTGTGGAGAGCAGGCGGGACCTGGGCAAGTTACAGGGGGAGACGGGGGAGGGCTGTAACGGGCCATGCACCACCCAGACGGATGAATAATTCAATAGTCACACCACACCAAGTTTACGATAATTGATTACAATTAGAAATGACACCTTCCCCGGCTATTAAACTATTAATAAACATTTTAAGAGTAGGATTAACTATTTCTTACAGGTGACAGGCCGGCCGGGGTGTCCGAGCGGTTCTAGGCGCTACAGTCTAGAACCGCGCGACCGCTACGGTCGCAGGTTCGAATCCTGCCTCGGGCATGGGTGTGTGTGATGTCCTTAGGTTAGTTAGGATTAAGTAGTTCTAAGTTCTAGGGGACCTCCCATAGTGCTCAAAGCCCTTTGAACAGGTGAAGCGAGTTAACATGTGATGCCCGTTTCGTCCGCGGAACTAGAGACGTGCCGCACGGACCCCCAGCCGTGGCTTGCCGCCTCAGTCCAGAGACACCCGGTGATGAGCAGGACCCGGGCCAAACTGCACGACGGACTGCTCCACTGGTCTGATCGGAAGCACTTGTTCGCAGAAGCGGAGTAATTCTTTCCAGTGCTACACATAACTACCTCTGTAAACATGCGTCTCCAGCTTCACTTTAAGCTGTGTGAGGGGGCTACAACGTTCGTTACTCCTACCCAACTGATTGAGCCCTGTAGCAATCGCATACTCTATGACTCCAGCACTTGACTGGAGAATGTGCCGCAGTAAAAACAATGACTCTATCTCCAGTTGGTTTCTAGTCTCCCACAACTATTCAGGCCTGCACAAAAAAACAACTAAAGTGGAAACCGAGAATGACCAACAGAAACCTCTTCCCTCCGGCTGACGGCTTTACACTCTGCTGCGTACGTTCTTACCTCACAGATCGTGCATGGCCACTTAAGAGTAAGCATGCGAGTAAGCTGTTCCCCATGCCAGCACAAGGGAGCGCACTGGGAACTGTTTACGAATTCTGCGCAACTTCACTGATCTCCAACTATAAAGTTCCAAAACACGCTTTGTCGGCCATCTACACTCCAGAGGGCAAAAAACTTGCTTCTTGCTTCCCGTGAGGGCTACCAGCTGACTTTCCGCTTCGTGAGCTCAAAAACTGCTCCAGGAAATCTTTATAACATTCACACCTTGGAGCAAATTTCATACATTTCCAGCTCCCACCAATGCCACTCAGCAGAGAGTTCATCCTGCCAGCGCTTTCCAACCCCTGCTGCCAACAAGTGCTGGAAAACGCCAGACGTCCTGAAGAAATCTTTCCGCCTTGTAAACAGCAAGCTCGTGACAGACTGGCACCCATTTAGGATGGCTAACGGAAGAGTGGTCCATTATCTCGGCGGTGGAGAGCAGCTTCTGCCCGCCAGAACACGAGGCGTCCGTCACAGCTCGGGGGGAAGGAGTCTGCCAGCGCGGTGGTGCCGTCGGCGCATCCACACCACAGTCCACTCACGCCAGAGCGACACCACGTTTTGTCTCTCGCCGTACCGGCCTGTTTAGCGTTAAACTCATTACAAGCCTGCCTAATATTTGCCAAATAAATTAGAATTGTGGTATGGCTTCCGTAGGACAAGAGATAAATAAGAACTGTAAAAGTGAATATTATTATGAATATTATTTTTTGAAAGTTACTTAAAAATCAGTTCTTCTATTTACGGGGCGGAACGTAATTTTTATTATTTAAATTGCTATCTGTACATCAGGCTAAAGCTGCTGTACGTAAAAAAACTCTGAAGGCTGAAAAAACCTGAAAAATGTTGTGACGTTTTGATAGACACCCTTAAGTTAAATAATTTTTTATAATTTCCTGCACTTACTGAAAAAGGCGAAAAGTAGTATCTGGGTAATGTTGCCACCAGCGATGCTCTGTTAACCGCATAGAAAAGCTGACGCACAGTCTAGGGACTGATCGATGAGAGGATACGGAACAAAAAAAGGTATGATGGACTTATGCCTGGCAATGCATGGTTTCCATACTAGAGACCATTTATTCGATCGTACATTGTTACAGAGATTGCGATCCAATACGCGCTGCATAATGGAGCCATAGTTACAATATGTGTTGAAAATGGTTTCCATGTGTCTCAACGCATGCATCTATGCGCCGTAGCATCTTCTGTTTCACATGTTCACATCGGCCAGGCTGCATCTGAACAGTATCAAAGGCAGCATGAATACGCTGGAATGTGATCTGCATATACGACACTTTTGAGGAAGTCTCATAACCAGAAATCGTACGGATTGAGATCCGGTGAACAAGCAGGCCATGCAAGTGGACCCCCTCGTCCGATCCATCGACAAGGAAAGACACGATTGTGATGCGTCCGGACGCTAACGGCGAAGTGGTTTGGAGCACCGTCGTGTAGCAGCCATGTATCCCTTCGAATCGCCAGTGGCACATATTCCAGCACGGCAAGCAAAGTCACCCGTAAGAAACGCCAGAATACGGTCACCATTAACCCGGCCAGTCACCATACCGCGGACGTTCTGCATACTATCCCACAGACGACTGTTATGAAAGTTAACACCCGGCTTAAAGAGTGCCGAATCTGCGAATAGGATGGAAGATACGAGTCCCGGAATCGTGGTTGGCTGGTGAAGACACCAGTGACAAAACTGCTATCGATGTGGCAAGTCTGTCGCCAGTAAGCCCTGTACACGCTGTAAGTGACAAGGGTAGTAACAACTTTGATGGAGAATGTTCCACACTGCCTTCTGGCTTATCATGTACTGGAGGGCCAACTGCCTGGTACTGACACGGCCTTCCACAGTGTTCATCACATTTCCCTCCAAGTCTCGTGTCCAAACATTTCGAGTACGTCCTTCGAGAATTCCTGCCTCCTGAAACGACCCTGTCTCAGACAAACGGCGAAACACTGTTTCAAACATTGAATGCTGTGGTTGTCGGCGGGGATAGATCTCCTGTTACAACCTTGCTGCCCGTCGCCTACTGCCATTCGCCTATCCGTAAGTAAACACCATGTCGGCAAGCTCTCGATTCGAATACGGAACCATTGTGTACAACGCTGTATGACATCTTGTAGTAGCTGAGTTAGCGAGAGAAGTGAATCGGACACAACATTACCAATTACTGTAGCAGAAGAGGAGGCTAGGGCATGATCTATGAGGAACAGTACCACGCTGTAGGAGAAAACCATGCATGCTGTATTTAAGGTTGCACGGTACAGCGCGTGTTGGACCGCAGTCTCTGTAACAATGTATGACTGAATTAATGGTCTCTAGCATGAAACCCATGCATTTTCGGGCATAAAATCATCACACCTTTTTTGTTCCGTATCCTCTCAGCGATCAACCCCTTGAGTTCCTACACGGTGGAGACAAATACCCTGTAATTAAAATCATGACGTGAGGGATGCAAGGTGTCTATGAATGATAACTCAATTAATATCTTTAAGTATACAATTTCACACTTTAAATTCACTTCGTCAGATACAGCGACTGCAGTCGACACAAAACGAAGCACAAAGGGGAAAAAATATGAAAAACTGTGAATAAATTATCCCACTGGGATTCATGCTGACATATTCCGTCCTCTTGTTCAGGCACTATGTAACTGGCACTCCGACCTCGCTTATACTTGTAAGTGGTGGTAAAGATGGTGCATATTGGTTCACTAGCGGTCGAGCTTCCGCGGTAGCTTGTACAACAGCTACTCCGTTGTTTCTTGTTTTCTTTAGAATGGAATCAGTTAAAAGATATTCCTACTTGCCCTAGGTGATTTCAGCAGCGTAAATCAGTTCAGTAAATGGGTGACTTACTTTCGTGCAAATACGAGGGAAATTCGAGGTAAAGTTGATGTTCTGTTAACTCTAACATTATCTGTATCCCAGAGTTTCTGTTTAGTGGAGAAGAAATCCTACGGCTTCTTATCTGATACCTACGCAAGCAGTCCCTTGTAAATAACAGTAGTGGACATATAACTCGAACATAAAAGTTCATTAAAATTATCATGCGGTGTAAAAACATTGTATAGAACAACATTTGAAGGCTGTGCACAAATGTTCTAAATTCATGACGTTCAGGATAATTATAGTGTTCTACAAATCCTACATGTCACATTAGAGAATGTCCGTCTCCAAAATTGACAATGTGCTTATTCCAAACCTTGCCGGCTTTGTTTGGGAATTTTAATAATACCTGTTCCTCCACTGGAAAGAGTGTTGAAGGATCTGCTTGAGTCACTCAACCTGACAACATGATGTTGTTCTGACTCGCTTAATGTGTAATCTCTCTCTTCACCATCAGAATGCTTGATTGTTGGAAAATCGTTAAAATTATCAAAATAGTGTTGATTGTAGGGGCCCATCTGTTTTCCAACTTCCCTATTCTCTTCGATGGCCTGCAATACTTTATCACTCAAGCCTTCGACTCCATCTTTAACTTTTTCAATCGTGTCAATGACTGGTTGGTCCTCTTTTTTAAATTTTCCGTACTCTGTCCTTGGCTGCTCCTTCCACTTTTTAAACTCCTCCTTTAGTTGTGCCTTCACTGTCCTATTCTGCCTGGCTTTTTTGACGATTTCGGGATGGTACACTGAAAGTGTACTTAGTTCTTTAGGACGATCGGACGCTTTCGACATGTTCGTCCCTTTAGAGCCATCGCATTTTGCGAACATTTATTAAGATAAACATTTAACGTTAACGTTCAATGTTTATCGTTCAACGTTTACGTTCAACGTTTGCGGTCATCGTTTACGTTCGTCGTTCATCATTCAACGTTTACGTTCAACGTTCATCGTTCATCATCAACGTTTGCGTTCATAATCAGCGTTCAACGTTTACGTTCATTATTCAACGCTTACGTTCAACGTTCAAAAAATTCTTAATTTTTTCTCTATATTTGCCCTCATTAGGCTTTCTTGACATGTCGATTGTGACGAAGCCGAATTTGTTTCTATTCCAACATCTACCGTACAGCTCCTTAAAGTCGTCAGACTTCAAATCACCACCAACAAATACATGATAGATATGTCTCAAATTCGTGTCGTCCTGCCTGAAAATGTTCAAAACATTTAGGTTGTACCGCACTAGCTGTTAAAAACAATCTACCCCATTATGCCCTCCTCTCATAAAATATTATCAGACTATGTCTTGATTTTCGAGAATGAAGTCGTCGAAGACTACAACTGAACCATCTTGGCATCACTGTTTTCCATAAATATGGCAATCTTCTCAATGTGCTGGACGCAGTCCAAAGCCTGTTTTAGCTGGAGTTGCTTTAGCTGTCACTGGTCTAATTTTCTGCATCTTTTTATGAATTCACGATTCTTTGGCTGGTCGAAACTTTTGGAGTACACATACAAGTGGATGATCTTCTTCCAATTCAACCAACCGGGGGCCAAACTGTAGTTGTCTATCATTAACTTTTTTTTCCGCGCCCACTCGGCCCAATTATCGCACATCGCATGGAACTTGGCAAAAGTTGACCGTGTTTGTTCTTTGACTTCTTTTCTGGAATCCTCACTTTTGGCTCACAATCTGTGCCCCTGTCAACGTCGTCTTGTCTATGACTCATTTAATTAGAATTTTTATCGACGTAAATATCTTGCCACAAGACAGTGTTGGCAGTAGTCTGTTTCTACTGAGTGGTACCTCGTCTGTTCTGACGAAGCGATTGATTGTCACAAATCGAAATATAAAAATTATCTCGTTGGTCGGATTCTACTCTACTTTTTTGACACCAAACATCACGTCGAAAAACAATAAACTTTACTGCGACGGAGAGACAATAGAAATTTCTCTAGGTCAACACAGTTTGAAAAATTTAGATAGATTCATTCGCTCAAAGAAGCCTAACATTCACATCAAACCAAATGAAATTTTAAACAGAGTAATTATTGAGAGTGATGTAAAATTATACATGGATATAGCAGATAGTATTGGAAGTGTACTTGGATTTAGTGAACAAACTGTTGAAGTCAATAAAAAGACTGTTGGTAAGGATGTCCCCAAAATGATTCCATTTGAACTGATCAATAAAAATTTCAATCTTGCTGATGGGATGTTTGCCAAGCATACAGATCATTTTCATGCAGAAACCAACATTATTGCTTCATTTAAGCCAAATGCAGAATTTGGAGGGCCAATTATTCATCAGCCACCTTATCCTGTAAATGCTCCAATTTTTGACATCGTTTAAGACTTAGGAGTCACTGTGACTGACGATCGTTTCATCGACTTCAATGACGCCTGTGTCCCCATAATTTTAAAAATTGATCAGTGAAATTTTTCGTAAATAAAGCATCGTCAGTTAACATGGTTGTGGGCTACATCATGAATCACATCGAGAGCTATCAATTCTACTCATTCTCCGTGAATGAAAAGACAAAAAATAACTTGAAACTTCCCAACAAGAAGACTGAAACTAACATCAATATTGATGATGCTTGGGTCCATCCAAATCATGCACAATTATAGATGAACTTTGAGTCTGTTAATGTTGATGGGTCAGAGTATCCAACATACAATGGGAAAAACAATACAATATTGATCGACAGTTACGTGGCAAAACTGTACAACGTCGTCACCATAAAGAAGGGAAATAATATTTTGTCTAGAATCGAACATCCTTTTATTTCATCAGTTCTGTTAATTTCAACATCTCTTGCTGATGAAATATGTATGGAAGGGCACATACTACATACTAAAAAAAATATAGAGAAAGGAACAAGAAGTACTGCATCCACTATCGATGGTTGGAGGATTTTTTAAAGATTACAAAGAAAACGTATGGGAAGGAGACTTTACAATAATTTTTACTTGGAGTTCAAGCGCTGGAGATGTGCTTCGTAGATTGTCTGATTACAATGACGCTGGATTTGAAATAAAAGATACACTTCCTCTGGAAGGAAAAATTGTAGTTCAAAATATGGAAATTCTTGTTCCTGTTGTTGGATATGAGTCAGAATATCCGCTTGAATTAGAACAAGAAAGGCATAAAGACCCAAAAATTTCAATCTCCTTATTTGAGCCCCAAACAATTGAATTTGCTGGACTAAAGGGAAACGAAATTTTAAGCTGGATATCACAAACTACTATAATTCTGCCGAATTTTACATGTCCTACCTCATCTTCGTTGTTTTCCAAACCAACTGAAAGAATAATCAGCTCCTTGATTTTTCGTTGTTCGATCATGTCAAGTTGCAGAATATCTATGCCAAAAATTGAAGGAAAGAAGTTTTTCCTCATGAATTGTGGAAACTTGAGACACGAAATAGGCTCTTGAAGGCTTA
The DNA here is from genome assembly GCF_021461385.2 of Schistocerca piceifrons. Lineage (NCBI taxonomy): Eukaryota > Metazoa > Arthropoda > Insecta > Orthoptera > Acrididae > Schistocerca > Schistocerca piceifrons. The sequence continues at coordinate 35,469,425 of NC_060140.1, forward strand.
CGATGCCTTCACAGATTTTAAGAGAATAACAAAGTTAAGCAACGGTGTGAACGTCGATCCCTTAAACTTCATTCAAAATTACCCGACCTATGTGATCAATATGAGCAAGAGAATAAATGCCCTAACCACTCAAAAAACAGCGATGAAATTATGCGCATTCTTCAACAAAAATGTTCCAAACGATACAGTCGCATACGTGATTATTGAGCTGTGGTAAAAATTGCTGTTTTGAAGAGCGAGCCGCAGCGCGTTCTGTGAAGCAGTCGCCCTCCGTTTCTGGCGGTGGCGCCGCTGTGCCAATCGCATCTTTGGTGTCTCCCTCTGGCGGGAAAGGGGAAAGGTTGACTGTTCACGTGCATTTAAGGGGCGCTATGAGCTCGCCAGTGGGTCAATCCAAGTGAAGCTGGGTCAGCCTCTCGTCACCAGTTGCTGCTCTTTCTCTTGTTCGCATTTGTGCGGCAGTGAGTGTTTGTCTGTCGTCGGAGTGCCAGTATGTCTGTCGTTTGGATCAAACTTTAAAGCCAGAAAATTAGTCTTGCCACTCCGTCAGTAACAGAACTCAACTAGTGGTCGCCCGGTCGGGGCTGTGTTCCTGCATCTGAGTCTGCGCGTTAGGCCGCCAGTCAGCTCGAGTTGCTTGGGCAACGGTCATTGGCGGTTGGATTGGTCGGTTGGTCGGTCACGCACTGAGACACAAGATGACTGGTCCGCCTTGAGCGTCGGCGCATGTGAGGTTCTCACGTGAGTCGAGTGGGCCGCGCCGTATAGAAAGAGGCAGTGGCTTCGTGGTCGACACGAGAAGAACAGGAGTCAAACCACGACATCGGGCTGGCCGGGGCGAGCTGCGACGCTGTGATACGGGAGATCGGCGCGCAGCGGACGGTTCGGGAGAGCGTTGGGGGTGCTGCGTCAGGTCTTCGCCAGAAATCACAGTTTATTAGAAGTTAAGTGATTGGAGATATGTTGTTTCATTTACTTGTTAAATTCTGCTTGTTTTCTCGGTGAGGTCACCAGCCGCTTTGTTTTGGGGTCGTCCCACCATTCTTCTCCGTTTGCCCACCCGCGGGAAGGTGGTTATTTGTGAATTGGGTGGTCCGTTTTCCCTTCTGGAGTTGGGGCGGGTTAGATCAATCTGCGGTTCGGGTTGTTCAGTAATCCCACTGTCAATTTGACATACGTTAATAGCTGCTTCTGTCATGTTTGTTAATTCGGTGTTGACGAATTTATTGCTTAAGGTGTAAAGGCCGAATTCCTGAAATATGTTTTTATCTTGCCTATCATGTTGCGAGGTGGTATACGTGTAACGTAGAGTTTGTAGGTACATTTTATGTAAAACTGTATTTCATGGATTTTATTGAAATGGTCTTTTTAGTATATAAAGTTGCCACCCTTCCACCATAAGAGTTCTTTTAAAAACAAGTTGCACTTTCGGTGGCGAATAATTTCTAATGTGAGTGTATTGTACCATGTCCATCCCTCTTACGCCGGCCGGAGTGAACGTGCGGTTCTAGGCGCCACAGTCTGGAACCGAGCGACCGCTACGGTCGCAGGTTCGAATCCTGCCTTTGGCATGGATGTGTGTGATGTCCTTAGGTTAGTTAGGTTTAATTAGTTCTAAGTTCTAGGCGACTGATGACCTCAGCAGTTAAGTCGCATAGTGCTCAGAGCCATTTGAACCATCCCTCTTACGGGCTGCATAGTTTATGTGTTGGTGTGAGTTGTTAAAATTTTTTTCTTTAAAGTAATCTGGGGTGTTGCAGATTCGCACCAGTGTAGTCTTCCAGAGGTTGTTGTGAGGGGTCGTGACTACGGCCGTGTTAAAAAGGAGCTATCAGAAAAAAATTGTTATTTCTGCCTCTGTATAAATTGTAACTTGTTATTTACAGGGTGCTTTCTGATTATAATTTTAAATCTATTTTTTTTAAAAAAAAGGGCTTTTAGGAATAAAATTTGCATTTATTAAAAAAAATTTAATTTGTTCATCAGTTACCCATTGGCAACTACTTCCACGCTCACATAGTGTCATTAAATGCGTTAATGTCCTTGATGATTCGCTAGTAAATAAAGTGAATTCTTAAGAAAAAGTTTTGAAGGTAAATGTTTGGTAAGAAGAATGTGAAAACACAGAATACTTGCTGAGAATTTTTGAAAAAGTCGATCTTTTTAGCAGTGTCAGCTGCATAGCAGCTCCTTCTCTCTGGAGCGGCCTCAAGTTATCTGGTCAGTGTTGGCACGCTTCCTTATTGACCTCCAGTCGCTGATAAAGCTACCTGACCATCTCAACACAAGCGCTCTGCCGAGCGGCACAAGGAAGGATTTGCGTAACTTGTTTCACTGTCTCACTCCTGTATCTACACTGCTCGCACGTCAGTAGTTTGCCTCCTCGCGTATTCTGCAATCCTGTTACAGCAACTGAATTTAGCAACTTTTAGAGTCAAATTTTGACCTGATGCAAAATATATTATGAAACGGTACACGCTGGATCCATTTTACGTGTATCGAACTGTACGAAGAGTAGTAAAGACATCTATGAGCGTTAGTATGAACTAATTAAATTTCAACTTCAGTCGCTAGATGTCTCATTTTCACTCTCGAAAGTACTTCATCACTCAAGCATTTACACAATCTTCGAGCCTCTTTATTGCGTCAAACCTCGTAACCGAGTAGGTAGCCGGCACGGTAGCTCAGCGTGTTCGGTCAGAGGGTTTAGTTACCGTGTGATAAAGAAACTGAGAGAACGGATCAACGAACAACCTGCGCGGCTGTCATCGGACGTCCGCCACGAACAAATCCAACGAGCAATATAGAACAAAATAGGATTAAAAGTAAAGTAGGTGGACAGAAGGATTTTGGCCATTATCTCATGGAGTGTCAGTGGTTTCAGAAGAGCTAGCCATTTGACCGAACATTTTCTGTCCTCGCTTCTGTGCGACTTATCGCCATCCATGGGCGTGTTTCAACCCGAATAATGGAGCGGCTCTGTTAATTCAGAGAGGGTACTCCGTGCTGAGTTGAAGCACAGAAGGCAGAGGCCTGAAGCTCAGTGATCACTGAGTGGAAGGTGTTCGATAGGGAATGTTTTGCACTTTTTGACAACGAATTTATTTTCGCTTACTTTTTTCCCTATCCAAATGGAGTCTCTACTCACGAAGCTCAATAACGTGCCTCCAAAGAGATTAAAAAAATAAGTGAGCTGGCGGTAAATGTTTTATACAACGTTACTGGGCGTAAATATTTGAACACCAGATATGGTGAAAAAATTTGCATGGAGCTCATTGAATGATATTAAAGTCATTTTATCAGACAGGTATTCGAAGTTGATTACTGAATGGGATTTTCAATTTTTTGAAGATGGACAGTTGAAACTCAAGTATAAAGGGCTGAAGAAACTGAAAAGTAATACGTACAAATTTCGTGCTACAGAGTTCACTCTGTGAACATTTTTTTCCCGTATTGAAATTTGTCTTCTACTTCCAGACAACTAAAGCAGTATGGTGACTGTCAAGTTTTATGACAAATCTTGTCACTGCTGAAGAGACTACTTTTCTTTTCGCTCTATTTATTTGGTGAACGTAAGAAAATGAAGACGTGAACGACAGTGCACGAAGGTGAATGACTGCGTTAACCTGACAATTTTTTGAGAAACTTGAGCTGAAAAGATTGGGTTAAAGTAGATACATTTTGGGGTTTTTGGGTAACTGGCTCAGTTTCTGGCGAACCCCGACGGTCCCCTCGGGGTTCGCCAGAAGCCAGTGAGCCACAATCCCCAAAATGTATCTACTCATGTTGCATTTCGATCCCTCACATCGCTGACAGTGGGAGGCCACGTTAAAGCGAGGACTGAAAAATCCGGGGACATACCGAAATTAGGTCCCACAATCTCTCTGGTTCAACGAATGTTACCATTCTTGTCTATCGGTAAATGCATTATATGCACTTATTTTATTATTAATCACATATCCCGATGATCTATTTTTAAAAACGCCAAAGAAAAGTATTCCTATTACCAGAATATTATCAGACACACCGAAAAAAATAACGAAAAAAAAAAAGCCACGACCAAGGACCAAACACGATCAGTGGTTTCGTACTCTAACGCTTCAATCAGTTGTTTTTTCTGTTGAAGCCATACGTGAGAGAAAGAAATTCTTATGCTCCTCGATTCATGTGGAGGGCAACCGATAGAGATGAAAAAAGGTACCGTCAGTGAGCCTGGATCCGAGGATCCCGTGTCAACAAATCCTGATGCGACAAGGACCGGCTAACTCAGTCGATAGCTTGGCGAAATCGACGTATTGGCGAATAAGTCGTAAGATCGTGCAAGGCGCAAATACTTCCAGTATGGAATGGTCATATACTGGCGGAAGGAGAGTGGGTCTGTATCACCCGTTCCATCAACATTGTAATGAACATAGTGGCCCAGAAGACAAGTAACTGTGTTTGACTGTGCCCTCGGTAAGTATATCATCCGAAAGGACAGTCTCAGCGGTTCGAGTTAGAAACGCTAATTGTTTTTTAAGCCAGTGCCAGTTCACTTTGTAACCGTGACAGATAAATCCATGTTGCTGCGTGTCTATGGCCGATAGCGACTGCATTGAATGGTAACACTAAGTCCAATGTTACGCACCATAGGCGCTCGCTGCTGCTTAACAAGTTGTGGACTATTTAATACCGCGATGACGCCACTGCCACTGGTAAAGTTGGAAGGCCGAGATGTAACCACACCGCCTTCCAAGAGGTTGGCGGGTGCCGTACAAGTCAATCCTTCCCCCGCGCACTAACAAAAACGTGCTAGTGAGGTGCTGCCTATGTAGCGTATCAACCCTCAGGTACGTAACTGACAGCGATATAAAATTCACTGATATGTTTTAATTGAAAACACAATCTACCGATTTCGACTCGTGGGTCAAGACTGGCAACTACAACCGCGGCGTGCATGTGTGAATTGCTTCAGAGATACCACGTTGCTCCAAAAATGTAACACAGACGATTTTCTTTGAATTTCGGAAAATCCCAAGCCCCTGAAAGGACGCGCACGCCCTACCGAATCGTATCGTAAGCGGAAAATGTGACGCTTTCATAATAGACGACAAGACAGCACTTTCACTTTCCTAGCTGACATCTCGAGTAGGGAAAGATCTGAGGAGGTAGTACGCTTCGCACTAGTCGTAGGTAGCCAGGATCCGAATTTTCTGAAGCAGCTTTGCACCTTTTATCTTCCTCATAGCCCACTATCCGTTTATCTGATTTCTTGTAGGAGGTTTCCAATCTACTAACGATCATTTTATATAGGTCTGATGCAGGGAAGGTATAATTTCTGAACCGTGGTCACATGTGAACATTAGACACTATATGTCTCTGGAAAGTTATATTGTGCTCGCATCACGCCGAGCAAATGTTTTACAGAAGTAGTGTTTTTGTTTTACGGTTCGATGACATAGTTTATCGTAGAGAAACCGGGAAGAAGGATGTATCTCATGTGCTTGAAATATATTTCTTACATTGGAATATTAACAGCGCTACATTCCATGTGACTGATAGGTTGGAAATGCAGATGTTCTAACATTATAGCCCGTTTTAAGTGCATAACGTTGTAGCCTTAGCAGTGTGTGTGTTTATGTTCTCTATTACTGATACCTTCCAGGTACAGATCATATACTCTAGAGGTGATAGCTTGGTTGATTTACGCAAAAATTCGTCGAATTGCAGCCGTCTCGACCTCCATCACAAGTAAAAATCAATCGTTTATTGTTGTTCTTAACCGTCACCACACTTTGATATATGTTACTATACCTCGATGAGTGCTATGCTCCTTGACATGGGCGCATCTCGAGAAATTTCATGCACATGGATTGGTGATGACTCGCAAAAGCTCAATTCATTTAAGTAATGTGTTATGTAGCGGTATTCCTCTGGACGGTTGCAGATTAATTCGGTAATGGTGCAGCATGGCTGGTTGGTCTTTCACCCTCTAATTTTACCCTAAGACAGCGAGAATGTTCTGTGACTCCCATACGCATAGAGATAGATCTTAAATTAATCACTATGCTCGATGTTTTAGAAATATGTGGAGCAGTGTCTGGTATACTTTGATGCTTTATGTGCTCGAGAATTAACACTGAATGGACGCACTGCAGAGTCATCTACCCACATTCACAGTGTTACTCGCAGAAAAGAGAAGGGTTGGTTAAGCTATGATACTGCAATTGGGGAGACATGCTGTCACATCATTAGCTGGTGCTGAAGTTAGTGTAAAATTGCTAAAATTGTTCGCGCTATTAACTGTGATGGTTATTATTATTACAGTCATTGGCTGTGTCTTTTCCATGCCATCCATGCTTTGGCGCACTGTTGGTTACCACAAAATAATTGACTGACTGCGCTTGTCTGAGATGTGGAATGAGTTTTGTGGATGCGTGGCACCGTATGGGTGATGCTAGCAGCGGAACAGTGCTCACATACATGACTGCAATATGAGGAATGAGTTAAACAGAACTTGGAGTTATCAGCTATTCAGTCAGTGTTAGGGATGAGTCTAAATGCAGAGCTCGTGAATGACTTTTGTACTGTTGTTTGGGAACTCTGCACAAAGTGATCAAACTCTCCCGGTTTCCTGATGTTGTAAGTGTCTTTTATTTAAAATCTGTAGACATGTGGCGTGTTATTGTATCCGCCATAAGACACAGGAGGCAGTAGCAGCAGCAGGTTGAGGTGAAAATTTGGACAGGGGCTGCATATAAAGTTACGAATTCTTGGATGGCTGCACACTGCGCTATTCTGGGGAAGATTTGCAAAATCTCTTTCCCCGCATTGGACCGCACCACAGCTATGCGTCGGGGAGCACTGTGAAATGTCTTTCTCTGCACTGGACCGCACTGCAGCTGTGCATCATTGCGCTAGCATTGGTGTCTACGGCACTTGTAAATCGGATGAACTTTCATAATCCCTAATTTTTCTCTGTTGTGGGATGGAGAATAACGACGATAGTATGTTGGGCTGACTGATTTGAATGGACGCAGATCTCCTTCAGGCTGTAGTATGTGTATCTAGTTTGCAGAAGTACCATAACTGAGCGCATTACCAAAGGATGGACAAAACACAGTCCTGTTGCAGTAACTCAGGTCGTTCTGTTTCTACATAGGTTGCAGAAGGTGGTGCATATGCAGTAAATGAAGCAGGCAGAAAGGAATACAAACGTCTCAAAAATGAGATCGACGGGAAGTGCAAAATGGCTAAGCAGGGATGGCTAGAGGACAAATGTAACGATGTAGAGGCTTATCTCACTAGGGGTAAGATAGATACTGCCTACAGGAAAATTAAACAGACCTTTGGAGAAAAGAGAACCACTTATATGAATATCAAGAGCTCAGATGGAAACCCAGTTTCAAGCAAAGAAGGGAAAGCAAAAAGTTTGAAGGAGTATATAGAGGGTCTATACAAGGGCGATGTACTTGAGGACAATATTATGGAAATGGAAAAGGATGTAGATGAAGATGAAATGGGAGATACAATACTGCGTGAAGAGTTTGACAGAGCGCTGAAAGACCTGAGTCGAAACAAGACCCCGGGAGTAGAGAACATTCCATTAGAACTACTGACGGCCTTGGGAGAGCAAGTCCTGACAAAACTCTACCATCTTGTGAGAAAGATGTATGAGACAGGCGAAATACCCTCAGACATCAATAAGAATATAATAATTCCAATCCCAAAGAAAGCAGGTGTTGACAGATGTGAAAATTACCGAACATTCAATTTAATAAGCCACAGCTGCAAAATACTGACGCGAATTCTTTACAGACGAATGGAAAAACTAGTAGAAGCCGACCTTGGGGAAGATCAGTTTGGATTCCGTAGAAATATTGGAACACGTGAGGCAATACTGATCTTACGACTTATCTTAGAAAATAGATTAAGGAAAGGCAAACCTACGTTTCTAGCATTTGTAGACTTAGAGAAAGCTTTTGACAGTGTTGACTGGAATACACTCTTTCAAATTCTAAAGGTGGCAGGAGTAAAACACAGGAGCGAAAGGCTATTTACAATTTGTACAGAAACCAGATGGCAATTATAAGAGTCGAGGGGCATGAAACGGTAGCAGTGGTTGGGAAGGGAGTGAGACAGGGTTGTAGCCTCTCCCCGATGTTATTCAGTCTGTATATTGAACAAGCAGTAAAGAAAACAAAAGAAAAATTCGGAGCAGGTATTAAAATCCATGGAGAAGAAATAAAAACTTTGAGGTTCGCCGATGACGTTGTAATTCTGTCAGAGACAGCAAAGGACTTGGAAGAGCAGTTGAACGGAATGGACAGTGTCTTGAAAGGAGGATATAAAATGAACATCAACAAAAGCAAAACGCTTAAAGTAGTAAACGAGTTTTGCTATTTGGGGAGCAAAATAACTGATGATGGTCGAAGTAGAGAGGATATAAAATGTAGACTGGCAATGGCAAGGAAAGCGTTTCTGAAGAAGAGAAATTTGTTAACAGCGAGTATAGATTTAAGTGTCAGGCAGTCGTTTCTGAAAGTATTCGTATGGAGTGTAGCCATGTATGGAAGTGAAACATGGACGGTAAATAGTTTGGACAAGAAGAGAATAGAAGCTTTTGAAATGTGGTGCTACAGAAGAATGCTGAAGATTAGATGGGTAGATCACATAACTAATGAGTTGGTATTGAATAGGATTGGAGAGAAGAGAAGTTTGTGGCACAACTTGACAAGAAGAAGGGACCGGTTGGTAGGACATGTTATGAGGCATCAAGGGATCACAAATTTAGCATTGGAAGGCAGCGTGGAGGGTAAAAATCGTAGAGGGAGACCAAGAGATGAATACACAAAGCAGATTCAGAAGATTGTAGGTTGCTGTAGGTACTGGGAGATGAAGAAGCTTGCACAGGATAGAATAGCATGGAGAGCTGCATGAAACCAGTCTCAGGACTGAAGACGACAAAAACAGCAACAGTGGTTGTAATACTTAAAGAAATTGTCAATAGGATCCAATGCAGATATGTGCTTGAATGGAAAGAACCGATTCCAAATGATGGACATCATTTCTAGTGGATAGCATTACACTAGAGATCTGAGAAGCTAGAGTACATTTTCTTACGACCTCAATCGGCATCTACTACTACTGTCTGTCTTCCTTCTCAATCAGTCATCGCCTGTAACTCAGTGGGAATACCGCGGAAATTCTTGTATGGTCTCGAGACAGAATGCGCTAGACATACTATAGAATTATCGCTTTGACAGAGTGACAAATACCGCTTAGATACTACGTTCCTTAGCAGAATCACTTTCAAAATGCGGTAATTTTATCATGAGGTTGCATCATGGACTTACGATACACATTCCTACGATCACCGTCACGGTATTTGTCCAGAAAGAATCACCTCATTCAGACGAAATGTACCTCGATTCGTAAAGCGGGTATAGCTTTTAACATGGATACTTGTGTGCATCTGTAGAACCAAGACCGCTTGTGACAGTAACATGCAGTTTTTTTTTTTTTTTTTTTTTTTACATGTCCCTGACAATTCTCTCTAAGACACAGTAGTAGCAATGGCGGGACGAAAAATAAGAGACATGCACACACATCAATAATTTTAGGTCATTATTATTTGGTATCATAGGCAATCATCTGGTGACAAAGTATTATACTTAGTAGTAGTGGATGCGTGATCGTCATATTCGCATTTGAGCATCAGGTTTATAAAGTATGTGTTTGTGTAAAGGAAATGACTATGTCCAGTCGTAAGGAGGGTATGGGTTTGACTTGGAATACTGTGATAGCAAAGGGAAGAGTTTATCAAGTCATAAGAAAGGTAGTGATATTTATATTTCCTGACCCACTGCTGACAGCAGGGTGTATTTCCAATACTTTGCTCATTGTCAAATGACGTTCAATAGAGACTGCGATTGTAAGATGGCTGGCTTTCGTTATCAAGTGGAAATGTGAGAAGATTGTGTATGGAGGTGCGTGTGCTGGACCGTTATTCCCTCACCTGTAAATTGTTCAGTTGACTGCTTCTGCAGATTTCACGCCTTTATTTAGTTGAGAGAAGATCGATTGTGGTGTGTGGGATGTGCAAGATAGGTTTGCCTGTTCTCTAGACATGGGAAACAGCTCAGTTGGGTTGTAAATTATAGGAATCATTTGGAATCTGTTACATGATCGGTATTCGTGGCTGGAGATGTCATTTTTGATTATTTTATTTCTAGTTACTCAGTGGTCTAGGCACGCTCAACCTACTTAAAGTTTTGGCATTGTAGAGAATTAACTTCCAATCCATATCTTTGGAATTATGGTGCACAAGTGATCAGGAGGCTACTGCTGTGAGCTTGATATCGAGAAGTACCGCGAAAATGATATAATATTATAGCAAACAATGCGTAAATACTTGTGCTAGTGTAATGCCAGAGTCTGGAGATGGGTGTAGAAATGCATGCAATCAGGCAGGTCTGACCAGAAAGAGTAGCGCGTTTGCATTGAGGGAGAAACGAGCCCGTGTTTGTACATCATTTCTGAGAGTGACTTCGATCCATTGAAGGCTTTCTGATGTAAATGGGTGATTTTGTATGGTGTAGGATTCGAATTCTATGTTTACTACATCGACATGATATGTGCTGATATATTGCTGAGTTGGAGATCGGTTTCATGCACTAATATTCAAGCTCCTGGCCCCAGTGGGAGGACAGTGTAATCGAGTAGGTGTCTTTCCGTATTTGACGATACGTGTGGCACTTTGCAAGGTTTAATTGTCGGTGCAAATTAGTGATCAGTGTAAAATAATTTTTGGCCACAGAATGTCACCCCTGTAGAAAGAAAGAAAAGGCGGGCTGTGCTTCGCTATGACTGAGGAGCAATGTGACACAAAGTTGGTGTGAGTGTAGACATACGATAATTTTTTCAGGTGCTGTACAGATATAAAAGATAACAGCACTCTTTGTGTAAAATGTGTATAGATTGTACTGTAATGTTACTGTGGCTTATGTTGTGTAAAATGTGTATATATTGCATTGTAAAGTTACTGTGGTTTATGTTGTGGCGTGACGAGAGAGGATGACTGTGCATCCTATCGTGAGGGATTTATAGATTAAGAAGATAGATAATGGCGAGAGATTTTTTATGTGGAAAATTACGTGCTCTATAGATAATGAGATTGGTTCCAGAGGCACACCTATTAAGAGGAGACAATAACTGTACATAGATCGGTGTCAGACTGTAGCAGCATTCGTAATATTTAATTGTAGTCATACTGGTAAATACGATCTTGGCTTCAAATATTCTTGTCAGTCTAGTATGTATTAGCTGATCTGTAAGAAACTTTGTGGGTTTAACTGTCAATGCAATTTAGCCATCTGTGTAAAATAATTTAACTGCTGAAAGTCCCAGAAAGAAGAGGTGGATGGTGTTTCGATACCGACAGCATCAATAATTCGGCAGGTAAATTCGGTAAGAGCCAATCATAATGCTCGATTCATTCACATCCTTTGTGCTGGTATATAGGAGCCCCTACATAGCGGTGGGAACGCTTGTGTGTGTTGAAGGCAGGGAGGGTACCACATGATGTGCTGGGGTATCACGTTAGGATCGCTAGGAAGAGTGCATTCGATGTTATTCTGCGCTATTTTCGTGAACAGGTTCTGTTAGGGCAAGAATTTCCGTACATACAAGCTGAGACAACACGAAAACTCCTACAAAAGTGCATGTTAAATATTGCTGGGAGACTATGCAATTTACTAGGGTTCGACTTGGTTATTATTTTTTATATCAATGTGGCTTCAGTATAACATTGAGAACGTTGCTAGATGCACTTGTGATGGTAAGTTGCTACGCGCGGCCAAGCATTAGCAACATGTCACGAATGGTCGGTTACAATCGCTAAGGAGAAAGCAGCTTGTGCTATTCTGGAATAGATTGCTGCAGCGTCTTCGCCGGACCGCAGTTAGAGCGAGTGTAGCGATGAACCCACGCGCGCGGGTCAGCTTGGAGCGCCTGCATTCTGTAAATAAGTGTTCAGTCCCGTCCTATCGTGTCACCAACTGCTCCTAGATGCAACTTTCACCTGCGTTCGGCTGTGGCTTGTGGCTGCGCACCCACCTGATCAGGTCAGCACTTGTGTCTTGGTGAACACGTATTTGGATAGGAATTTCTCAGAAATCAAGTATGAAAGGGATGTCCCCGCCTCATGCACACAGGCATCTATGCGTGGTGTGACAGCTGACAATCGTGTCACTTCGCAGTCTGGTAGACACGGTTTGGGGGGGAGGGTGCGTTGCTTGAGTTCGTTGATTGCATTATTTTATGAGTGTATCTGTCGGCTGTGCCATGTGTTCTTTGAACAGTTTACGAGTACTGAGTGATGCTACACATCACTGTGCTGCATAATTTAACAGCAGCTTGCAGGTCTGTAGTGAAATTATTTCGGAAAATTATGAATTGTTTAGGCGTCTGCAGACTGTGTATTGTGACCCCAAGCACATCAAGGCGAGTGTTTTGCGTTAGTGTGATAAATATACTCCATCCATAAATAAAATGTTCCAAACTAAATAGAGTGCACTCCTTCCTTACTCTCCCCAGCAGTCAGCGCAGCCTGAGTCATTTCCGCACCATTTTTCCCCTACAGGCCACCATCTGGGATTAGGTCACAGGAGGGACAGTAATGTGTACTAGGTCAGTTTGAATCTAGATCTCATGGTGGAGACATTGCTTGCAAAATAATAATGACTTAAGTTTAGCATAGGCAGAGTCGTTTTCCAGCCATTTCGCCCCACCATTTTGGATGACATAATGTGCTGTGCACATTAATGCACATTAGTTCACGTTAGTACATGTTAGTAAACGTTAGTGCATGTTAGTACACATTAGTGCACATTAGCCCACAACTATGGGTTGGTAAGGTGACGTGGCGGTCGGTTGAGGATCGTGGTGGAGATGTTAACAATTTCCTTCCAAGTCCAGGTGGGCTTGGCTCTCGCGAAAATTCATTCCAAGTCTACAGCAGCGCTCTCTTGTTCTGTCAGTATGTACTAGGCCTCGTGATGAACACAATGTATGCCGCCATCTTGAATAACGGTAGTCACGTCATCAGTTGACATCACAGTAGCACCCTCTGGTGGTGGTGTTGTGTACGAAGTCAGTTGGAGTATGGAGATCTTGGTGAACAAAATTTATGCCGCCATCTTGGATTACCTCACAGATGAGTGTGCCTTCTGGTGGTGGAGTCCAGAACTCGTGGTGAACACACTGGATGGTTGTACTACATGTAAATGAGTAAATACTTATATCCAAGTCCTTTTCCCATGAATGCTTTGGAGGAGGTGGCGGTCGGGTGTTTGAGGTTAGTACAAGTGTCCTTTCTTTCGCGTCATTTTCTTAGCTTAGTAGAGATAACCACAGTGTGATGCATTATCCTGTAGGAATTTGATCTTCCCGCCATTTTACGGGGTTAGGGGGGGTTGAGTTAGTGGAGGTAGCCCAACTGACCTTCTTCCCGCCAAAATTCAAACCTCCTGCCAAAATCCGCCATCTTGAATTACGTCATAGCCGCCATCTTGGATGATGTCATGTGCTGTTGCCAAGTCTGCACGACGCCATCTTGGCTGACGTCATCACTGGCATCTTAGATGCATCTGGCAACAATTCAGAGTGTTCCTGTAGTGCCCTTGCCCCAATACTAACGAGGAAACATAAATTGGTACTCTTGCCACTGTTGTTCGGCATCCTTGTGTTAGTTCATGTCAAATCACAAGGGAATCTGGCATGAGACAGGGTAGTGATGTTTGTATTCTGCATCCCCATCAATATCATACCATATCAGTCTCCAGCAAGAATTAACTGGTACGGATTGTATGTGTTGCACTGAACTCTGCTGTTGGACTCAGCTTCAGATTCAGAGGGATGACACATTGATTAATTTTATTTTATTTACTGGCGAGGCTACATTCGCCAACCTAGGAAATGTTAATATGCGTAACATGCATTACTGGGCAACTGAAAATCGACGCTGACTGCGGCAAGTTGCACACCAAAAACCGCGGTCAGTAAATGTATTGTGTGGGATTCTGGAGGACATCAAAGGAAATCTTAATGGTAGGAAGTACACAACATTCCTGCAAGAAACATTAGGTCTTTTGTTGGAAGATACACCTTTAGGAACAAGGAACAGAATGTGGTATCAACACGATGGGTGTCCAGCACATTTTTCGCTGATGGCTGGAAATGAGTTGCAGGGACAGTTCCCAGGATGCGGAGGAGATGTCTCGTGGCCGGCTCGTTTGACAGGCTTGGCGCCTCTGGCGATTTTCTTGTGAGGATTTGCAAAAGACATTGTTTACAAAGACGTTGCAACTACACCTGACGATATGTAAGAGAGAACTGTCAGAGCATGTGGTTCGATAAGGCCCATGTGATAAGGAATTCCACTCAATACATGATAAGATTGTAGCACTACATTGATACCAATGTTCATCACTACGAACACCTTCTGTAAATATACATTCATGCCAACTTTGTGACCTTCGTTGACCTTCAAAGATCTAATTGTTACACGTCATTGGATTCGTCTCGATAGCCACTATTAGAATATAAGTGCCATTTTAAAAGAACAAAATGACCTTCATGTCTCTGAAGCGACCTCACCTAGCAACAAAAAACCAACGTCATATTATGGGCCCCATTGTCCCATGCAACTTTTGTCCCACAAGCTTTTCAGTTCCTATCATACTTTCAGAGTTATTCCTGGTGGCAACAGTTAGTGACTCACCCTGTATATTAGAGGGAATGCGGCCAGATGATCGTTCGCGGATTAACTTCACTAACAAACCCACATCTTTGACCGAATTGGAGGCTTTGGTGTCCGCTATTGAAGACCTGAGTTTCACAGACCAGCAGCGAGGGGGTTTTGTCATGGTCAGGATGAGAACTGAAATCACAGGTAACTTGAAGCAAATAGGGGCACTTTGTACGGCGGTGTCTGGTTCAACGGAAGGAGAGACCGAACAGCTGACGCCACAAGGAATGGAGGAGGCGTGGTGGCGGTCTATCGCCGAAGCAGTATTTCATGTCAAGACATGATGGAGGCAGCCCCTGCCTTACCTCTGTGTGCAACTTAACGAGGAACAAGTGTGCACCCTCCTCATGTCTGGTAGGTTTCTCTTTCAGATTATCTGTGGTATTTGGTGTTCCGCCATATCTGTAAATTGCCTCGTTTCCGTCCGTCATCTCGGAAATGTCGTGCTGTCACTGTGCAGATGTTGCCTCTGGTTCGCGAGCTGCGGGAGAAACTGACAACTGGAAAATTTTCTTGGCCTGTGAAGTTGATAATAATTTAAAACCCCTCAGTCAACTTAGTTTTAGGGTGTGGTTTTATAAATGGTACTGCATTGATGTGAAATTGTCAAGACAGGGTTGTTTATTTTAAATTTCACCCAGCTGAAGGATTCGCGTTGTGCTCCTGCAGGTTGCCACAGGAAATCAAATGTGTTACTGCCATGTTTGCCATTTCAGCTCAGTCACCTAAATGCCTGTGTGGGCTAGAGGCGAGGCAGGTATGGGAAGTTCTTGATCGATTACTGCAGGTGTTAACTAGCAGGCTGGGCGTTACCGATAAAATCCAGTACAAGATTCGCCTTATGAACGACATTCCAGTGACGCATGCTCGTTAACGCTTTCTGGACTGAAGATGAAATGTTTACGTGCTTTGGTTAATAATATGTTGCGCGATGGGGTAATCAGGCCCTCCACCTCGCCCTATGTTTCTCCCATGTTCACATGTCTCTGAGCACTATGGGACTCAACTGCTGTGGTCATCAGTCCCCTAGAACTTAGAACTACTTAAACCTAATTAACCTAAGGACATCACACACACCCATGCCCGAGGCAGGATTCGAACCTGCGACCGTAGCAGCAGCGCGGCTCCGGACTGGAGCGCCTAGAACCGCACGGCCACCGCGGCCGGCTTCTCCCATGTTCTTAGTACCTAAGGGCAGCAGTGGGCAGTCTCAACCAGTGGTGGATTATCGTGCTGTTAATGAAAAGATAGGTTTGGAATCTGTGCCACTTCCTGATCTACATAACTGTTTAACTTGGTTCAATGAGGCTCAATATTTTACTGTCCTGGATCTCTATCAGGCATGTTATCAGATCCCGTTAACAGAGGATTCCACGCATGTTATCGCCTTTTGTAGAGACTGGAGCCTCTAAGGGGGTTTAGCAGGGTGCTCTTCGGTTTGTCAACGGGAGCTGCCATTCTGTCTCGTCTTCTAGATTGTGTTTAGGACAAGTTCAAGTGTATAAACATCTATATGACGTGGTTATTTATAGTACTAGTCTGTCTGAACACCTGCAACATCTTGAGGCAGTTCTAGGTCGCCTGGGGGAAGTAGGACTAACTGCGAACCCATCCAAGATGACTGTGACACATCGCCACATTTCCTTCTTGGGACATCTTATTTCCGTGGATGGCGTTACTAATCATTTGCGGAAATTCCCAGCACCTAGAAATAAGAAGGGTGTGGCGCGGTTCATAGGCATGGAAACTTTTTTTGCAAGTTCGTGCCTGATTTTGCTCAATTAGCGGGATCCTTTAACATTTTAAGGAAGAAGGGCGTCTTTCGGTGCCAGTAAGTGGCGTTTAGTAATCCATCAGTACGAGCCATTCCAAATTTCGAGCTCCCGTTCGTGTTGCAGACAGACGCCTGTGATTCTGGACCAGCAGCTGTCCTCCTGCAGGAACAGAACAAGGAGCGATGCCCTATGGCGTATGCCCTAGCAAACTTTGACCAGTGGAAGTGAAATATTCCCTGTATGACTGGGAAGCCTTGGCGGGTTGCCTTTGAAAAATTCAGATTTTATCTGTTCAGAGACTAACAGTCGAGCTCTTAATTGGGATTTGGCGCCTCCCAGGAAAACTGGGAGCATTACTCGTTGGGGCATCCGTATTTCCGCCTTTTGCTTTAGGGTGCGACACGTTAGAGGGCCAGGCAACTTGATGGCTGATTCCCTGAGCCTCATGTTCGAAGGAGAAAGGGAAGGTGATCATGACCTAATGGACATCTTGACAGAAGTCCCCTGAGCTATTTGTTAATCTGAAGACCAAGCAGGTGGAGGAGCCCAGAAATGCCGGCATTAGGCAGAAATTGTTGCAGGGCGAACAAGTGCAGTTTGCACAAGGGGATGTTTTGTTACTTGGCCAACATAACCCCACGATATGTTTGTCCAAAGAGTTCATAGTACCAGTGTTCCATTACTTCCACAACACCCTCTTAATCGGTCACTTGGGCGTTTGTAAAACTGTTGCCAAGACCAGATCACAGGCCACCTGACCCTCCCTATGTAAGGATGTCCGGACGTTGGCGGGGAAGTGTGAGAGCTTTAAGGGAATTAAGCCCAACCCGAATTCCCGCGAGAGGCTTTTAAAATCTACACAAGAAATGTCTGACGCATAAACATTTTATTGATGGTACAGGGCGGCTTCCTCGTATGTGTGTGAGCAATAGGCACATATTATTTGTTGCGAATGCCTTTTCTCGTTTTTATAGGCTCATTCCGACTAGAGGAGTGTTCGTCCCAGTAACTACCCAGCATTTGTGGGGAATTTTTTCTGTTTTTGGGCCATCCAGGACGCTTGTTAGTGATAATGCCCGTGCTTTTGCTTCCCAACTATTTGCGAGGTTCTCCTTTGACAATAGAAATAAGCCTGTGACCACAACTCCTTATTACTCGCAGTCTCCTTTTGCTGAGCCAGTGAACCGCAACTTGAAGGCTACGCTTATCATCTTTCACAATAAGGCTCATAGGAAGTGGGACATGTCAGTGCCTTGATTCAATTTTGCCTTTAAATACCGCAGTGATTTGCGTCACCCCAGAAGTGATACAGTAGAATTGGAGCTGGGCTAGGTGTAACATCAAAATGCCAGGCTAGCCGTCTGGTACAAGTGGGGGCATAAACAGTTTAAGGGGAAGGTTGGGAACAGGGTGTTCCTTCGAAACCCTAATATTGCTCCAAAATAGGTGTTACGATTCGCCAGCAAGCTAACTCCCCAGTTCCTGGGACTACGAGATTGTGAGGGTGGAGAGTCTGGAGAACATTTCGGTTCGGGATTTACGCATGGGCAAAACCTAGCGCATGCTTTTACCCAAGTCCAGAAGGGTTGGGTGTAAAAGGCTCCTTAAAGGTGGAGGATTTTGGTTTGGTGGGGGACTGCACATCTAAATGATGCTAACGTTCAGATCTTAGTAAAAAAGGGGTATTCCTAAATTAATACTGGTATTTAGAGGGGAATCTCGATGAAGACACATTTCCTGACATAATCTTGTTCTCCAGCAATTTTAGAGGCACTGCCATATCGATGCTGAGTATGGGCACATGTTGAGTGTTTGCCAAGAGTTCAACATCTCTAATTTCAGGGAATATACACAGACATACACTTACTTGCAAACATTTTCAAACTATTCTGGCCTATATGCTTGGAAACATACTCTCAGGATCCTGCATTCTACTATGCAGGGCCAGGGCTTTTGTGGGATGCCATTCTCAAACTCATGTGTCAACCATGAACTCTCGACCCATGTTGATGTACTGTTGTTGTCTGAGAAAAAGGGCTCATGAGGTACTTTGTTAGTGTTTTAATAGATATGACAAGACAAACAATATATGAATATGTTAGGAAATAATCTGGTGATGTAAGTTAGATAAGGTACTTGGTATGCCATCTCTTCCGTTTGGAGGGTTTGGATGGTTGTCTGATGAGACAATCGTCGGATTGGGTAATTTCACATCTGTAGCAGCAAATTCTGAAACAGGATACATTTTACAGAGAGATGTAACACATCCTAACAGTTTGCATCATGTGTAGAATGAGCTGTCTTTATGTCCAGTATGCCCACTTCAATTAAATAGTTTTGAACCCAAGTTGTCTATATAATGTCCAGCAATGTCTTAAGTCTGGACTGGAACTGGATAGAGTCACCCACGCTAGTTCATTCAAACACAGCTTCTGGTTGGAGGAATACTGAAAAGAGGACCTCCACGACATCTTCATTTGAGGAAGATTTTTGTAAGATTAACTTCATTTTCGGCAATTTTATGGAAAATGTTAGAGAACATCAGGAAATTAACTTAGTTACCTTTTTGAAGGGCTCGAGAGACTACACTGCCAAGTTAAAATTTAAACAAGCCACAACCTAAAATAAATAATTCGTCGCTCTGGTGTGGCAAAGGTTTTGGCGGAGTTCATGAACCTGTTTATGTATGTATGTGTATGATAGACCTGTCTAAACTCCAAATTACTATGAAGTTTGTAGATCTCCACTGAAAAATGTGCACGTACTGCCCAGGCACAGGTTCAATGCAGAAACAGGCAAAGGGTATGTAGTATGTGGCTTCAATGGATTTCACGGTTGTGCATCACTTTCATTGCCTACATGGTAATGTTGGCAGAGCTCCACCTCCTCCTTGACATGTGGTGCACCAAGTCAGTATTCGATTGTGAGGATGTGAGGTATCTACTGTGTCAGAACATAGAATCAGTTTCTCACGACATGATGATAAGCATGTCATTTATGCCTATAAGATCAAACCTTAATGTATGCACAATGTTCCCTCGAAATTTACAATGGATGCATGTATGTATATATTTTATATATACAGTGAAAATGCAAGAGTGAGAGTGTACTATATGTGTGTAAGTTATATTGTTTGCACACTCTGTGTGTGTGAGTGCTTGCTATCTATATTGGATAGAGTGCACACTGTGTGTGGAAGTCGATATTGTGTATTCAAGATAGAGGACAGTCAAACTGATATGTTGTTGGCATGCCAGTTTCACTGCTCCTGGCTATACAAATGAAGATCGTATTTATTTTATATTAATGTTGTATTTCACAGGTGAGATGTAAATATTCAATTTCAACTGTGATGAAAGTTTGTCATTTTTTTGATACTGTGCTATAACAGCTGACAATCAAGTGCATGAACATGAACTATAAAGTGTATATCAAAAGCGTGTATAAGTTGATCAACACTTGAGAGTTATTTTGTATATATGTTGTTTCTATACACTATTAAATTATTTTTGTAGATATCATACATTCAATACTTGTAACTTGTTTTTCTTTTAAAAAACGTGTCATTTCCTCAAATATAAAGTGCATGATTTTTGAGATGTATTATCTGGAAAAAAAATATATATTGTCTGAAATGTGAACCCCCTATTTTGAAGATCATAAAGTCTAGTTGCTTATTTTCTTTCTACCTGAATGCTGACTCGGCTGATGGTATTACTCGGCCTGCAGGTGGTAGTGACTGGCAGAGCAGAGCGTTAGTGGTGGTGAAAACTTCGATCAGCATGTCTGGAGACTGTGGAAGAGACCTGCCATGTTTATATTTAAAGAAACACGGAACCATTCGTGTCCTATAGCAGATGTTTAAATATTAATTATGAGCAGCACACCAGTGAAAAAGTGAGTTCGAAATTTATGGTGGCAATAGTTTGAGCAGAACAAGTGGGGTGAGTGAAATTGTTTAAATGTGAAACTATATGCATGTAATTGATTAAATATGGATAGCTGCGATGAGAGATATTGTTTAAATGTAGGACAACTGGGGTACTGCTATTTTAAACTTAGCATTCTCTACTTTGCACAAGAGAACTGTGATTTCAGCGGAGTTTTTCAATTTCCCACATTCTAAACTTGGAATAAGTGATGTGTAAAACCATGCAGACTGTACTATGGTTAATCTGTTTTAGTGTGACATCATAGCGCTCGGGAAATGTGGCAACTGTGCAGGCTGTACTAAGGTCTGCCATCCCAGTTTGTGATCAGTTACTAGGATTTTACACTTAACACAATTGGGCACTGTCCATCTTCTCAGATTCTTGGAATTTCCCTTATTTTTTGTGTACCACCATTTTGTACACGGGGAAATTGGTGTACATCCGAGCAAAGGGTGTAGGGGGAGATGACTTCATCAGAAATCTGCCAAATGGAGCCTGAGTTGTAACGCCTCCAGGCCCACTACTGAGGCACACTTATTCGCTGTTTGAAGGTTTTTCATTCCCGCATTTTTCATTTCCGTTCAGTCGAGAGCCTGCGCCGTACCAGCACACTTACAAGTGCACTGTTCTACATGTGTTGTGAGGCTGGATTCGTGCGACAGTTCTCTCTGATGTCGACGTGAAAGCTAAAGACGGCGAGCGCAGAGACAGGGGCCATTCAGGCTGCGTGTGAGAAGCCGCAGGGCCGCAGTCGCGGCTTTGATCAGCCGCCGCCGCCGCCGCCGCCGCCCCCGCCGCCCCCGCCACCCCCGCTCCCGCCGCTGGCCACTTTATGGCAGCGATCTTCTGCGGCGCCGCTGCACGCAAAGGCTGCCTCACGAGACCTGCTACCGACCATGTGGACAGCGCCTCGACTGTGTGTCCGTGTCCGTGTGTTTGTGCGTAAAACCTAACCACCAGCCCGGCACCGGAACCAACCTTAGTAGTGTACACCTCAGAAACTGTCATACGAACTGTTCACCAGGGTCATAGTGATCGTTGATTATTTGCTAAAGAAATCGCCACAATACAGAATATTTTATAATGAAATTGCACTCTCATATACTAATCGTACTATTTTTCATCTCCGTCATCATTCAATATTCGTATGAATGCATCCAGAATACTGGACAAAAGAAAAACTGGCATGAAAGCTTTTCAATGATGAAAGTGATTCGGATCTAAGGATTTTATTTCCAGTTAATTACATGAAGACGCTATTAACGAAATGCACATCTTATACAAATGTTTCGAGATTTTCTCACTTTTTTTAGTAATCCGTCAGTCATTACTTCCACACTCTTGGAATGTTATCGGCAAGTGGCCAGCTTGTTCTATTAGGAACAGCTGCCGGGTAAACTTCCTACCGAGGACGCCCGTATATGCTTCATCGCTGTCTGAAGATTTGGCAGACGGATCAGTTTCGGTATTGTCCACAACTGCTGCAGGAGCATCTGCTTCAGAATCATTTTCGTCAGGATCTCCACTTGCGTCACTTTCACGATCGAGTTCTTCTAACAAAGCTTCACACATTGCATCTTTCGTTGCTAATGTGGCATTTCTACGTGGCAGGAATGAACTTCGGACTCGTGAGACATAACGGTTGCAAAATGCTCACTCCAGGGTCACAGTGACCCTTCAAGAAATATTTCTGTCAAACTAATTAAACAACAGTGTCTCACAGCTTTGAACATCAGTTCTCCAGTAGGCCTCAATCAATACTAAATTTACATTGGTGGTAGCGTGGTGTGTATATGCCGTGGTCCATGCGCAGTAACAAACAAACTCCAGCATCATGGAGTGTATTAAACCGAAGCTTTCAAATGTTCAAATGTGTGTGAAATCTTATGGGACTTAACTGCTAAGGTCATCAGTCCCTAAGCTTACACACTACTTAACCTAAATTATCCTAAGGACAAACACACACGCCCTTGCCCGAGGGAGGACTCGAACCTCAGCCGGGACCAGCCAGGACTGCAGCGCCATAGACCGCTCGGCTAATCAGCGCGGCCCGAAGCTTTCGAAATGCGGTGCCGCACAAGAAAGCTGAAGACTAGATGATATCCAGTAAGTAATGGGGACATACTGATTCGAATTAGGGCAAATACAATGTATTTCACAATCTACCTAAAAGAAAAGATGGTTTGATGAGACATATTGTAAGGCATAAAAGACTCGTCAGTTGGGTAACAGATAAGTGTGGAGCGTTTAAACGGACGACAGAGAGCAGTGTCTGAGTACAGTAACATACGTACACATCCAGCGGTCACAGACCACGCGCTGCTTCCACAAACTCCCTCCATTCCTTTCTGTTTTGTGCTCGGTTCCTCCAGGTGTCTTCAGTCCCCAGGGATGTTTGGTGTGTCGCCAGGTCGTCCATCCAACGCTGTCTTAGCCGTCCTATGGAGCGTCTAATGTTTGGTTTCACCTCAAATGCTTTCTTCGCCTTTCTTTTAGCATACGTGATACATGGCCTGTCCACCCGATTATTTTGCTCTTCAGCTTCTGTAGTAATTTTGGTTGTTGCATAAAGAGGTAGATTACCTCATTCATCCTCATTCTCCAGTCTTTCTTACACAAGACTGGTTATCAGATCTTCCAAATTACCCTTATTTCAAAACGCGAAAAGAGAACAAACTATTACTACCTGAAAGAAGAGTAACGTGGGACATATGTGGACCAATGCAGTAAGTAAGCACTAATGAGTTTTACAGGTAGGTATGTGCGGATTAAGAGGCTTGCACAAGTTAGATTTTCGTGCGGAGCTCCACGTAACCAGCCTCTGGCCTGCAGACTGCAGAAACATGTTCAGAACCGAGCGAGGTGGCGCAGTGGCTAGCACACTGGACTCGCATTCGGGATTACGTCAGTTCAATCGCGTTTCCGGCCATCCTGATTTAGGTTTTCCGTGATTTCCCAAAATTGCTCCAGGCAAATGCTGGGATGGTTCCTTTCAAAGGGCACGGCCGACTTCCTTCCATCATCCTATGAGACCGGTTACCTCGCTGTCTGGTCTCCTCGCCCAAACAATCCAACCCATATTCAACACCTCAAAAGTAGTTTAATACCATTTTCAGGACTAGCATAGGTTTTTTTATATTTTAATTGGAAATTTCTGTCTCAATACTCCTTTACCCACAGAATTTCGCCATGTACTACCACTCATGGAGTACACATAAACTTACAATTGCATTCTCAGCGCTGTCCAGCAGGACGCGCTGAGTCTAGAGTCGTCAGAGGGACAATGCGGGCAGTGCACACTCTTCAGTCTGTCAACATGTCTCGAGGGGTGTTTTGAAACCAAGATTATGCGCCCATTTACAGCAAGAACGAATGTCAGTTTCCCCCCGTATTGGCGCACATCACAACGACCGTCATTCGAGCATTGGACTGGAATCTAAAGACAAGAAACATTTGCTGACTGTAACAGTCGGCAGTCATCGACAGCAGTCGCCGGCTGCTAATCACAGGTCACGCCCCTCGTCCACTCCAGTCACAACGCAACGCAACGGAGCCCGTGTTTATGAAAGCAGCTAGGAGCGCCGCGGCAACCCAGACAGCACGCAACAGCCCGCACGCGACCGACTCCTCTCTCCGCTGGGCGTCCACTGCTGAGCCGGCAGCGCGGTCAGTCGCCTGCGACGTGTCCAGCCAGCACTACACCACTGGCGGCACGGACTCTGGAGGAGGCGAGCTACCAAAGCGCCACGTACAGTTTCACCTAGAAGGTGAAACTGTTCAGTATCGCGACGGAATTCTCCAGTATATTGTCAAAACCGAGACCGACGAGGTCCTCTTTGGCCGCGGGACATGGGAAAGGGTCGCACTCTACCAAGTCTGAACTTACAGTGCACGAACACTGTAGTATGAGATTTCTGCTTAAAAATTCCGTTACAGCTTGGGCATCGTCACATGATCCTGATGAAGTCTCCGCCGCCCGATCAATTCTTTTCTCTTCTCTGGAACGTGATTCTTCAACAGAAAGCTCCAGATGTGTCTGAAGTACGCAGCAGTGACTGTACAACCACTTAGAACGCCACGAGCGTATACTGTGCTTTTGTAATTGAAGAATGTGATGGTCGTCGCCTTATTCTCAGACTTCCGTACACTCACTGTTTACGGGGGTCGTCGGCTATTTTGCTCCGTGCTATTCTGTGTCCTACAGAATACACCAAAAATGAATCTGCAGTGGTGATGTTTTGCCACCATGTACCAGCTTTTCTCCAAGCCGCCGTTTCCAAAAACGACAAAGGTTGACACGATTCCGTTTTTGCTCAGAAACAATCTACCGCGGTGTCCAGCGTAGATGCCGGCGAGCTGTTCCTCTAAAAGAATGTGAACACTTCCTGTTGGTTTCTTCAGAAGAGACGTGGACCACGCGAGTAATGGCGCCCCTACTTTTGATCGTCGCTATAACAGGGCCATAACAGGCGCGCCTTCTCCAACACTTTCACGACCATCTTGAAATGCATTGTGCAAACAAAAACAGGCTCGACAGGACATAGCAGAGTCAGCGAAAGTTCTCCTCAGTTCGTCATATGTCACAGAACCACCTTTTTTTTTTTTTTTTTTTTTTTGACGCAAACAAGAAACGAAATTTAGTCGTGCTGATGTTTTAGAGGGACCAGGAGCGCACAGGCACTTGCATTCATCGCGGCAGCTCAGATCAGAGACGGGGAGAACGCCGCACTGGCTGTTTTCAGAGTCTAGCAGCGAAAGAACGCTCCGCTACTCATTGCACGCAGTCCAGAAATTTAATGCCAGTCTTCATTAAACGTGCTTCGAACATTCCAAAACATTAATATAGACAAAACATGAACACTGTATTCTGTTCCGTCTGTAATTGCGTTGGAACACCAACTGACAGTGAGATAAACCATTCTCTCGAACTGTTCAAACAGAAAAAATATCTGAAATTTCATTTTCACTACAGGTGACGAAGTGCAGTAGTGTTTTAAACTGACGATTTATTTATGTATAAATACGTGACTAGTCTTTTTTTTAATTTCTGGTGTGATTTCCTTCCCATACGCTTAACTACCATTTTGTTCTTAAACTGTAATACTATCATGTTATGACTTACATCTTCTTGAAAGAGATCTACATACGAATAAAACTACTACCATTGTGATCATATTGCTGGTGGAAATGGCGGAAATTTACCTAACGCTAACGAAAACTTGACGAAACGAGAAGATTGTTTCGTACTAGATAGTCACTGTCCATTGGCTCATGTTATCCATGGAAATGACTTCCGATGATAATACATTTTCATGTCATATACACACATGCAAAATATTCATCAGTGGAACACCAAAGTGGGCATCGTCCTGCTTTGCATTGTTGTCAGATTTACTTAAGACAGAAAGGCACGATCACCCTACTCTGCATTGCTGACAAATTTATTCAATATTAAATGGTGGTACCACTCTACTCTGGGTTGTTGTTGTTGTTGTTGTTGTTGTTGTTGTGGTTTTCAGTCCAAAGACTGGTTTGATGCAGCTCTCCATGCTACTCTATCTTGTGCAAAACTTCTTCACCTACCAGTACCTACTGCAGCCTACATCCTTCTGAATCTGCTTAGTGTATTCATCTCTTGGTCTCCCTCTACGATTTTTACCCTCCACGCTGCCCTCCAATACTAGATTGGTGATCCCTCGATGTCTCAGAACATGTCCTACCAACCGATCCCTTCTTCTAGTCAAGTTGTGCCACAACCTCCTCTTCTCCCCAATTCTATTCAATACCTCCTCATTAGTTATGTGATTTACCCATCTAATCTTCAGCATTCTTCTGTAGCACCACATTTTGAAAGCTTCTATTCTCTTCATGTCCAATCTATTTATCGTCCATGTTTCACTTCCATACATGGCTACACCCCATACAAATACTTTCAGAAACGACTTTCTGACACTTAAATTTATACTCGATGTTAATAAATTTCTCTTCTTCAGAAACACTTTCCTTGCCGTTGCCAGTCTACATTTTGTATCCTCTCTACTTCGACCATCATCAGTTATTTTGCTACCCAAATAGCAAAACTCCTTTACTACTTTAAGTGTCTCATCTCCTAATCTAATTCCCTCAGCACCACCCGACTTAATTCGACTACATTCGATTATCCAACTGCTCTTCGAGGACCTTTGCTACAATGTCATCGGTGAACCTCAAAGTTTTTATTTCTTCTCCATGGATTTTAATACCTACTCTGAATTTTTTATTTGTTTCCTTTACTGCTTGCCCAATATACAGATGGAATAACATCGGGGAGAGGCTACAACCCTGTCTCACTCCCTTCAAACCTACTGCTTCCCTTTCATGCCCCTCGACTGTTAAAACTGCCATCTGGTTTCTGTACAAATTGTAAATAGCATTTCGCTCCCTGTATTTTACCCCTGCCACCTTCAGAATTTGAAAGAGTGTATTCCAGTCAACATTATCAAAAGCTTTCTCCAAGTCTACAAATGCTAGAAACGTAGGTTTGCCTTTCCTTAATCTATTTTCTAAGATAAGTCGTAGGGTCAGTATTGCCTCAGGTGTTCCAACATTTCTACGGAATCCAAACTGATCTTCCCCGAGGTCGACTTTTATTAGTTTTTCCATTCGTCTGTAAAGAATTCGCGTTAGTATTTTGCAGCTGTGACTTATTAAACTGACAGTTCGCTAAATTTCACATCTATCAACACCTGCTTTCTTTCGGATTGGAATGATTATATTCTTCTTGAAGTATGAAGGTATTTCACCTGTCTCATACATTTCGCTCACCAGATGGTAGAGTTTTGTCAGGACTGGCTCTCCCAAGACTGTCAGTACTTCTGATGGAATGTTGTCTACTCTCGGGGCCTTGTTTCGACTCAGGCCTTTCAGTGGTCTGTCAAACTCATCACGCAGTATCGTATTTCCCATTTCATTTTCATCTACATCTACATCCTCTTCCATTTCCATAATATTGTCCTCAAGTACATCGCCCTTGTATAGACCCTCCATATACTCCTTCCAACTTTCTGCTTTCCCTTCTTTGCTCAGAACTGGGTTTCCATCTGAGCTCTTGATATTCATATAAGTGGTTCTCTTTTCTCCAAAGGTCTCTTTAACTTTTGTGTAGACATTATCTACCTTACCCCTAGTGAGATAAGCCTCTACGTCCTTACATTTGTCATCTAGCCATGCCTGCTTAGCCATTTTGCACTTCCTGTCGATCTCATTTTTGAGACGCTTATATTCCTTTTTGCCTGCTTCATTTACTGCATTTTTATATATTCTCCTTTCATCAATTAAATTCAATATTTCTTCTGTTACCCAAGGATTTCTACTAGCCCTCGTCTTGTTACCTACTTGATCCTCTGCCGCCTTCACTACTTCGTCCCTCAAAGCTACCTACTCTTCTTCTACTGTATTTCTTTCCCCCATTCCTGTCAATTGTTCCCTTATACTCTCCCTGAAACTCTGTACAACCTGTTGTTTAGTCAGTTTATCCAGGTCCCATCTCCCTAAATTCCCACCTTTTTGCAGTTGCTTGAGTTTTAATCTACAGTTCATATCCAATAGGTTGTGGTCAGAGTCCACATCTGCCCTTTGAAATGTCTTACAATTTAAAACCTGGTTCCTAAATGTCTGTCTTACCATTATATAATCTATCTCAAACCTATCAGAATCTCCAGGCTCCTTCCATGTATACAATCTTCTTTTATGATTCTTGAACCAAGAGTTAGTTATGATTAAGTTGTGCTCTGTGCAAAATTTTACCAGGCGGATTCCTCTTTCATTTCTTCAAAAAAAAAAAAAAAAAAAAAAAAAAAAAAAAAGGTTCAAATGTATCTGAGCACTATGGGACTTAACATCTGAGGTCATCAGTCCCCTAGAACGCAGAACTATTTAAACCTAACCTGCCCGAGGCAGCATTCGAACCTGCGACCGTAGCGGTCGCGCGGTTCCAGACTGAAGTGCCTAGAACCGCTCGGCCACACCGGCCGGCTTTCATTCCTTCCCCCCAATCTATATTCACCTACTACGTTTCCTGATCTTCCTTTACCTACTGTCGAATTCCAGTCACCCATGACTATTAAATTTTCGTCTTCCTTCGCTATCTGAATAATTCATTTTATCTCCTCGTACATTTCTTCAATTTCTTCGTCATCTGCAGAGCTAGTTGGCACATAAACTTGTACTGCTGTAGTAGGTGTGGGCTTCGTGTCTATCTTGGCCAGAATAATGCGTTCACTATGCTGTTTGTAGTAGCTTACCCGCACTCCTATTTTTCCTTCATTATTAAGCCTACTCCTGCATTACCCCTATTTGATTTTGTATTTATAAGCCTGTATTCACCAGACCAAAAGTCATGTTCCTCCTGCCACAGAACGTCACCAATTCCCGCTAAATCTAACTTTAACGTATCCATTTCCCTTTTTAAATTTTCTAACCTACCTGCCCAATTAAGGGATCTGACATTCCACACTCCGATCCGTAGAACGCCAGTTTCCTGATAACGACGTCCTCTTGAGTAGTCCTCGCCCGGAGATCCGAGTGGGAGACTATTTCACCTCCGGAATATTTTACGCAAGAGGACGCCATCATCATTTAGCCATACAGTAAAGCTGCATGCCCTCTTGAAAAATTACGGCTGTAGTTTCCCCTTGATTCCAGCCGTTCGGAGTACCAGCACAGAAAGGCCGTTTTGGTTAGTGTTACAGGGCCAGATCAGTCAATCATCCAGTCTGTTGCCCCTGCAACTACTGAAAAGGCTGCTGCCCCTCTTCAGGAACCACACGTTTGTCTGGCCTCTCAACAGATACCCCTCCGTTGTGGTTGCACCTACGGTACGGCTATCTGTATCGCTGAGGCACGCAAGCCTCCCCACCAACGGCAAGGTCCATGCTTCATGAGGAGGGACTCTACTCTACTCTACACTGTTACCAAATTTACAATCCCCCCTTAACTTATGGTTCTGTTCCATTCACCCCTGCCCCCTCGCCTATCCTTGACCTGTTGTTCAGTCTCCTGCGACTTTGCTTGGTTACAACATTTATAATATTCCATAACTAGCTGCTCCATTAGGTGGTTTTCTATATCACCCACTCCCCCTCTGGGAAATATACGGCCTTCTTCCATCCTAGACAGTCTACACCACTTTAGACACCAAATTAATAGACTACTTAATAAAATTTATCAGCAATTGACGGGAAATAGCTCGTCCACTGTAATGATGTCATTTGTTTTCCTCACACAATTAACTCAAAATCCTTTCTTCTTCCAGGGGCATTTGATACACAGCCCCTAGATTCCCTACCCATTCTGGAAATACTGACACACTTTTGACTGACATAAATGTCACATCAGTCTGCGGAATTTTGTGTATTTAAGCAGTTTGAGGGATACAACGGAGTGTGTGGAATATTTAAACAGTTTACGCCGTTTTTTCGATGGCACATGGGATATCGTCAACATAAAATACACACCAAACGTAATTACATTGCGGTCATTATCTTCTGCGAAAAGAAAACAACACTTCCGCTACAGCTGCGGCGTAAGAGCGGAAGCACCATGCGTCCCTTGCAGTAGCCACATCGCCAGTTGGACCGTGCGGTGTGCGTGTGGGTTCAAATCATTGTCGGGGAATCGCCGCCGGATCCATTCACTGGGCAAGCGGCACTCCGGCAGCCACTGGACCGCACTAACCCCTCCCCCTCCCCCCTCCTCCTCCCAAGCCGTGGATGTCTTGGATATATTCCCTCACTTTACTAAATTGATTGATTAATTAATTAAGTCGATATCTTTTGTGTGGGACTGTTTCTCCTTCCATCCTATTCGTGGATACAAGGATTCGATGGCAGGATCCGATACTGCAACCGCCGGTTTCCAAACCCTACTGGATATTTTTCCGCTTGCCTCCTATCGATGGGCTAGTAATTTGGTAGGAAGTCCATTACGTTGGAGATAGCTGACAATTTAAAATTTCAGCTCAGTTGCATGCTATGTCCTTCGACAGTTTGCGGGAAGGGCTCGACAGAGGCATGCTAGCAATATCACTATTGGAGACAATAAATTGATGAGGGTTTTTAAAGCACTACAGAATTCCTGAATTCTACTCTCAACTCCATTTGGAAGGAGGAGGCAGGGCCCATTCTGTGATAGAATACCTACAACAACAATTAACTCTACAAGACAAAGTCCACTGCAATGTATTTAAAAGCTTTAAACACAACACACTTAAACCATGATCCAATTCGTAATTGTAGCAGTAGTAGTAGTTGTCATGACAAGATGACAGTATCAATCGGAAACAGCAGTTGGGTTTTTAAGCCACTACAGAATTTCTGAAATTGGTTCTCTCCACTACATTCAGGAGGAGGAGGAGGAAGGTCTATAGTCTACTGCATGATAGGATAGAGACAATATGAGAGCAAGGCAGAGAGCACTGACGTGTATTGAGAAGCACGAAACACGACACACTTAAACCACGACCCAATCCATAGTAGTAGTAGTTGTCATGGCTAGATGTCTTGCAGAAACACTTACACATCCTGCGTGCTCATGTCCACACACAGCTCGCCAGTATCGTCCAGTGTTAATGCTCAGAGGTCAGAGAAAACTGCAGCTGCAGTTGCGGATGTGGGTGTATACCAGACTGCACCACCCCCCGTCATGGGGGGCATGCAGCGATGTATGGAAAGGTAGGAATTCGGATTGTATCAATATGTCCAACTTCAACTCTTGGCAGGGACTGCTACTGAATCGCTCAATCTTCCACGGAAAACACATGCAGCCCACATGTTTACGGAGACACGCTGAGTATTGCTTCGCTGTTCAGCTATTCAGAGGGCGCCGCTGCGGGGACTTGGCCATGCAGCTGAGGCCAAGAGCCGAGTACCCAGCCACATTGAGCTTCTTTTTGTAACTGCCACTCACGAGAGCCTTAAGCCAGAATTTGATCCAGCCACAGGTTGCCTCCACTATGTGGCCCACATGCCAAATGGTGTCGTCCTAGGAAGCCAGCCACATATTTATCACTTGTTTTTATTTTATTTACACGTCAAATTCTGTAGGATCAAATTGAGGAGCAAATCTCCAAGGTCGTGGAACGTGTCAGTACATGAAATTACAACATGCAATACAACTAATAACAATCAAAAATAAAATGTTTATGAACCCGAAAAAAGTCAGTTCGTAAGTTTAAGTAAACGCAATCAACAATACAACAAGAATCATCCCAATTTTTCAACGAACATCTCGACAGAATAGAAGGACTGGCGCATGAGGAAACTCTTCAGTTTCGACTTGAAAGCGCGTGGATTACTGCTAACATTTTTGAATTCGCGTGGTAGCTTACTGAAAATGGATGCACCAGTATACCGTACACCTTTCTGCACAAGAGTTCAGGAAGTCCGAGCGTAATGAAGGTAAATTACAATTAAATATAAGACTGCAGCCCTAATATGATGATACTTGACAGTGAACAAAGTATCGGAAATACCTCCACCTGATGACTGTGGCTCTGGAAATATTAATACCTATATCCCTCTTATAATTTTCCATGTAAAAGCCTTCATCCCCCTTAGAGCTATCGGTGCATTGAAGCCACAGTCTTCCTTACAACTGGAGACGGTTATTTTCTTTCCACATATTGGAACAATGACCACAGTAACTTTAAACACAAACACAAACTTTTATGCCTGCCGATCGCAGCAAATCTATCACACATCCCGTGCAAAGTGTAATACTTCGCCAATAACTGAGTGCTGCTGGCACCAATGAATACTGACCGAAAATCCATGGTGGATGGACGTGCCTCATTTGTTTCTCTTGTGAATGGTGCCGGTGGGCCTTAGGAAGAGAGATGTAATCGTCTTAAAACCGACCAGATGTTAAAAAAAAGAAGCGATCGCAACATCCATGTCACTATCACCCTACGTAAAAGGCAGTCTTGTTTCTACTCAAGTATCACTAACGATATCCATATTCAAATCTATACAAGCTTTATAAATCGAGGTATGGTATTGCCTCTGAATGAAGTGGGCGTCCACACAAAAACCGCGACATTGCATACAGACTCTGAGTACAGGGTCTGTATTTAAAAGACCGAAAGTGTGAGTGTACATTAGCGGTATAAGCTTGTAATAAAATCTCCTTTCTCGCCGAATTTAGAAAGTGATTCGGCTTAGTTACATGGTATTAAACCGATATTTGCAACTCACTCTTGCCCCTGCAAGATATTTCCCACGTTAACAAACGTTATTTGAACGTATTCTATCTCGATACCACGTAGAAAGCGTAACAGAGGATCTGTGACACATCCACTGGGCTATAGGCCAGGGCAGATGAAGGTTGATTGAATGATCACATACAGTAGATAGTGTACTATGTGAGGACTTAACTTAAAAGACGCTACACTAGTTTGAGATCGTAAGAAATGTACAAAATCCTATGACCCATACACCAGCTTCTCAGATCTATAGTGTTACTTTTCTTGGTAGAAATCGTGTCTGTGATTTGGAATCAAGTCTTTCCATTCAACCATATACTTGCCTTGGATCCTATGGAGATGGCTTTTCATGATTACAGCCACCGGTGGATCACGTTCGATGCATTCTCAAATCTCGACGCACTCTTCAGCGCGATTTTAGACACTCCCTCTACATCTTGTAACTGTTCCTCACTCATTTTCTGCTTCGCCTCTGCATCTTTGTGAATGCCATCATTCTAGTTTAAGGTGGAGCTGAGCAGAAGTTGGAGATTGCTATATCTAAGACCGTCTGCATCCAATGGAGAAACAAAGTGAGCTGAGTTAATACAACGTGAAAGACTGCCAAACCAAGCTTTCTCCTGCAACACAGGGTAGTGGAAATGACAGTGCAAGTAGCTACAGTAGAGTTCTTTATCTGGAAAGCTAGGAAGACACCACATCGCATGGGAAGTGGAAAAAGGACGAGGGTTTTCCTACGGCATTGTGATGCATCTGAAAGCTGTATACAAGTACTGCAACCAGAAGGAGATCTGCATTCCTCAGGGAGCATTCATTTCTGTCACCCAAACATTCTCTCTATCCTCGTGCTTTTGTAACATCCAACAGATAAAAGCTACGAACTGTAAAAACCCTGCTAACATCACCCAGTAGAGAACTTGTTAAGACATTACCATGCCCCTTTTCTTCCAGTATATCGAAAACAAATACCATCTGCATGCTAACACTAAGCATATGTGGCGATCCTGTTCCTCGCTGAGCAGCAGTTATCAACTCAGCTTCCTCTGTTCCTTCATGTGTCACGTAATGTAGTGTAGTGGGTATAGTACCATCCTACTTCCTGTCAGCTGTAAATTAACTTGGCGACGATGTGTATCACTCAGAGTGTGGAGTCCTGAATCAATCTGTCAACATTTTGCTTGTGAAACTTGGTGGCTGCTGTCACAGGACGTCCAACTCTTTGTTTATCACGCGGGTCAGATGTTCCCTCCTCACCATCTTTAAACTTACTCGCCCAACGACGCACAGTACTCACATCGACACAGTCATCACCATAATCTGCTTTCTTTCTCTGATGAATCTTCTTTGGGGTGACACCTTCTACAGTCAAGAATTCAATGACTGCATGTTGCTTAAATCGCATTGACCGACCGTCTACGCAGGGTTTCATACTTTACACTGTAACAACCCAACCTTTCAATGCTAAGCTGGAGTTGTAGTGAATGGGCTACGGATCAAGCCAGTACCTGCCGCATACCAATGCTGCCATCTTTTCAAGATTTGCAAAGGTGGAGGCATCAGTTTTGAGTCAACCCTCGTACTATTTGTTAGCGTGTGATGTATCTAGCGGCAGCAAAAGGGAGTTTCAAATATTGGCTTAATACCCCGTTAATAAGCCGAATCACTTTCGAAATTCGGTGAGAAGGGTGATTTTATTACAAGCTTGCATCATGGGCAACATGCACCTGAACTTTCGGTCTGTTAATACACATCCCAGCCGTCACAATCTGTGTTCAATGTAGTGGTATTTCTTTGAAAGACCACTTCACTTGGAGGCAATACTATATCTCGATTCATAAAGCTTGTATAGCTTCTAACATGGATATCGTTAGCGGTACTTGTGTGTGTCTCTAGAACCAAGATGGCTTACTATGCAGGGTGACAGTAACATTGCCGTTGCGATCTTGTTTTTAACATTTGGCCGCTTATAAGACGATTACGTCTCTCTTCCCAAGACGCACTGGAACCATGCACAAGAAAAACAAATAAGACATATCCACCCACTGCGGATTTTCGCTCAGTATTATTTCGTGCCACCAACATGCAGATATTGGCGAAATATTTTACTTAGTAGAGGATGTGTGATAGATTCACTGTCATTGGCAGGGGTGTAAAGTTACTGTGGTCATTGTTCCACCATGTGTAAAGAAAATGACTATGTCCTGTCATAACGGAGATACGGATCTGATGTGGAAGACTGCGGTTTCAGTGCACCGATACCCATGCGGGTGATGAACGATTTTACGTGGAAAATTATGTCCAGTCATAAGAGGGATACATATATTGAAATTTCCAGAGCCACAGTCATCAGGGGGAGGTAGTTACGATACTTCGCTCATTGTTGAAAATCATCGGATTAGGGTTGCAGCCGTTATATTTGATTGTAATTACACTGATAAATGTATGGCTGGTTTCCTAGGACGATATCATTTGGCGTGCGGGCCACGTAGTGGAAGTAACCTGTGACTGCATCAAATGGGCATTTCTCGCTTAAGGATCTCGAGAGTGTTGTTGTTGTTGTTGTTGTTGTTGTGGCCTTCAGTCCTGAGACTGGTTTGATGCAGCTCTCCACGCTAATCTATCCTGTGCAAGCTCCTTCATCTCCCAGTACCTACTGCAACCTACATCCTTCTGAATCTGCTTAGTGTATTCATCTCTTGGTCTCCCTCTGCTATTTTTACCCTCCACGCTGCCCTCCAATGCTAAATTTGTGATCCCTTGATGCCTCAGGACATGCCCTACCAACCGATCCCTTCTTCTATCGAGAGTGGCAGGTACAAAAGAAGTTCCGGCCGGCAGGGTAGTCACTTCTTGGCCTCAACTGCAGGGGAAAGTTCCTGCAGTGGCGCCTTCTGGATAGCTGAATAGAGAAATAATATTCGGTATGCATTGGACTGTCTCTGTGATGTTTTCTTGGAAAACTGAGCGCTGCAAAGTGGGGCGCCTTCCGCGGCTGGGGGTGGTGCACTCTGCCATACACACACCTCCACGACTGTGGTTACGACTGCGGTGTCAGTTTTCTCTGACCTCTGTGTTGGCACTGGCAGTGTATCAGGATATTGGTGTGCTGTGTTTGGAGACTGGGATATGAGTGCATTGGATGTGCGAGTGTTTTGGCGATCTCCGATATATAGCCATGACAACTGCTGTCACCGATTGGGTCATGGTTTGCGTCTGTCTTGTTTAGTGCTTCGCAGTACATCGCAGTGGACTCTGTTATGCAGTGGTATTTGCTGTTGTCTCTATCCTATCACGCAGTACGCTCTTCCTCCTCTCCACTCTGAATGTATTGAAGAGAACCAATTTAGGAAATCTGCAGTGCTTTAAAAACCCAATCACAACGCCAAATTCCCAATTGATCAATTTCTTGTCTGCGACAGTGGTGTTGCTAACACACATCTGTCCAGTCCCTCCTCCAAATTGTTAAAGGAAATAGCACGCAAGCTGAAATTCGAAATTTTAAGCTACCTGCAACATAATGGATTTCCTATCAAATGACCTAACTGTGCGAGCATCCACCAATGGGAGGCAAGGGCGGAAAATACAGTATAGTCTGGAAACTATCGGTAGCAGGATTGAATCCCACCACATACACCAGTTCTAGCATCGACCAATAGGATGCAAGGAAAAACAATCCCGCACAAAGAGTATCAAATTGTTCAAATGGCTCTGAGCACTATGGGACTTAACATCTGAGGTCATCAGTCCCTTAGAACTACTTAAACCTAACTAACTTAAGGACATCACACACATCCATTCCCGAGGCAGGATTCGAACCTGCGACCGTAGCTGTCACGCGGTTCCAGACTGAAGCGCCGTGAACCGCTCGGCCACCAGAGGCCGGCCAAAGAGAATCGATTTAATTAATTACTCAGTCAATTTGATAGTGTGAGGGAATATTTCCAACACATCCATATCTGGGGGGGGGGGTTAGTTTACCAGGTTTCGACCACTTTGTTCAGGGCAAAGGTGGGGTTAGAGTGGCATATGACAAACGCTACCTATTTTTTCTCGAATGTCTTTGTTCCATAGCAGCGGAAGTGTGAGAATGAAGGGATGTACTGACTACCAATGACAGGTCTGGATGAGTGGTGAACTGGACAGGGGGTTGGAAGGGAGGACGGTGGGACATCTTGGTGTGTGTTTGCGTATGCTGTTTCAGACAAACAATAAGCATGCAATGGGGGAGAGACTGGGAGAGATCGATAGAGGGAGAGCATGTTTTTCAAGAAGAATTTCTCAGGTGTACATACCAAAGGGCTGCCACCACATGAAACTTTTGTTCAGGGGGGAAGGGGAGAGGGTTTAGCACAGTCTGGCTGCTGCTGTCACGACACAAGCACAGCGCACGGGTCCAGTGGCAAGGCTCCGGCGAAGCTTTCGACTTGTGGTCCAGCTGGCAACGAGGCTACTACAAGGACAAGGGGCACACGGCGCTTCTGCTCTTACTTATGCCGCAGCGGCAGCGCATGTGGTTTTTTTTCCGACGAAGAAAGTGACCACAACGTAATTATGTGGATGAGTATTGTATGTTGATGGTATCCCATGTGCTATCGGAAAAACGGTGTAAATTGTTTAAATATTCTACACATGCCTTTTATTCAGCAAATTGTTTGAATAAATAATATAACACACACTACAATCAATCTGATGAGACTTTCCTGCCAGTCAAAACTGTGTCAATATTTCCAGAAGGAGTGGGGAACAGAGGAGCTGTGAGATCCATTCCAAGAGGAAACAGAAAGGCTTTTGATCTAACTGTGCAAGGATAACCAATAACGTCATAAGAGCGGACGAGCCATTTTCCACCAGTTTATGATCAACTTCTTTAATTAGTAAGTTAGTTTTATATGAAAAGTAGTGTAGAGTTTCCAGGAAGGCGAAAGGATGACGTGGAAAACCACTTAACAGAACAATAGGTGAAGGAGGATCATAAGTTTGGTAACGAAGCAGCTTGGGATGGGAACTGAACAATATGATAAGGGGTGGGGGAGGGGGTGAACATGGAACAGAACAAGAGGTTAAGGTGTGATTATGCAGAGAGGGGTGATACCGCCATTTCATCTTGAATAAATTTGGGAACAGCGCAGAGAAGGGTGATGCCACATTTCTGTCTTGAATAAATTTGGCAACAGTACAGATTGGCATTAAGCCCACTTTGCCCTTCTACATTTAGGTACACTTGGGTTTAGTTATTGATGGTGAGTAAACAATGAATGTACGTACAAAGAACATGAATACGATGGATGTCATACTGCGCCGCATCATGATCATTGGCCTAAGATGCATAGTATTATTGAACAAATATTGACAAGGA
This sequence comes from Schistocerca piceifrons, assembly GCF_021461385.2. NCBI lineage: Eukaryota > Metazoa > Arthropoda > Insecta > Orthoptera > Acrididae > Schistocerca > Schistocerca piceifrons. The sequence goes on from NC_060140.1 coordinate 35,507,514, forward strand.
TATGTAATGTATGTATGTTAGTCTTGCTAGCTGTATGTGTGATCTTACAGCGACAATACACGCGTGACCTGGATTAAAAATTACGCAAAAGAGAACTAAATTAGAGTCAAATATCTGCTACGTAATTAAAGACTGAATGAGTTACTGCCATATGTGACAGAACTTTTGTTCATGCGGCCACGATATATAAATAATAGACAGCAAAGCACTTCTGAGTAATCATATAGACTGCCATAGTTGTTACATGAACGAGGTAATAATAATTTACGCAGGAGAACGAATATATCTTATGATTGTCGTTTTTCCGTTTTGATGTCAGGATGTTTTGGAAATTCTGGAACGAATGTTGTATGTTCATTCGGTTTAATCGTTACGGATTTCTGGAGGCGATTCTACATCCATTATCTTTGCTTGTAAATATTTAAACGGCAAAATAAATGGAAATGAGCGTAAGGCATCGTTGTCCGGGAGACCCCAACCGGTGAAGTTCGGCCGCCAGGTGCAGCTCTTATTAGTGGACGGCACACTGGGCGACTTGCGCGCCGGTGGTGAGGGTGAAATGACAATGAGGACAACACAACACCCAGTCCACCTGCCGAGAAAATCTCCAACCCGGCCGGGAATCGAACCCGGGCCCGCTCGCATGGGAGGCGAGCACTTTACCACTCAGCTAAGGAAGCGGACATTTTAAAAGTAATATACCGCATCTTAGGTCATAGTGTGTCAAACTGTGATCCCTATCACATTCACATTCTTTGTACTTAGATTCAGTGTTACATGTTGTCAGTAATTGCAGCTACATACTGTGCGTGAGTGCGTATGACGGGAAAATCTATGTTATCAGAACTAATTTGCAGTGGACACCACTGTAGGTCCCCAAAACGTGACGAGCTTTTCTTTCACAATCTCCTCGTTACTGATTACTTCATTTGCGTTATTTCGGTAGCACCAAGATCACAGCGTGTTGCTGCGCAAGATCCGGAGAATAAATTCCCTTTAACACCTCCATCTCATGGAAAGCGACTGGTTGCATGTTTACATCCAAATCAATCTGTAACAAAATTTTATTGTTCTAGCACTGAGGCAACAAACCTTGGCTACATCTCTATGAACGGAATCATGCAGTTGACATGTATTATCTGCAACACAAATAACAAAACATGAGTTTCATAGTAATGTCTTACGGAAAAGTCACCTTTATTTCTCCACTTCTCTTTCCTCCTAGTTCACAGTCTCTATGAGTGCCAACGTCAGCTTCTATTCTCTAGGGAAGAAGGGAAGAGTCTTTACAGGGAGAAACAAAATCTTATGTCTACCGCACAGTGACTATGCATGTAGAAAATCAGCAACGTGTGTCACTGTTATACGACACTCCCGCAGCCACTCAAGCTTTGCTTTCTTCACCATTTTGGAAATGTATGATGTACAGGTATATTCTTTCTTGTATCATCCTACCAACAATATTCAGTTCACTTACGTTGGCTGTAAATACAATAAACAAATAACAAAAATCTTTTTTTCCATTGAGGCAATGGCCACTTTCGAAGGGACATAACATAGGTGAAAGTATCCGTATAATTTAAATTGACATCTATTTCATGGATTTGCAGTGTATCTTGGGCCATTCGTATTGCTCGTGTATTCTTCGCGTCAAACGTGAGTGAAGAAGAAAGTGATACTATGAATAAAACAATTAGGAAGTTTGGAATGGTCAGTACTTCGGGGCAATATATTCTGTCTAGATGTGAATGACGGGAAATCGTCATGCATGCAGAAGTCTGGAGAAAGTTTCCATTCAGTTATGGAAGAGGTGATGAAAATGACGATGTCATGGAAGATTTCAGAAAGTATGATGGTTATTGATGTAACTGGCAAAATACGCACATGTTGTTGCAGTCATCACCACCATGACTAGTGTCATTTGCGACCGTATCTTCGTGCATAACTACTTCATCCTTCGTGCAGCCATGGTAAACTATTGGGAAGTGTGCTTCTGTAGCGTACGTAAAGAACTTTCTTAAAGAAATATTGCATGTGTACAAAGCAATATCTGCGTATTGTGGTCAACGCTGATCGTACCTTTACTCCTCTCTCTCCTTCCCGTCTCTCCCACACACCATAAACGCTGGTCCTTAGCGCGTCGAGGCTTCTACAGTCAAACCGACCCTTCATTGAGTCACGTTGTGCTACAAAGCTCTGTACTCCACAATTCCTAATTAGTAATTGGTATTGGAATATTTCTCTTTTCCAACTTTCATTTCACCACCTGTATTTAGTATCGACCTCAAATTTTCCGTCTTCTGCCATTCCGCACCGCAAACGGTAAAACTCGTCTTTACTTCTTGCGGTGTCTCGTTTGAAAGTCTTATTACCTCACCATCGTCTGACATTGATCGACTACACTTCTTTACTCTAGCTTTATTTTTATCCTTGTTCAACTTAAAAGCATTTTCCAGTGCAAGCCGAGTTGTTGCTGAATGTTCTTTGACGGACTGCGCTAGCCACGTTTCTGCGCTGCCACGCTTACACGCCCGCGTCTAAAGCGGAACTCTACGTTACTTGCGTCTAAGTGGTATAGTCGTTCCGCTTTGCTGGACTAGATGCCTAGTTCACAGTTTTTTGGTGTCTTCAGTCTTTACTCACTTCTATTTTATTTCAACTGTGTCCAGAGTGACGATTGGTGTAAGCCAAACATCTAATACTGAAGTAGAAAAACGTACTCCACTCCACAGCTAAGCCCGCGGATCCTTGCGGTGGGTGAAGAGAAAAGAGCAGAAACGTCAGCCCTTATTTTGTGTTGCTCTGTTAGAAAGGAGGATTGCAACAGCTCTGAAAGTAAGCAGAAACAATGTTGGAAGTTCGGCAAAGGACGTCCAGGACTCTATATGTGGTCACATACGTAACTACTATAACAAAAGTAAACATCACACGCTATCGAAAACGCTTGTGTCGCTTCAAGATGATGATCTTTTGAAAGGCAACGGTTTTTTGCTGCGTACAGTGCCCAAAGGCATAGGCTTTAACTATTCAGCATTTATCAATGGACGTAAAATATTAATAGAAAGATCAGATGATGTTTCATGGCAGAGCAGATTTCTGTGAAGGAAATCGTTATGATATCTGAAAGTATTATTTGGGTAGATGGAGCCTGCGTTAACGCCAGTCATTCGTTACGAAAAAGTTGTAGTGATGGGTCCCCTGAAGGCGCAACCTCACTATCCGTTGGAAGAGGGGGGGCGAATTATTCTTTCACGTGTATGTTCTGTGGGGGCTTCTGTGCTAACTCGCCGGTTAGTGTTTCGTTATAGAATGACAGGCGATTATCATGAACAGACGAATAGTGAAGCGACGCTTTTGAGATGTGGTTCGAATCATCGCTTATGACGAAACTCACATTCAGTCGGCTATTAGTCACTGTTACAGATAAGTGTCCGTATCATTTAGTTCTTCATGACAAAACAACAACTTTGCAACAACGAAAGACGAAGTTATTCAGTGATTGAAGAGACACAAGTTGTGGGTTTTCGTCTTAAGTATATATTTGAAGAATGCTGAACTGATAGAAATTGTGGCACAAAAGAAAACATAATATCCCTTCGCAAACACGCTAGACATGACCTACTTGACCTCGTGCATATCGTTACCGTGTAAAGTAGCCATGGGTCAGCCTACGGAAGAATGATACGAACCATTGAAATCGAATGCCTTTACATGTGATCAGTCTAGACCCTACCACCAAATAACTAGTACAGGTATGTTCGATTATTGATTTATTCCACGTCCATTAACTACGTGAGCTCAAAATGGAGGAAAGGAGTCCGCCAAAACCTCAACAATTCTCACTTAAAGGGGGAGGTCAATTAAAATCTCACGTTAACTTTTCATCTTAGAAAACTCCCATGATTATAAAACGTAACATTTCGTTTTATGAAGTCAATCCAAAACATAGAGATTGTGATCTGAACTGATTCCGTTATACGTACGTATGTCTGGGATTTCCCAACCTGAAAGGCGTGCCGTAGAAATACCGGATTTCATTCGGAAAGTTCCCTCCCAGAGCGGCCGAATTCACTCATGTCAGCTGACACAGAGTAGCGGATAATTTGCAACTCATAAATGTGTGTTATTGTGTTTAAAATGAGTTTGTACCAAAAATTTACAATGTGTGTAAATTTACTTGGCCTGCTGACAACTCAAACAAACGTCCCAGAGGGAGATTAATCTTTTCTGAAAGGAAGCTAAGCTCAAGATCACGGGCAAGAATTTTCTTAGTGATCATATAAATTTATAAAGTGATAAGACACGCAACGATAAGGCTAGGATGACGGCACAAACATGTTGCCTTACATATGAATAATAAAGTTCAGTGACATTAATCTATATCAGCAAAATGTCAATTTTTTAGCGATCTGTTAAAACATTTAGGTTTAGTATTTTCAGGAACCATTGGTTGGTCCATCCGATGGTTGTAGTCATGAATACTAGGCCCTGCTCAGGATTGCTGCATTTAAAGCATTGTGTTCTTATGTCTTAAAGTGTTTAATACAGTTTCTCTATGATAACATGCTTTATTAAAGTATTTTTAATCAATGTTTGAAACAAATAAAAAGCTATAAACGCAGGCTTCCGACGAATTTTCCCATTCAATAAAATGTTTCTGTTTTCGTGACAGCATTGTCAATGTACACAAAACTACCGACGTTTCGGTCCCTATTGTAAGCGACATGGAAGGTTATGATAAATGGATGAAGGATCTTCTGAGCGAACCCATTTATAAGAAACTTAAGGGAGATCCGACGGCCAAGACAATCAAATCGACGCAAGCACTGCTGAAGCAAAGTAGAATGAATGTCCACACGGCCAGAAGAGTCAACCCACAAGTTCCACAGGCACCAAGAACATACGGTGTACCGACGGTCCATAAAAAGGCCTTTCCTTTACGACCGACTGTATCATTAATTCACCACCGTACGATCTAGCAAAGGAACTGGCTCCAAAACTCCGACATTTGGTGGGCCACACAAATTCGTACGTTAAGAACTCCACCCATTTTGTGGAACCTTGAAAAGTGTATCTCGGCCACAGACGTGATAGTTAGCTTCGACTTGAAGTCTTTATTCACCGTGAACATCTTAGAGGAACGCATGGCACCCGACATCTGTGATCTAGTGCGCCACGTATTTCAGGTGGTAAGGGCAATTTTATGAAGAGAAAGACGGTGTAGCTACGGGCTCCCCTCTCTACCTTATTGCAGCAGACATCTTTATCGAAACTTTGAAGAAACAGCTCTCCTTTCCACACCATTTCGCTCAGAATGCTGCCTCCGATATTTTGATGATACTTTCCTTACCTGCCAACATGGAGAGGAAGAGCTACGAAATTTCCACCGGGAGCTCAAACAGCAGCACAGCAGAATCCAGTTCACTATGGAGATGGAAAAGAATGAGGTGCTGCTGAGGCGTGGCTGGCTCAAGTCGCCATTGTCTTGGGTTAAACCTCGGTTGCAGCCCTGTCTTTTTATTTCTCCTGCGGTTATCACGATAATGTTGCTGTCCTCTCCGTGAGTGGCAGCAGCAGCGTGTATCGACGCTAGTACTGTTGCACTATCTTTGGAGTGTCGGTCGGTTGGCGTGGGCCAGCGAGGAAGTCTCCGTCGCGTGTTCTCTGGCCGGGGCGGCTGGTGACGTGCACGCGCGGTTGGCGTGTGAGGTGCTGTTTGGCGGTGCTACGAAGTTCGTCGCCCACCGATCTTGGACATGAAAGTTGAGTGCTCACTTAACCTACTGTCGAGCCTCAACTGTTTACATTTCTTAGCTTGATACTGGTTGTCGCTTTTGGGACATTCCCGCGAGCAACAACGTGTGTGTGTATTCAAGTCGGCTAAGATTCCAGCATCCTTCTTGTGGAGTTAATTTATTACCTGTTATTGAAGTTTACCAGCGGTATCTTCTGCCTTGTGGCCGTTGACGTTCCGGTTACCTACCCTCGTCGTTGACGTAGTATTCAGCAGTGTATTTTCCTCGTAGTGTTGATGCTGTCCAGCGCGGGCTGTAGTTCGACAGCTGTGTTTTTGGTCATTGTATTGAAATATTGTGGTCATTTTGCCGGTTGTGTGGAGCGGAACTGATTTTGTTCATTGGGCGGTCGGCTGTCTATCGGCTGGGTTGCCTTCAGATTAAGAAGTCGTTGGACAGGCTGCCTGTCTCACCTAAACGGGCGTTAGTGTTACAATCAGGCCGACCCTTGGAAACTTCTGAGCGCCGGTCCTTGTGTGTTACATAGTAATTTCCCTGTTTTGGGTTGTAGTTATTTAGTTGACACATGGCAGAGTATCAATATCTCTTAAATTAATGTTCTTGTCTTGCCCTTAAGGCATGAGATTGTTATTCTTTATAGGGGGCTTCAGTTGAATTTTGCATGAAATGTTTTAAGATAAGGCCTTTTGCCTTTTGATTGTAACTCTTCTTGTTGCGTAATATGCAGCCTCCAGCCAGGTTCCATTAAAATTAAATTTCTAAGGCCTTCAGCCTGTTTAGAATGGAGATTTAGAAAATATTTTTGGGTGGAACCTCCAGAAAAACCATGTATTTCTCTTTCTTGCTTAGGCCGTGTGTCTTGAATTTTGAGTGTGGCTTTCAGCCGATCTAAAGTTAATCAAAGGAGGTCGATTAAAGTTTTGAGAGTTTTGCATCCTTGTTGTAATATTGTGTGTTGATAAATAAAGTTTGTACGTTGAGTGCAACTGACAGCAACTTATTTTGGCCCCTTTCCACAACCTAATCCACTCTGTCCTGCTAGCCCACGCATTTGACTGCGTTTCCTCGACGTGGAACTGTACAGAAAGCCTGATGGTAAAATGGGCCATAGAGTGTATAGGAAGCGAACCGGTATTGACAGGTACCTGGATGCCTCCTCCCATCATCACCCTACACGGAAGAAATACGCCCCGCGCACTTTGACCAAGAGATCTCACAGGATCAGCGATGAGGAACATCTAAAGGCTGAACTACGAAACCTCAAGTCCATTTCTTGTGCCAATGGTTATGGAATGAAACTAATAGATAAAACTATGCCGACAAAGAATAAAGGCAATAGAGGAGACCAAAAGGAAGCACAAAAGATCGCTCTACTACCACATGTTCAAGGCGTGGCCTGCAGAGTAGCAGCAGAATAAAAGATGTTCTTCGCGTAACGAAACATACAGCTGACAAACTACATTGTGCTGTAGTTTACGTAATCAGGTGGGAATGTGGATTAGTGTACGAAGGCGAGACGGGGCGACCCATCAGCACACGGAAATCTGAACACGACAGACACATTCGACTAAGGCAGCACACCAAGTCAGCGGTGGCAGAACACCAGGATGAGGGCGGCAAACAGATTGATTTTGGTGAAGCAGGCGAACTGGGGATACAGCCTCATACCCACAGCAGGAAAATTAGGCAATAGAAACAGGCAATCGACCGGCCAATATGACGGGCACCAACTTCGCCAACTTCGGACGGCTTGACTGCCAGCAATGGCAGCGCTACGGGACGACACCTCACGGGACACACAGGCGCTCGGGCCGCCGCAGCGGCCGCAGGTACGCAGAGAGCTGGCGCGCCTCGGCCGGCGCTAGAAAGCAGCAAAACAACGCCACGTCACAGCTGCCGCCTGATTTCCCATTCGCCGATTTCCACCAATTACAAGCAGTGATGCAAACACCTATCTAAACGTCTGGTTTCCACCAATGAAAAGAAACAATAAAAACACCAGTAAGGATTTCTAACATCCCTCCCCTTTATCCTAAACAGCCTGTCAGAATTAGATAACAGCCGTGTCTGCAGGTATATAAGAAACAAAGTCTCCTCGAGCAGTGACATCCGCTCCCGCCTCCCCATCACCCGTTTTGGCCCCAACGCCTCCCTCGCCCTTGCTCCTTCTCCGTCTCCTACCCGCCAACCCCAACCCCCGCGTCGCCCGCCAACCCTCACCGCCGTGATCACTCGGCTCAGTCCGACGATCACGGAGGAGGAGGTGTTGGCGGAGCTCGAGGCGCATCCCACGCTGGAGGTGCGGGCGGTCCGCCGCATTTTCAACTCGGCCGGCCCCACTCGCCTTATGCGGGTTTTCTCCGAGGACGCCCCCTCCATTGACCGTCTCCTGAAGGAGGGTGCCCTCCTCTTCCACCAGCGCTACAAGGTCGACCCCTCCCATTCCCCTCCTCAATCCCTGCGCTGCCACAGGTGTCTGCGCTATAATGCACACCCAACAGCTGAGTGCCACGAGGCCCCCAACTCCCCGCATTGTAGGCAAGCGCACTTCCTCCGGCAGTGCCCTAACCTTTATTCCCCTCCCTCCTGCAATACCTGCAATCTCCCCCATCCCACCTACTCCCAAAAGTGTAAAGCCCGACCCTCTTCGACCACTCCTGAACTCACTGTCCCTGTCCGTCCCCTGGACGCCCCCACCCCTCCTGGCAATTCCCTTCGTCCCCCTCCCACCGCTGAGGGCATCATCAGGTTCCTCACCATCGTCCTTCAAAATGTTCATCCCTTTCAGCGCCCCCACACCCTCCAGCAGATCTCTCTCGCTGCCCGTTCCATATTCCACCTCAAGATGTACGCCACCTACTCCAACAACCAGACCCATTTCACCTTCTCCCGTCTTGACACCCTCGTCTAAATCCCTGTCATGGCGAGACAGCAACGTATCCTTTTCAACAATATCCGCTCCCTTCCCGCCAACAAGAACCTTTTCCTGCACACCCTTGCCACCCACTGCGTGGATGCGTTCCTCCTCAATGAAACCTTCCCCCAACCTCGCCACTCCATCCACACCTCACCCTATCTCCGCCACCGCTCCGATAATCCCCTCTCAATTGCGCGTGGCGGAGTTGCCATTGGTCACCACCGCCAGATCCCCGTTCGGCTCCAACCTCTCCTTCCCGACCCCACTGAACACCTGATCCTTAGTCTCTTCTTCCCCGGCCTTACCGTTACCTGCGCCACCATCTATGTCCGCCCTAACGCCCCTATTCCCTTCGACTTCCTCTCCCACATCGACCGTACCTTCTCCTCCTACGTCATCGCCGCCGACCTCAACATCCATAGTCGTTCCGCGGCCCAGTTATGGCGGTGGCATCGGTTCCTCTCCTCCCTTCAAGGCGACCTCATCCCCATCCCCCAGCACACCCGTCCCGAATCCAACTCCACTCCTGATGTTATCCTCTCCTCCCCCAACCTCCTTGGCCGCATAACGGTGGATGTCCTGGAGCCTATTGGTAGCGACCATCTCCCTGTCCTCCTCACCGTTTCAGACGGTCGTCGCCCTCGCCCCGACCCTCGTACTGACCCTCCCCCTAAGTATGTCCACGACTATTCCCAAGCCGACTGGAATGCCTACCGGGATACCCTTTCCACCCAGGTCGATAGCCACCCTCTCACCTACCACCACCCTGACGATGTCACCCATGCCGCTTCCTTTCTCCAGCAGACCTTGTCTGAGGCCGTGGAGGCCCACGTTCCTACTGTCGCCATCCACCCCCACCGTCCTACCTTACTCCCACAGGCCGTCCTCCTCCTCCGTGAATCCCGCCGTCTCTACCGTGCCTTCCTCCACACGCGTGACCCGGACACACTACGACGCCACCGGCAACTCCAGCGACACATTCGTAATTTGCTCGCGGCTAAGAAACGCTGGGACTGGCGACAGATATGCACCCGTTTAACTGCTACCCTACCTATCAACTCGTCCAAGTTCTGGTCAGCCTTCCGTCGCCTTACCGGAACTAAACCCTCCCCCTACTATCCTCTTCTCCATGATGATCACCCTTTCCCTGACACCCTTAGTAAGGCCAATCACTTTGCCTCCTATCTCTCCGATGTCTTTTCCATCCCCGATGATCCCCAGTTCGATTACTCCCTCTTTCCGGATATCCGCGATTGAACTGACACCTCTGTCCCTCCCCTCGCTCCTGGTTTTCAGTACTTGGACAACATTGCACACACGGAACTCAATGCCCCTATCACTACTCAGGATCTCATTGCTACACTCCGCACAAAACGCAACACCGCTCCTGGTCACGATCGTGTCACCTACCGTCACCTTCGTGAAGCTCCTGTCTCTTTCCTCTCCACGCTGGCCAGGCTCTACAGTGTAGTCCTGTCCACCGGTTACTACCCCGACCTGTGGAAAACCTCACGTATCCTCATGTTCCTTAAGCCTGACAAACCGCCGTCTACCGTCTCCTCCTACCATCCCATCAGCCTTACCTCGGTCTTCAGCAAGGTCCTGGAATCTATCCTCACCCGACGCATCCACCAGCATCTCTGCCAGCCCCGCCTCCTTCCCGTTACCCAGTGTGGCTTTCGGCCATCCTTCTGTTCCGACGACCTCCTTCACCTCACTCATCTCCTTTCCAAACAGCTTAATTCCCGTCGCTCCGCAATCTTCCTCTCCCTGGACCTCGAACGTGCCTATGACCACGTATGGCATTCTGGTCTCCTCTTCAAGCTCCAAACCTTCGCCCTTCCCATTAACTACGTCCGTCTGGTCGGCTCCTTTCTCTCCCACCGTCCATCCTATGTCACCATCCATAACACAGATTCCTACACCTTTTTCCCCTCTGCCGGTGTGCCCCAAGGCACCGTCCTCTCCCCCCTTCTGTACCTTTTGTACACAGCGGACATGCCGCCGCCGTCACCCCCCGTCCACCTTCTCCAGTTCGCCGATGACACCGCCTTCCTTGCCCTTGCCCCCACCCTACAGCGCTCCCAACACCTTCTCCAATCCCATCTTGACCGGTTCACTGCTTGGTGCAACCAGTGGTTGCTCAAGGTCAATCCCTCCAAAACCCAGGCGATCATTGTAGGCAAAACCACCCCTTCCTTCCGCCTCCTTGATTTCTAAATCACCATCTATGGCCGTCCTATCGCCCTCACTCCCACCCATAAGTACCTTGGCGTCACCCTCGACCGTCGCCTCTCCTGGACTCCCCACCTCCGGACAATCCAAGCCAAGGTACGCTCCCGACTCAGTCTCCTCAAGTCGTCTCCGGCCGTACGTGAGGTCTGGACCCCTCCACCGTCCTCCACACCTATAAATACCTCATCCGCCCTATCCTTTGTCATGCCCATCCGGCTTGGATCTCCACCCCCCCCCACCTTTTATAAATCCCTCCAAATCCTTGAACGCCATGCTCTCCGCCTCACCTATTGCATCCGTCTCCCCTCCCCTACGCGGATCCTGTACGATCTCATCCCCTTACCCCACCTCCTCCTTTTCCTTGAAAGGATATGGATCCTGTACACCTCCCATAAACTTGATCCTCGTCACCCGCTCATCTCCCCGATCCTCTCTCACCCCCGCCCGCTGCCGCACCTGTATTCCCACGTCCCACCCGGTCTCCATCTCTCCTTACCCTCTCCCAAGGTGGCTTCCGCCAGCTCCCCCTCCCTGATGATGTCCTCCTCCCCTCCATCTACCTCTCCTATCAACTTTGACCCTGCCCCACCCCCCACTTCCGGTGTCCTTTCCTTTAGGCACCCTCCATCCCTTCTCTTCCCTTCCCTTCTCTTTCCTTTTCCCCCATCCCCTCCCTCCACCCCTCTTCCCCCGGGCTTCCCCTCCCCCCTCCTCCCTCCCACCTATCTCCCCTGCGCGTGGCTTCTCTGCTCTCCCCTCTCGCTCTCCCACTCCCCTTCCTCCTCCTCCTCTCTTGGCAGGTCCCCGGACTCGCACACGCATAGTGAACATTCGCGCGCCGGAGGTCATCGCCATTAGTGTCTCGTGTGTGTGCCTTCGTTTGTGTTTAGTGTTTGTTCGCCGTCACGCCGCCACTGTTCACGTGTACCGTCGCCATCATCCCTGTTTTGTGCGCTGTGTCGACTAGTGTCAGTGTTGTTTTCTCGTCAGGCGTGAACGGCTCCGTGTTTTTTGTTTTTTGGTGTCTACATTGTTTTGCCCGCCATTTTTGATTGTATTCTCTGTGTCCCCTCTATTTATTACTTATTGTCAATCTCAAGGTTGAAGAGCGGCGTACTCAGCTGCTGACAGCCCGCCTTGTGTAAGGTGATAAAATTACAATATAGAAAGAAAAAAAAACTCGAGCAGTAAACAAGACACCCTGAAGAAGGTCGCTTGCTACAGGGACTGAAACGTCGGTTGTTTTATATATATTGACAATGCGATCACAAACCCAGAAAATTTTTTTGGAAATGAAAAGATTTTCAGTTTACGTGCATGTTAATTGGTTCAAATGGCTCTGAGCACCATGCGAATTAACTTCTAAGGTCATCAGTCCCCTAGAACTTAGAACTAATTAAACCTAACTAACCTAAGGACATCACACACATCCATGCCCGAGGCAGGATTCGAACCTGCAATCGTAGCGGTCGCTCGGTTCCAGACTGTAGCGCCCAGAAGCACACGGCCTTTCCGGCTGGCACGTGCATGTCCTAATGTTTGTTAGTACAGTGTTTTATACAGATTACTGAAGAGATAGCACATGAATGCCGATCGAGTGAGTGACGAATTATGGAAGGCGGTATCGCGCCCAAATTTGTATTTACTTATGTGAAGAAATTATTTTCAAAAAGCCAAGATTGTAGAATCTATTTGGTAGTTGTCAAAACAGTCAGTTTAACTATACTCACTACAATGAACCTTCAAATAACGTAGTTAGCTTCTCTTGTCCGCTTTCACGGAAAGAAATGTAATAGATGAAATAGAAGCTTAAAGTATGTTTAGTAAATATATTTTCTATTTAAAATGGTCAGGGCAGACCACAAGTGAGGTTGAAGGGGAAGGGGGGGGGGGGGAGGGTCGGTACATCACGTTTCACGAAACTTCACAAATGGGAGGAAATAAAATCAATAAAAGTACAGGCAATCAAAAAAGCAGCTAACATAACTAAACGCCGTTCCCTTACCACATCTGAAAGAAACATCAGCAAACGTAACAGTACTCGCAATTCATCCAATTTGTTAGGAAGAAAAGCAAGGGGCAGAGGCAGGAGCACCTCCGAAAAGCAGCACCTACCACGTGCACAGCACGCAGCACGGTCAGCACGGAAGTGTGGCCACTGCGTTACCTCAGTCACGGTGCGCAGTGCGATTTGGCCAGGGATTTCCCGACGTACGCGCAATCACGTCGCGGTTTGACCATCTCCGGCCAATCCACAAAATGGCTAGATACACGTCGATTCTTTCGAGTTATCGAACTTTGGCCACAGTTCGTAAAGGTGGACCAATTCGCGATCTGGCCGCTCTTCAGGCTGTTACCGAGTGGTGCGCCTTACGTTCTCCTTCAGAGTCTGTCGGGCCCGGATGCCCTCACTGCGACGCGACTGTCTCGCGAGTGTAGGCTGTCGCCGCAGCACACCAGCTGTCTCCGTGCACGCGACGTCACGCAGAGCACAGCATTACGCAGAGGCGGGAGGAAAGCGTGTCACCTGTCTCCGCCGTGGCAGCAGTGGTGTCAGGTACCGAGCAGCCGTTGCTGCTACCCTCTTACTTGTTCTGATCTCTGGAAGGGGTAAGCCTAGCGCCCAGGGGCTCGCTCCTACCACACACTCAACAGAGCTACAGGAGAAAGTCACACCGGAAACCTCCGCCAGGATGAGATTCAAAGGCAGAAGAATTCTTCCGGCGATCGCTGATGTTCATTACAATTGTCAACTATTTTATTAAGTGGCGAGAATTAAGTTCAAAGAGCAATAATAAATCCACTTATGATTAGTGCATGAGATGTGTCAGTCTGGCATGAGACTGCCACATATCACCTGCAGCCTCAGGTAGGTTCCTAATTCCCTAAAGGATTTTATCCCTTAATAACAAGAATGGAGGTACTTCTATTGCTAATGTCAATGCTTCTACTTGTTCATTCATTCGTTTAGATTTATTGTTGTTGTGGTCTTCAGTCCAAAGGATGGTTTGATGCAACTCTCCATCCTGTGGAAGCCTCATCATCTCCGTGAACTATTGCAACCTACGTCCTTCTGAACTCGCTTGCTGTATTCATCTGTTGGTCTTCTTCTTCTGCAATTTTTACCCTCCCTCCCCCCCCCCCCCCCCTCAACGCCACCCACCAGTACTAAATTGGTGATCCGTTGATGCCTCATGATGTGTCCTACAAACCGACCCCTTCTTCTAGTCAGATTGTACCACAAATTTCTTTTCTCCCCAGCTCTATTCAGTACCTCCTCACTAATTACGTGATCTACCCATTTAACCTTCAGTACTCTTTTTTAGTACCACATTTCAAAAGCTTCTATTCTCTTCTTGTCTAAATTTTTTATCGTCCGATTTTCACTTCCGTACTTGCCAACACTCCATACAAATACTTTCAGATAAGGCTTCCTGATACTTAAATCTATGCTCAATGTTAGCAAATTTCTCTTCTTCAGAAGCGATTTTCTTGCCATTGCCAGTCTACATTTTATATCCTCCCTACTTCGATCATCATCAGTTATTTTACTTCTCAAATAACAAAACTCATCTTCTAATTTAAGTGCCTCGTTTCATAATCTAATGCGCCCACCATCACCTGATTGCATTCTACTTCATTCCATTATCCTTGTTTTCCTTTTACTGATGGTTCAAATGGTTCTGAGCATTATGGAACTTAACATCTGAGGTCATCAATCCCCTAAAATTTAGAACTACTTAAACCTAACTAACTTAAGGGCAGCACACACATCCATACCCGAGGCAGGATTCGGACCTGCGACCGTAGCAGTCGCGCGGTTCCGGACTGAAGCCCCTAGAACCGCTCGGCCACAGCGGCCAGTGGCCTTGTTTCGACTTAAGTCTTTGAGTGCTTTGTCAAATTCGTCACGCAGTATCATGTCTCCCTTCTCATCTTCCTCTACGTACTATTCTATCTCCATAATATTGCCCTCAAATCCATCTCCCTCTATACATTCCTCCCACCTTCTGCTTTCCATTCATTACTTTGCGCTAGTTTCCCATCTGAGCTTTTGATTTTCATACAGGTGGTCATCTTTTCTCCAAATATCTCTTTAATTTTTTCTGTAAGCAGTATCTATCTTACACCTATTGATGTATGCTTACATCTGTCCTCTAGTCAATCCTCCTTAGTCATTTTCCACTTAGTGTCGATCTCATTTTTTAGACATTTGTATTCCCTTTCGCCTGCTTCATTTATT
The DNA here is from genome assembly GCF_021461385.2 of Schistocerca piceifrons. Taxonomy (NCBI): domain Eukaryota; kingdom Metazoa; phylum Arthropoda; class Insecta; order Orthoptera; family Acrididae; genus Schistocerca; species Schistocerca piceifrons. Next base: position 35,522,665 of record NC_060140.1, read on the forward strand.
GCATTTCTATGTTTTCTCCTTTCATCAATCAAATTATCTCTTGTGTTACCCAAGGATTTCTACTCTCCCTACTTTAGCTACTTTATCCTCTGCTGCCACCACTATTTCATCTCTCAGAGTTACCCATTCTCGTTCTTCCGTATTCTTTTCCCCTGTTCGTGTCAATCGTTCCCTAATGCTCCCTCTGAAACCCTTTACAACCTCTGGTTCAAATGGCTCTGAGCACTATGGGACTTAACATCTTAGGTCATCAGCTCCCTAGAACTTAGAACTACTTAAACCTAACTAACCTAAGGACATCACACACATACATGCCCGAGGCAGGATTCGAACCTGCGACCGTAGCGGTTGCGCGGTTCCAGGCTGTAGCGCCTACAACGTCTGGTTCTTTCACTTTATCCAGGTCCCATTTCCTTAAATTACTGCCTTTTTGCAGATTCTTCAGTTTAAATCTGCAGTAATAACTAATGAATTGTGGGCAGGGTCCACATGTGCTCCTGGAAATGTCTTACAATTTAAAATCTCCTTGCAAACTCTCTGTCTTATCATTATACAAACAGTCTGAAACTTCCCGGTGTCTCCAGGTCTCTTCCATTTACACAACCTTCTTTCGTGATTCTTAAACCAAGTGTTAGCTATGATTGTGCAGAATTCTACCAAGTGGGTTCCTCTTTCATTCCTTTCCCCCAGTCCATATTCAGCTGATGCTTTTGTTTCTCTTGCTTTTTCTACTATGGAATTCCAGTCCCTCATGGCTATTAAATTTTCGCCTCCCCTAAGTATCTGAATAATTTCTTTTATGTCATCATCCATTTCCTCAGTCTCCTACTCATCTACGGACCTAGTTGTCATATAAACTTGTACTGTAGTAGTGGGTGCGGGCTTCATCTTGGCTACTATAATGCGTTAATTATGCTGTTCATAGTAGCTTATCCGCATTCTTCATTACTAAACCTACTGCTACATTACCCCTATTTGATTTTGTATTTATAACCCTGTATTCACCTGATCTGAAGTTCTGTATCTCCTGCCACCAAACTTCACTAATTCCCACAATATCTAACTTTAACCTAGCAATTTCCCTTTTTGAATTTTCTATGTGCCCAATTAAGGGATTTGACATTTCACGCTCCGATCCGCAGAACGCCAGTTTTGTTACTTACGACAACGACGTCGTCCTAAGTAGTCCCCGCCCGGTGATCCGAATGGGGGACTGTTTTACCTCCGGAATATTTTAACCAAGAACATGTTATTATCATTTAACCACACAGTAGAACTGCATAGCCTCGGGAAAAAGTATTGCTCTCGTTTCCCCTTGTTTTCAGCCGTTCGCAGTACCAGCACAGCAAGGCGGTTTTGGTTGATGTTACCAGGTCAGTCAATCGTCCAGATTGTTGCCCCTGAAACTACTGAAAATGCTGCTGCCCCTCTTCAGAAACCACACGTTTGTCTGGCCTCTCAACAGATACCCCCCCATTGTGGTTGCACCTACAGTACTGCTATCTGTAACGCTGAGGCACGCAAGGTCCATGGTTCAAATGGGGAGGTGGGTTAGACTTAACACTGATGTATCTCAACAGATTGTTTGCACATCTACTACTAGGTCTTCCAACATTTCTGGTAATTTCTGGTCTCAAGCAATAATTGCAGAAGGTAAGAAGTTATGGGTCTTACATAACGTCGACGGTCGTACTACGAGACCTGGAACCAGATCTCAGATTCGACAAGCATCGGAAAGAAATTCCGTCCCAGCACTCGCACTAAATTATTCAGAGACAGCTCGGAGAGCCTACAGGCAGTCTATCAGGAAACAAACTGAGCTCCGCAGTGAAGATCAGAAACTTAGCGCTCGTCTGCTCAGAGCTTATAGTGTTGTGATAGCAACATGTGTTTCCAGCGAGAAATGGAAAGAGAATGAAACTTCGAATGCCGAAATAGTCCAATGCAACGCCTGACACGCTGAGATAATGTGCAGTGCAGCACAGTAAGCGACGCCTGCAGCACGTGTTGTATTGTTAGTCGGCGGCACTACAAAGAAGGCGCGGCGCGCTGAGGTCAGCTGTGTATCACAACTATGTATCTGCCACCCGCAGAACGCGACTCGTGTGAACCCCAAACGTAGAATGCAACACACGTATGTTATGTCTTTTATGAGGCAACTGGGACAGGCTCTGTGTGACACAGAGAACTGTCTCCACATCAGTCTGTCAACAAGACTTTCATTACAACAGCAATACGAACTCCCCAACCTACATACCGTGATGTTTGCAAGGGAGCGTGCGGCGTGGAAACTGGATCTGTGCCTACAGATTCTCTTCATCTGGACGTACAGGTCTTCCCCGATGCCTGGAGATCATCGAAAAAGGTACCAAAGGGGTACCTTGGGTTGAGGTGGGAGGTGAGTCAGTCAAGTTTCTGCAACCAATCACCTGGATTAACAATTAAAAAAATAAATATTAAAACAATAATAATAAAACGATTCATATTTTTTCTCCTAACATATAATCCTCTCTATAGTAAATTACCAAAGAAGAAATATGCATAACAAAAGACATAAAAAATGAGAGATATTCAATCCAAAATTAAACTTATATTCGAAAACGCCCTTTGCTATCGACCATAATTCGAGAGTTACACTGTGCTGGAACTGGATCTTGCAGTTGTCGTACAGCCCTATAGTCAACATTTCGTCGATGGGTTTGTCTTGCGCACTATCACACTGCATCCACATTGTGAACACGTTGCTACAGAAGGCAGGAATCGGCAGAATGTAACATATCTGACACTTTAGTGATAAGCGAAGTAAAGTCGTATGTCCTGATTGGCTGGGATACCCTCAACAGTGATTTTGTGTCGCCTTTATGCGAGTTCTTTCAACTGAACTTTTGCGACTTGTGGACCATTAATGTACCCCAGTAATCCTAACAGGGAAAGGGAGCTACACTTTATGACACGGAATCTCAGTCGTGTGTCGCTTCTGGCATGTATTCACGTCACTGAAAGGCAAAGGCTGGCGTAAAGAGAGACAAAAAAATATCACTGATCCGACAGGTATGTGACCTCGCGACCTATCGGTTTCCAGGCTCGCGATTCGCCACTTGTCCAGCAGGCGGCCACACAGACACAGAGACGGTCGACGGCGGCGCTCGGTGGGCGGGTCGATGCGCTGACGCCCGACACCCGACACCCGATCCCTGGCCGACGCGATGCGGCGCGACGCGATGTGACGTGATGGACGGACCGGCGCAGCCACACCTGTTTGGCAAACACCCTCCAGAGCTGGCGGCGGCTCCAGCGGCTCCGGGCGACCCGCCTCCATTCCAGCGCTCCCTGGGGCGAGCCACCCGGGGCCGGCGCCCGTTGCACTGCCACACTTTGGACAGAGAAGGCGGTCCTGAAGACGCAGCTACTGCCAGACCAGCAGTACACTGGGAGACGGTTAGTGCTTGCCTGGGAAATCTCTGTTTAGTTCGGGTCCCTAAAATACAGGGTGTTTATAATCATTCGGTACTTGAGAGGGCTTCCATGAAAAAGTAGTGATAGTATAATAACGAAATCTTGTGGAAACATTTGTAAGGACGTGCTGAAGAGAAATAACGAATAAACCATTGAAAGAAACATATTTTAATTTCTGCAAGAGAGTATAATATTTGTTAATTGCATACCACATTTACGTGCCAGGTTACACACGTTCCACAATGTGGAGACTATCTGCACCCACGACAGCCTGGAACTGCACTGGAGATTGCTCTACGCCTGCCAGAAACAGTTGTGGACCACGGAACATTCGGCCACCGTGACAATGGTAGTGTACTGCTTGAAGATCGCATATTGTGCCCAGCATTGTCATGCGTGACAACGGCAACTTCTGCAAAAATTTGTGGCACAACTGTCCACTGCTGTCTCCGAAGAGCAACTCCCAAATCGCCTGTTAATTGGAACTTTCTCATCATGACCTTCAGTCCTCGTGCACAAAGAGGACTCTCAGCGCCGGTACGCGCCACGAGTAGCAGCACTACTGCTGTTGTTCGGATGAAACAAACTTGCAGGTACAGCCCTGCTCAACTAGTACGGAAGCGCGTTGACTGTCCGCAACCGCTATGCATACTCACGCTTGTATTTCGACCGTACGTCACCGCGTCTAATACTAAGTCGTGAGACTAATATTAATAAGAACACAAATCCTGCAGCACACAATCTCAACATTCGCATAAAGTTCGGTGCCAGTACGGTAAATAAGCTTCCGTCAACACTCACTCAAGTAACCATCCTCTATATTTGCTAGGGTAGTGAAGGGTCGTATCAGCATGGGCTAGCGACAAGCTTGCCTCTTAGCCCTACAGGGTGTTGTGGAGGCCACAGAGCGGCGCCAGACAATACAGGAGGAACACAGTGAACCGGCGATTGGCTGAATGTAGAGCGGAACTGTCGGCATCTGCACGCCGTCAACACTATACTCTATCGTTACCACTCTTTTAAACGAAAACAGCCGGTGGCTTGTAATAATGTAGTGAAAATTCACTACAAATCTGGTTGCCGGAGAATGTTCAAAGACGGTGTGGTCAGACCCACGCTAGCTGCCAATTGTGTAACGACTCCTGTCGTTTCAGTAATTTTATAGATTTGCGGCTGCCAGACTGAAAGAAAACCGACAATGGTCATATTTATAACGCTTGGAAGGGATTACACGAAGGAAATCAGCTACTTGAGAACCACAACCGTTATAACACAAACATCAAAAAAAGTTTTGCATCACCTCGGTTCTGAGAGTTCCAGAACCGGCACAGAAAATTGGACCAGAGATAACGAAAACATCATTTCCGCCCTTTTTATTGCTCATGAAAACCACACATCGCATGTTGTACCACCACACAGCGAGACCTTCATAGGTGGTGGTCCAGATTTCTGTACACACCGGTACCTCTGCTACCCAGTATCACGTCCTCCTGCGTTGATGCATGCCTGTATTCGTCGTGGCATACTATCTACAAGTTCATCAAGGCACTGTTGGTCCAGATTTTCCCACTCCTCAACGGCGATTCGGCGTTGATCCCTCAGAGTCGTTGGTGGGTCACGTCGTCCATAAACAGCTCTTTTCAATCTATCCCAGGGGTGTTGGATATGGTTCATGTCTGGAAGACATGCTGACCACTCTATTCGAGCGATGTCGTTATCCTGAAGGAAGTCATTCACAAGATGTGCACGAGGGGGGTGCGAATTGTCGTCCGTGAAGACGAATGCCTCGCCAATATGCTGCCGATATGATTGCACTATCGGTCGTAGGATGGCATTCACATATCGTATAGCCGTTACGGCGCCTTCGATGACCACCAGCGGTGTACATCTGCCCCACATAATGCCACCCCAAAACATCAGGGAACATCCACCTTCCTGCACTCGCTGGACAGTGTGTCTAAGGCGTTCAGCCTGACCGGGTTGCCTCCAAACACGTCTCCGACGATTGGTTGAAGGCATATGCGACACTCATCCGTGAAGGGAACGTGATGCCAATCCTGAGCAGTCCCTTCGGCATGTTGTTGGGCTCATGTGTACCGCGCTGCATGGTGTCGTGGTTGCAAAGATTGAACTCGCCATGGACGTCGAGAGCGAAGTTGCGCATCATGCAGCCTATTGCGCACAGTTTGAGTCGTAACACGACGTTCTGTGGCTGCACGAAAAGCATTATTCAACATGGTGGCATTGCTGTCAGGGTTCCTCCATGCCATAATCCGTAGGTAGCGGTCATCCACTGCCGTAGTAGCCCTTGGGCGGCCTGAGCGAGGCATTCATCGACAGTTCCTCTCTCTCTGTATCTCCTCCATGTCCGAACAACATCGCTTTGGTTCACTCCGAGACGTCTGGACACTTCCCTTGTTGAGAACCGTTCCTGGCACAATGTAACAATGCGGACGCGATCGAACCGCGGTACTAACCGTCCAGGGATGGTTGAACACGATCCCTGTACCTCCTTTCTGGTGGAATGAGTGGAACTGATCGTCTAATAGGTACTGTCCACGCATTGTTGTTTACATCTTTGGGCGGGTTTAGTGGCATCTCTGAACAGTCAAAGGGCTTGTCTGTGATAAAATATCCACAGTCAACGTGTGTCTTCAGGACTTCTGTGAACCGGGGTGATGCAAAACATTTTTTGATGTGTGCATATGAAACAACTAAATTTCACAAATGGTCCAGTATATTTCAGAGCGTTTTGCCTGGGTGGAAGATGAACTGTACAATAATTACCGCACAGTGGGTCTGTGGCGTTTTCCCTGCAGACAGAGCAAGCACTGTGCAAGAAAATGTTCGCTTTTGCCACACTCTGCACACGAGTTAGGCTGATCCTCGCAAATGATAGAGGGACGCATACGAATATTTATCTTATACCTAACACGGGAACAGAACGGCTCACATGGGGCAAAAGCGTTGGTATTGCCATTTAGAACAACAGCACTCGACCAGTGCTCGCTGTCACCGAGAGAAAAAGCAACCAATAGAACATCGTTATTACACAGTTCAGTGGTAACCGATCCGGCCGAAATTACTGCTCGGACAACAAGAAGTGGGGATTGTCCTCGCTATTAAGACAGGAGAGATTCGTTAAATAAAATGAACAGAAACCAATCACGGTTAAGAAAGAAACAGAAAAAATCAGCTTAGTGTATCAAAAAAGAGACATGTTGAAACGTCCCCTTTGAACAATTATACATGACTGTGCTTTAACTGACACACAATATTTTTAGCGCAACGCAATCTGACTTTCAAAAAATCCCTACGAAAGAATGGCCCTGACTATCATTAACCTATACGTTTCACAAATCACTTACCTCACAAAAATCTTGGTTACTCCAACTACTGCAGTACAGCGAGCACCACTAATGCCAGCTAAATAAAAGATTCAAACTACTGTAGGCACTAACTACTGATAGGGATAGTTAGCAAATGAAAGATATTAATAGATAACAAACATGTATTTACCTTAATATCATCAAAAGTCATAATATATATAGTAGTTCATAACATCCATTTTTACAAATTACAAAACTCCGCCATTTCTCTCTCCACATCCACCACTGCTGGCGGCTCACCTCCAACTGCGCAACGCTACGCGCTGTTCACATCCAGCTGCCGCTGCCCAACACTACGATGGCAGACAACAATGCAAACTAGCCACAGACTGCACACAGCACAGCCAGTGATTTTCATACAGAGCGCTACGTGGCGTTACCAACAAGAAAACCTAAACAGCCCACTTGCTATGTAAGTAGGCTGTACCATACATAGACAGGAAAAACGTATAGCTATAAACTCTCCAGTATTACCACATAATGACAATCAATTTTTAATCGCAGTTCAGCACTTGTTAAACTAGAAGAATTGAAAAAAATCTCTTGTATACCGGACGCCTTTCCTGTGAGTCATCAGGCGCATCTTCCCTGGTGCTTCGGCAGATATTTGCAATTTCGGATCGGCTCAAACACGTGCTGCTCATCACGTCTTTCATATGACGCCCACCGCCAACTCTATGCGTCGGTTTCAAATAATATGATTTTTAGAATGTGATTGTACGTCCCCATCGATAGAGCGCTACGAGATTAGTCTAGTGCGATATTCGTATATTCGTCTTACCGGTGAGTATTAAAAGGGACAGTACGGGACGAAGATTAGCGAGTACTCGAGCAGCGACTGGGCAGCGCCGGCCGCTTCGCGTGGCGGCAGCAGCCGGCGCCGTCCCAACGCCGCGCTGTCGCGCCAGTACTCGTTATTCCCAGTGTCTCAGCTTCACTTGTTAAAGGGAGTACTTTCGTGTATCACACGAACCAGGACTGCGATATTACATCCGAGAGAAATCAAATTACAGCCAGTTCAACTACACACGTCTGAACGCGTAGGAAAGTTGTTTTTCACTCAATAACGTTGTGAACAGTGAATCTCGCCCGGAAATTCCAACTGTATAACAAACCAGTGTGATAAAACCTCAAGTTTTAATAACCTTGTCGAACGCAAATAACTAACAACTAACATTTTAGGCACATTTGGAAAGAAAGCGACCAACATTAAAGAGAACTCGCGTGCGTCACGGATCAGTCAGCCAGGTGCCTCATCCGCATTTACGTCCAGGATTGCCGAATTAACAACATTCCAGAGTGAACGTCATCAATCAGCTGTCACGTGTCACGTATCTGCTAACGAAACAAACCGTCTGCAGAAAGAGGAGAAACAGTTTGTCGCGTTTCAACATCATCCCTTTCCTAAACTATCACCGTCAGTTCGATTTTTACATCTTTGGTATTAACAGATGGTAAATTACCAATGATCTTACGGTATTATTCTGCGATGGACATCATTTACGAACCCAGTAATCTTTAATCTTCTAAAACATTATCCGCGCGAGGTATGCACACAACTTACTGCTTTCTGGTGATCAGACAATTGTAGAAGGATGTGGAACAATTATAATCCATCTCAGACACAGGAATATAAATAAAAATTGAACTAATCACTGCACGTCAGAAAGAAGGATATGAAGTGAGGGCAACAGACGCTGCAATTAATTTTCTTCAAACATCTTCAGTGTTTCGTGTCGTTTAAGAGGCACAGTAGGCAAAACATACACATGTTGGGAAGATTACGTATGAGCCAATAAATTACCTCAAAATATACAAAATTTGTAGAAAAACCAACTGAAGACAAGATGCTCAGACCTACAGGACCTCCAAGTCCAATTTTACGAAGGATTTAGGTCAAGATGTGCACAAAATTTACCGAAATTTGTAAGTAATTGTTCAACGGGCTCAAATTGCCAGATTTATTTACAGAGGACACATACATTTGGATACCGAAAAAACCAAAGGCTGACAGGAACATAGTCTCAGCCAGTAACGGGCTTAAACCATAGTCTCAGCCAGTATCGGGCTAAAATCACGATTTCAAAATGTATACTGGAAGTCTGAATAAATGCTTACGATACCTGACCCCAACTGTACTAGGCAAATATCTAAATAGCTATGTCATCCATATTAAGAGTTCACAGAGGAGGCATAACAACTACAGCTTGCCTACCCGGCTAGCCGCGCAGTCTGACGCGCTGCTTCCCGAGCGGGAACGGGTACTGGTCTCCAGCACGAATTCTCCAGGTGGATCAAGTCCCGAGGTCCGGTGTGCCGGCCAGCCTGTGATTCGTTTTTAAGGTGGTTTTCCATCTACCTCGGCGAATGCGGGCTGTTTCCCCTTATTCTGCCTCAGTTACACTACGTCGGCGATTGCTACGCAAACACTTTCTCCATGTACGCGTACACCATAATTATTCTACCACGCAAACATTTGGGGTTGCACTCGTCTGGTATGAGTCGTTCCAGAAGGGAAGGGGGGTGGGGGTGTCCACAGGGAGCCGAACCGCACAATAACCCTGGGTTTGGTGTGGGGCGGCGGTGGGGTGAGTGGACTGCTGTAGCATGTTGTGGGGCTGTGAACGACTGAGGGGTAAGGCGGGACGTAGCCTCTCCGTCGCTTCTAGGTTCCCGGTTTAATACATACGTACATACTACAGCTTCCTCCAGGAACATAACTTTCAATTGAATTCTTGGATTTTATAGAGCTCTTACAATCGAGCAGTGTATCACTGTATAGTAGATCTATACAGGTATTATGTTTCCCCTTTCAATTTAGAAAGGCCGTTCCTAGCTTTATAATAAATATGTACACCACAGTTCTGTTGAACAGGTGGATGACACAAGGGAGAAATAAAGCAAGGCTGCAGCTTGTCAGCCACATTACACACGTTTACAGGAAGGCCTCTTTTGGGGAAGATTCACAATCCCATTGTAGGTCTACCAATAGAAAACACCAAAATGTCAGTGCAAGCCCATTACGTTACTATAAGTGTAGTTTTAGGGCAACAAAAGTATCTATGTAGGGTGTGCAATGATTACTGAACAATAACAAGAGGGTAGAGGGGCAAACCTGAATATACATAGATCAGGTTAATGCACATAGAAAGGGAAGCATACGATAAAAAATTCCAGGGGTAAAAAAGTTCCCTCTTACGATCTCCAAGTGGAGAATACACGGGAGGATGTTATCACCAGTGGTGGCCTGTGGGTCGAAACGTGGAACGTTAGGTGCCTTAATCGAGGACAAAGTACAACAAATTTAAAAACATAAATAGACTGAAGTTATATGTTTTGGCGAAGAGTAAAGTGCGGTGGAAAGAAGAACAAGACTTCTGCGCAGGCGAGTACATAGTTATCAGCTGAAAGCGGAGTATATGCAATAATAAATAAGAAAACAGGAATGCGCGTAAGCTACTATGAACAATGCAAAAACAGACATAATGTCTTATGGGATAACAGCAATCAGTGATTTTATAATGTTACTTTAAATCCATCTTGATTGCAAATTTTTTTATTATTCATATGACCGGTTTCGGTTCATTCAGAACCATCTTCAGATCTGATATTTAAGTTACAGGAGTAACCCGTCCAATTCAGCAACTTTCACATGCTACGTCACAGGTACTCTATATCAGCGACCTCAGTAGTCATTAGACATCGTGAGAGAGCAGAATGGGGCGCTCCACGGAACACACGGACTTCCAACGTGGTCAGGTGATTGAGTGTCACTTGTGTCATAGGTCTGTACGCGAGATTTCTGTGGTGTCACCGCCAGACACCACACTTGCTAGGTGGTAGCTTAAATCGGCCGCGGTCCATTTAGTACATGTCGGACCCGCGTGTCGCCACTGTGTAATCGCAGACCTAGCGCCACCACCAAGGCAGGTCTCGTGATACGAGAGAGCACTCGCCCCAGTTGTACGAGAACCTAGCTACAGCCACAGCTGCTGACCCTGTCCTTGCTACTCTTTTACGTTTTGTTGCTACGCAATGGCCTTTGTCAAAGTCTCGGATCGAGGATCCGTTGGTTCGCCGATTTTTTGCTCACAAGGAGAGACTTTTTGCTCGACGTGGTGTTTTGTTGTTGCGTTCGGATAATGATCAGTCCAGAGTCGTGGTCCCACGTTCGTTACAGTCCTCTGTTTTACGGCTTCTTCACCAAGGACATTGGGGTATAGTGCGAACGAAACAACTTGCTCGTCAGCACTGTACTTGGTTCGGAATCGATGCTGCGATTACGAATATGTGTTCTTCGTGCCCGGCGTGTGCCGAACAACAGTCCGCACCGCCGCGGAAAGTCTTTGCGTGGCCAACAGCCACTTCCCCTTGGCAACGCTTGCACATTGATTTTGCTGGTCCATTCTGGAATGCTCGATGGTTGGTTCTGGTCGACGCCTTCAGTAATTTTCCTTTTGTTGTCCGGATGTCTTCCACGACGTCCTCCGCCACCATCCAAGCGTTGTCTGCTATCTTTTGCATTGAAGGTCTTCCGCAGACTATTGTTTCCGACAATGGCCCACAATTCATGTCCGCAGAATTTCAGTCATTCTGCCAGGCCAATGGTATTCACCATCTGACATCCGCGCCGTTTTCGCCTCAGTCCAACGGTGCCGCTGAACGATTGGTCCGGACTTTCAAGTCACATATGTTGAAATTGAAAGAGTCGCATTCTCGGGAGGACGCATTGTTGCTCTTTTTGTCTTCGTATCGCTCTCAGCCCCGAGATGGTCGCTCGCCGGCTGAGTTGCTCCACGGTCGTCCTCATCGCACCTTGATGTCTTTGCTGCATCCGCCGCATCAGGTTCCTGTGCAGCGGCAGACTCCTGCTTTTGCTCCAGGCGACGTTGTATTTTATCGCAACTATCGAGGTTCACGGCGTTGGCTCGCAGGGCGCATTCTTCGCTGCCTCGGCCGCGCGATGTATTTGGTTTTGGGGGCCTCTGGTGAGGTGCGTCGGCATCTCAATCAGCTGCGCCTCTGTCGTCGCTCGGGTTCTGCCGCTCCCCGTCTGCTTTCAGCGACGGTGCCGTCCGGTCAGCGCCCTGGGGACCCATCTACTGGCTCGCCTCATCCCCAGGTGTTACCGACGATGCCTTCCATTTTGCCCCATGGCGACGCGCCGCCGCCGCCGCAGCAGCAATAGCCGCCGCCGCCGCTTGTTCTCCCGCCGGCGCCGCCCGCATTCGACGCTTCGTTGCAGCCGCCAAGCGCCTCCCAGGGTCACGCGCCGCCGATCGCTTCCCGTGACCAGCTGTCCTCCGCCATGGAACTCCCGCCCGCTCCGGACCACATGACGTCATCGCGCGTCGGCTACCCCGACGCAATGGAGGTTGATCCTTCGGTCACTCCGGTCTCTTTACGGGCGCATACACCGCATGTTGACGTGCACCCTGGACTAGTTTTTCAGGCGTTTCCTAGCTCCCCTCGGACCGAATGGCCGGGTGCGGGTGGCACAACCTCGCCTGTTGTTAGGCTCCCCACCTCATCGCATACGTCAACATGTGGTCCTCCCCACGGCGGGCGGAAGCCTTATCACACGACCGTTCGCCGATTTGCGGGGGAGGAATGTGGTGTCACCGCCAGACACCACACTTGCTAGGTGGTAGCTTAAATCGGCCGCGGTCCATTTAGTACATGTCGGACCCGCGTGTCGCCACTGTGTAATCGCAGACCTAGCGCCACCACCAAGGCAGGTCTCGTGATACGAGAGAGCACTCGCCCCAGTTGTACGAGAACCTAGCTACCGCCCAGTTGTACGAGAACCTAGCTACCGCCCAGTTGTACGAGAACCTAGCTACCGACCAGATGTACGAAGCCTTTCTCTCTCATTAGCCGAGAGACAGAATAGCCATCAGCTAAGTTAATGGCTACGAACTAGCAAGGCGCCATTAGCCATACAGTGATTGAACTTAAAGTCTCCTGTGTATCGTCAAGATCGATGTACCACAATGATATTAAAGATAAGTATTAATCCTGCTCCGTACTTTTCTTCCTAACATTAATTACGTATCCTGTTCCAGTACTTCACGCCCGTCTGCGTTAGTCTAGAGTGCCTTTTCAGCCATCTCAACTTCACGGTGTCGGCCCAGTTACCGACACAACAATTTCCACACTCTTAAACATCCCTAGGTCCACTGTTTCCAATGTGATATTGAAGTGAAAACGTGAAGGGACCCGTACAGCACAACCAAGCGTACAGGCCGACCTCTTCTGTTGACTGAAAAAGACCGCCGACAGTTGAAGAGGGTCGTTTCGTGAAAGAGACAGACATCTACCAGCCCATCACACAGGAATTCCAAACTGCAGCAGGATCCACTGCAAGTACTATGACAGTTAGGCGGGAGGTGAGAAAGATTTCATGGTCGAGCGGCTGTTCATAAGCTACACATCGTGCCGGTAAATGCCAAACGACGCCTCGCTTGGCGTAAGGAGCGTAAAGCGGAAAAGTGGAAAAACGTTCTGTGGAGCGACGAATCACGGTGCACAACGTGGCGATCCGATATCAGGGTGTGAGTATGGCGAATGCCCGGTGAACGTCATCTGCCAGCGTGTGTAGTGCCAACAGTAAAATTCGGAGGCGGTGGTGTTATGGTGTGGTTGTGTTTTTCATGGAGGGGGCTTGCTCTCCTATTGTTTTGCGCAGCACTATCACAGTAGAGGCCTACATTGATGTTTTAAGCACCTTCTTGCTTCCCACTGTTGAAGAGCAATTCGGGGATGGCGATTGCATATTTCAAGACGATCGAGCACCTGTCCATAATGCACGGCGTGTGGCAGAGTGGTTACACGACAATAACATCCGTGTAACGGCCTGGCTGCACAGAGCGCTGACCACGTTTTGGATGTTTTGGAACACCGACGTCGTGCCAGGCCTCACCGATACCTTCCTTTAGTGCACACCGCATCCACACACTCTACACACGCCGTCAGCTAATGTTAGGACCATTTCGTGCACCGCAACTTCCAGCCCACTAGCCTAGAAAACCGAGTCAGTGAGATGTTGAGCAAAGAAAGAGGATAAGGTGTTGGCGTAACAAGTTACATAGTGTCACGATACGTTTTTCCGGAAAAGGAGAAATAAACAAAAAATATAGTGTCTAAGTGTTATTTGAAATGTTAGATGTTTTGTTGTCGTTATCATTATTTATTTGTGTTACACTTTTTTCTGCCAAGTCCCTCTGTGTTATCTAAGTAATCCTTCAATTATAAAATCTGACTTAAGATATACTTTTTAAGTACCTTTTTAAACAAGTTTTAAACAAATTTCTTTAATCTCCTTTGGTAATTTATTCTACAGTTTTATTGCCTGGTAGAAAACACTGTTTTGAGTTTTATGATTATTATCATAGGAGATAGGTTAAGGAAAGGCGCGCCTATGTCTATGGCAGCTGAAGATCTGGAGAAAAGTTTTTTACAGTGTGGATTAGACTACATTCTCTGAAAGTGTGAAGTTAGCAGGGATAAAATACAGGAGGCGAAAAATTATCTGCAACTTGTAAAGAAACCAGAGCGCACATAACAGAGGGAAAGGACATGAAATGGAAACTATTTGAGGAGGCTGTGAGACAGGTTGACAGTCTGTTGTCGACGTTATTCAGTCTGTACACCTAGCAAACCGTAAAGGCGACCACGGAGATACACCCAGGTTTAGAAAAAGACAACACGTTGAACTACTAGAGATAGGACTTTCACACTGACAGGCAATATACATTACTATGGTCCTCAGAAATGATTAGCACTTGAACCACGTCGGCCCGCGGCTTCAAGGACAAGATCGATAACGCAGCCCCTACCGGTAAGATGTGGCTGCGGCTCTCGCCGTCGCTATAAGCCGAAGGTAACGGATCGGTGTGACTTTATCAGACGTGCAGGATGGCTCGCAGACGTGTGCGCCAACCGTGACGTCATATCAGTGAGTTTCAAAAACGACGGTGCATTACTTTTAGGAGAAGATGTGATGCATCCATCCGGGAAACCGCTTCACCTTGTGATGCCACTTCCTCGGACGAGAAATAAAAATCAAAAATTAGCTCCCAATACCCCAAAGATTTCCCCCCAAGTCCCAAATTCCCAGAAAACTGAATAAGCGAACCAAGTTCCACTTATCAGTATTATTAGGGCAATAACAAGTAATTAAATCAGGAATCTAAGACTTGACAATTTAGCAATCTACGAAAGAAAGATTAAATTTCAGTAAAATTAAAATCATTCAAAATCATAATAAATCGCAAAATTGGCATAAATTAACATTCGCAAAGTAGAACCAACGATACCAAAGAATACTCCGTATGAGTACTCTTTGGGAATCGTGGGTAATGACTAAATATAATTCAATGCATTGTCACTACGTTACGAGAGTTAGCCAAAGCAGGTCATATATTTAAATGCTCGTACATGTAGGCGCGCTTAGATTGTTTTTGAGATTGAATAATGGCGATCTATTATGACGCAGTAATACGATTTTCTGACTTCAAATATCACGGCATTAGAATTCGAACGGAGGACTTTTACCTGATAGAATAAAGTGAACTTTTAACTAGATAATTGAACTAGACATAACTTAGACAGTGATTTAGGCAACGAACACTGATAGACAATTTTCATTCATAATAGCCAGTGGTTTATGGAACTTCAGTGATAGGTCGGAAGCATATAATTTAAATCCCCCCAACACCTGGGAAAGTTTTCTTCTCAAGGCTCGGTTAGGAAGTGACTGATATTGTGCAATAAAAACCCTCTCGTGCCAAGTCGTGCATTTATGAGTTAAAATTCTATCAAATTATTGACATGAAACTGCCGAGTAATAATTACGCGCAGCGATAATATTTGACTGTAGCGCTCGGCGCTTGTGTAGAATCTTTGACTCATATAATAAGCCCACTGTTACGATTTCTTAGTACTTGAAATTACGACCAGCTTGTAGGGAATTTGTTGTGGGTGTGACTGTATTGGTTTTATCATTAATATTTCGTCATTAATCAGTTAAACATCGATTACGACCGATTAATTACGATTCTTGGCGAAGTAAATACCTCACGCACGTCGACATTTCGGTTCAGCACTGTTATTTTGTGTAAAGTCGTCTTCGTAACTTGATAACGATCTCAACACTCTACCGACTGTCGCCGAGTTTTAGCCGAGGCCAAGTACAAATGAAAACCAAATCATCAAGAAGAAGAGGCGTTATAGCGTGTGAGACGAAGCATTTCAGCAGTGCAATGGGTGTGTGCAGAATGGTTCATGGAAGGTCGTAGGACACGACGAGATGAGTAATGTCGCACCAACTTGATCACACCCCCCGACAAGATTGACATAGCATTGCAGGACAGATCTGCGTCCTCCTCGGCTCTGGCGCAACAGTGGAACGGTGTAACACATCGTACACTATCGCTGTTTATTACGACATCTGTTACGTGCGCGTCGTCCACTTTTCCGCCTACCTTTGACGAATGTGCAGAAGCGTGCTAAACGGCAATGGTGTATGGAACGACGTCACTGGGGGCAGTAATGGCGTCAGATTTCGGGCGAATGCAGATTCTCTTTGTTTGAAAACGATGGCTGCATTTTGGTTCCCCGTAAACAGTGACTGCATTCGCACAAGACATACAATTCATGGCCTTATGGTGCGGGGTGCTGTTGTGTACGACATCGTACCACAGCTGGTGCTTGTCCACGGCACTGTGACCAGGACGACCTACGTGAATGACATCCTGCGACTCGTAGCCATCCTCTTTCTGCACCCCAGATTCCATACTTCACCAACATAATGTACGATCACATATTGCTGCACGAACACGTGGCTCCTTGGTGTCACAAGATGTCAGCCTTTTGCCTTGTCCAGCCATCTTACCAGAATTCTCGCCAATTGAAAATGTGTGGGATGTGGTGGGACGACGTATGCAGCGCTGTGACCCAATGATGAACAGTTAAACTTCAAAACCAGGTCAATGTAGCGTAGATGCGTATACCACAGAACGCCATTTGCGCTTTATACCCGTCGATGCCAAAACGCACGGAACAAGTTATCAAAGGCCATGACGGACACTGCCTACTAGGTAACAGGACACATGCTGAACAGAGGGGACTGAAATGTTAATTATTTCTGCGGACGATACTAATGTACATGTCTTGTGAATATGAATGTCCTATCTCCAGTCTTTCAGGGTGTCATGTTCTTTTTCTGAACGTGAGAATATTTTGAAAGGAATTAAACTTCCGGCAGAAGAAATAAAAACCTAACGGCGTTGCCAAATACGCTGTAATTCTATGAGAGACACAAAGGAATTGGAAGAGCTGTTTGGCGGAATCGGTAGTGTCTTGACACTATCATATCAAGAAAGGCAAAACAATGGTAATTGAAAAAAATGGTTCAAATGGCTCTCAGCACTGTGGGACTCAACCTCTGAGGTCATCAGTCCCCTAGAACTTAGAACTACTTAAACCTAACTAACCTAAGGACATCACACACATCCATGTTCTCGAAACTTCAACAAAAGCCGGTACGGAGCTACCGAGCGTCTCTCCTGCAGAGTCTTCCACTGGAGTATATCTACCATCTCCGTAACGCTTTCGCGATAACTAAATGATCCTGTAACGAAGCGTGCTGCTCTCCGTTGGATCTTCTCTATCTCTTCTATCAATCCTATCTGGTACGGATCCCACACTGCTGAGCAGTATTCAAGCAGTGGGAGAACAAGCGTACTGTAACCTACTTCCTGTGTTTTCGGATTGCATTTCCTTAGGATTCTTCCAATGAATCTTAGTCTGGCATCTGCTTTACCGACGATCAACTTTATATGATCATTCCATTTTAAATCACTCCTAATGCGTACTCCCAGATAATTTATGGAATTAACTGCTTCCAGTTGCTGGCTTGCTATATTCTAGCTAAATGATAAGGGATCTTTCTTTCCATGTATTCGCGGCACATTACACTTCTCTACATTGAGATTCAATTGCCATTCCCTGCACCATCCGTCAATTCGCTGCAGATCCTCATGCATTTCAGTACAATTTTTCATTGTAACAACCTCTCGATATACCACAGCATCATCCGCAAAAAGCCTCAGTGAACTTCCGATGTCGTTCACAAGGTCATTTATGTATATTGTGAATAGCAACGGTCCTACGACACTCCCCTGCGGCACAGCTGAAATCACTCTTACTTCGCAAGGCTTCTCTCCATTGAGAATGACATTCTGCGTTCTGTTATCTAGGAACTCTTCAATCCAATCACACAATTGGTCTGACAGTCCATATGCTCTTACTTTGTTCATTAAAAGACTGTGGGGAACTGTGTCGAACGCCTTGCGGAAGTCAAGAAACACGGCATCTATCTGGGAACCCGTGTCTATGGCCCTCTGAGTCTCGTGGACGAATAGCGCGAGCTGGGTTTGACACGATCGTCTTTTTCGAAACCCATGCTGATTCCTACAGAGTAGATTTCTAGTCTCCAGAAAAGTCATTATACTCGAACATAATACGTGTTCCAAAATTCTACAACTGATCGACGTCAGAGGTATAGGTCTGTAGTTCTGCACTTCTGTTCGACGTCCCTTCTTGATGACCTGTGCCCTTTGGGGTCAAGTTCTTTCGCGTACTTTGTGTAAAATCGAACTGGTATCCCATCAGGTCCAGCGGCCTTTCCTCTTTTGATCGATTTTAATCGTTTTTCTATCCCTCTGTCATCTAGTTCAGTATCTGGCATTTTGTCATCTGTGCGACAATCTAGAGAAGGGACTACAGTGCAGTCTTCTTCTGTGAAAAAGCTTTGGAAAAAGACATTTAGTATTTCGGCCTTTAGTCTGCCATCCTCTGTTTCAGTACCATTTTGGTCACAGAGTGTCTGGACATTTTGTTTTGATCCACCTACCGCTTTGACATAAGACCAAAATTTCTTAGGATTTTCTTCCAAGTCAGTACATAGAACTTTACTTTCGAATTCATTGAACGCCTCTCGCATAGCCCTCCTCACACTACATTTCGCTTCGCGTAATTTTTGTTTGTCTGCAAGGCTTTGGCTATGTTTGCTGCGAAGATCCCTTTGCTTCCGCAGCAGTTTTCTAACTCGGTTGTTGTACCACGGTGGCTCTTTTCCATCTCTTTCGATCTTGCTTGGCACATACTCATCTAATGCATATTGTACGATGGTTTTGAACTTTGTCCACTGATCCTCAACACTATCTGTACTTGAGACAAAACTTTTGTTTTGAGCCGTCAAGTACTCTGAAATCAGCTTTTTGTCACTTTCGCTTAACAGAAAAATCTTCCTACCTTATTTAATATTTCTATTTACGGCTGAAATCATCGATGCAGTAACCGCTTTATGATCGCTGATTCCCTGTTCTGCGTTAACTGTTTGAAATAGTTCGGATCTGTTTGTCACCAAAAGGTCTAATATGTTATCGCCACGAGTCGGTTCTCTGTTTAACTGATCAAGGTAGATTTCAGATAATGCACTTTAAAAAATTTTACTGGATTCTTTGTCGCTGCCACCCGTTATAAACGTTTGAGTCTCCCAGTCTATATACGGCAAATTAAAATCTCCGCCCTGAACTATAAAATGGTGGGGAAATCTACTCGAATTAATTTCCAAATCTTCCTTCAGGTTCTCGGCCACAACAGCTGCTGCGCCAGGGGGCCTATAGAGACATCCAGTTACCATGTCTGAGCCTGCTTTAAACGTGACCTTCAACCAAATTATTTCACATTTCGGATCTCCGTCAATTTACTTCGATACTATTACACTTTTTATTGCTATAAACACGCCTCCCCCTTCACTGTCCAGCCTGTCTCTGCGGTATACATTCCAATCTGAGTTTAGAACTTCATTACTGTTTACATCTGGTTTCAGCCAACTTTCTGTCCCTAGTACTATGTGGACATTGTGACCGTTGATTAATGAGAGCAGTTCTGGGACCTTTCTATAGGCACTCCTGCAGATTACTATTAGCGCATTAATATTGTTATTCCCTGTTGCGTTTTGCCTACTTATACCTTGCCGCGTCTCAGGAGACGTCTTGTCGGGCCTAGGAAGGGAATTCTCTAACCTAAAAAAACCACATGTGCATTCCACACGTACTCCGCTACCCTTGTAGCCGCTTCCGGCGTGTAGTGCACGCCTGACCTATTCAGGGGGACCCTACATTTCTCCACCCGATAGCAGAGGTTGAGAAATTTGCACCCCAGATCTCCGCAGAATCGTCTGAGCCTCTGGTTTAAGCCTTCCACTCGGCTCCAAAGCAGAGGACCGCGATCGGTTCTGGGAACGATACTACAAATAGTTAGATCAGATTCCACCCCGCGAGCGAGGCTTTTCGCCTTCACCAACTCCGCCAACCGCCTACTAACAAGTAAGCTGTAGTGGTAACGCTACCTGTTTAAGTAATGTAAATTTTCTAAAAGAACCTTGTGCCTCAGATCGGTCTGAGCATTAAGTGAGGAGCGAGGGGATTTCTTCAGAACTCTGAAGATTTCAACTTCTCCCAAAATATTAAAGGTGTTGCCCTTACTTTCCAACTGCAACATCCGCATATTGCTCTGGATACCGGTGATATGGTAATCCGTTTCCCGCAAATGCGCACCGACGGCCGACTTTGAGCCTGGGTCGCTGATGTGCTCCTTAAAGCTGGTCTCAAAACTTCTTCCTGTCTGACCTATGTACTCCGCATCACAATCATCACGGGCGATACTGTATACCACCGACGGCTTGAAAGTATTCCATGTTGCAGCCTCCTTCTGCCTGAACTGCTGTCCACTGTTTTTAGGAATATAAAACGCCGGATTTATTCGCTTAGAACTTAAGTATTTGCCGATTCCGCTTGAAATTCCTGTGGAATTTACGCCCAATAGCCAATCCGCTATTTTCTGGTTGTAGGGAAGTGAATGTTACGGGTGTGAGTGGGGTGCGAGCAGTGTTATATTTCATGTTTATCTTCCGCAATACACCTCTGTTAATCTTTCCAACAAAATCAGCGTCGTACCCATTCGAAAAGGCGATAAACTGTATTACTTTAAATATCCGATCCCTGGCTTCTTGAGATAATGGAACCGTATGCATCCTGTGTAGTAAAGCCCCGAATGTGGCCTTTTTGAATTGCAAAGGATTATTAGACGATCTATGTAACGCGACGTCCGAAGTGGTGGGCTTTCTGAAAATATCAAAATTAACCGAGTTCCCATTGATTTTGACTAACAGATCTAAGAAGGAAATGGTGCCATTAATGCTCTGTTCCATAGTAAATTGGATCCTCTCGTGTATTTTGTTTAGTTCACCTAGGAATGCGTTACAATCCTGGAAAGAACCGTTATACAGCAAAATTATGTCCTCCACATATCTATCCCAATAAATTATCCTTTCAGAGTACCTGCTTAAGTCGACTATCATATTATGCTAAAAAAAGTCATAAAAATGTTGGCAAGGCAATAAGACAGTGGAGACCCCATTTCCAAGCCCTGTTTTCGGATGTATCTACTATCTCCAAATTTAAAATAGTTATAACCTAATACCTCTTCTATCTCTTCTAATGGTATGCCACTATTTTTCTTTAAATTTTCACTAATTATTTGGTGGAGCTGATCGGTTGGGATGCTTGCATACATATTTTCTACAGCAAATGAAACCAGGGAAATACCCCTTGGGATTGTCAGGGCTAAAGGTTTGCTAATCAGTTCCTCTCTATTTGAGATACTGAAATTTACGGGATGCTTGACGTTACTATTCAAACATTCAGCCAAATAATTCTCAAGTTGAACACCTGGGCCATTCCTGTAGTTAATGATGGATCGGACAGGTAAAACGTCCTTATGGAGCTTTATTACATCGATGGGTTCTTCGGAATGATTGACCTCCGCATATTAAAAAGTCTGAGAAAGATACTTGTATTCCTAGTCAGCTTTTTAATACTCGCTACGTATTTAGCAGTTAGGTCATACCTACTTTTCTCGATGTGGTTGGTGTCAATAAAATGCTCGACCTTTTCAACGTACTGTTCCTCCGAAATCAGTACGACCGATTTAGACTTATGCGCTTGCACTATAATCGCACCATTATCCCGCAGCTTTTCATTGATCCTACGTACTGCAATAGTCTCCTCAGACCCTATAAGAGAACTACGACTAGGATGACCTAAGCTGTTAGAGTAATTCTTACTCCTATAGCCACTTCATTACGCTGAGCCGTCGTCATCAGTTTTCCATCCAAAGCAGAAACGGTATGGGAGACCAACCGATCCAGTTGCTGCTGCAACATTTTGTGTCATGTATTATAGGATAAACCCTTATCCAATAACCGTTACTCTTTCCGATCGAAGACAATGTCGGTTAAGTTACACGTCTTTGGAAAAAATTTAAATCGCATTCAGTGACTGGAGGAGTAGGACCCCGCTGCTTCAAATTTTGAAGCTTCTGCAATTTTTTATCCTGATTTGCAGTGAGACTTTGCTTAAACGAATGTAGGTACACACTGATGTGATCCGAAACCCAACTATTTAAAAGTTTAATCGAATTGGGGGGTCGAATAGTTTATATGAGCACTTATTATATTATTTTTTGTACAGATTGCCTGAGGATGCACCGATAAGTGGTGCGAAACCGGTCACAGATTTAATAAGGATCATTCATACAGCCAGTGCGGAATTTTCTTTGAAAAAATGTCGAGATTTGGCTGTGGTTTCCCGCCCTACAAAACAACAAGTTACGGTATGGTTTCTCCTATAAGGCCAAGGCCGACTACCTGTCCCACCCTTTTCGTTCTTGACATGTAAGTCTGTACGTGAGAATTACTTCAGTTTTGTTGTTCTTACACTGTAATACCAAGACAAGTCCACTATCCTGGAAAAGAGATCTACAGATAGATAAAACTACTGCTGCAGCAAGTTTCGTAGGGTCAGTATTCCCTCGCATGTTCCCACAACTCTCTGAAACCCAGACTGTTACTTACAGAGGTCTGCCTCTACCGGTTTTTACATTCTTTAAACAGTTTGTGTCAATATTTGTCAAAATTCTGCAAATACAGTTTTTCCATTCTTCCGTAAATAATTTGTGTGAATGTTTTACAATCATGCCTTTTTAAACTGATGGTTCAGTAGTATTCATACCTGTCAGAAAGTGAGTTCTTTGGAATTCGCATTGTTACATTCTCCTTGAAGTCTTAGGGCAATTACCCCTGCCTCACATATCTTGCATCGGGTAGAATAATTTTATCGTTGCTGTCTGTCTGAAGGATCACAGCACTTGTGAGGAAATGTCGTTTATTCCGGGGACAACGTTTCCATTTAGGTCTTCCAGTGCCGTGTCAAATTCTGCTCGCAGTATCACATAGCCCCGCTCATATTCACCTACGCCTTCTTCTGTTTCTGTAATTATAATTTACGTATGCCAGGGGAGTACAGATTTGCCACCACCGCCGGCAGCAAGAGCCTCACTGTAACTATGTGAGGATCGCAGAAAAGATATCATTTTATTTAACAAATATAATCAAAATAATTTATTTCTGCAGAAACGTTACTTACACTCTATATATTCCTTCCGCCTGTTACCTTTTCCTTCTTTTCTTAGTACTGGCCATCTAAGCTCTAGATATTTGTACAGTTACTTCTCTTTTCTCCAAAGGTCTCTTCAGTTTCCCTATAGCAGCATCCACGATTCACCCATTTATGAATACTTTGCCTTTCATTTGTCCTTTAGCCCCTTGTTTAGCCGTTTTGCACTTCCCGTCAGTCTCAATTTTTATACGCCTTTTTTACTGCTGCATTTGTATATGCTCGCCTTTCGTCAGTGAAATTCAGTATACACGACCGGACAAATTTGCAACATCAAAAAGTAATTAATATAGATTAATGAATTTCGGAAGTACATTTGTCTAGGTAACATATTTAAGACATTAACAAACCAAGAAAACAGGTTAATGTAAGCGCAAAATAAGCCATTGCAAATGTGAAATGCTGGTTCATTAATAACCGCTCCCTAATTGCCAGAATTTTGAATGCAAACGTGAATGCATTGTGTTGTACAGGTACCGGATGTCTGTTTGCGTAATGGAGCTGCATACCTGCTGCATTTAGTCAGCCAATACAGGGACGGCTGACGCTGTTTGTGGAGTTGTCGTTCGATGATGTGCTATGTCTGCCCGACTGCGCACACATGTGGTTATCGAGCAGGCCATGGCAACATGTCGACAGCTGTAGAGCGTGTTGGGTCACAACAGCGATATGTGGGCGAGCGTTGTTCTGTTGCAAAACACCATCTAGAATGCTGTTCATGAATGGCAGCCGAATCACCATACTGACGTACAACTGTGCAGGCAGAGTGCGTGGGATAACCACCAGGGTGTTCCTGCTGTCATACGAAACAGCAATCCCGACCATAACGGAAACCACGACAGACTGTCACCCGACACCGCTAAGTCGCAAAAGGCTGTGGTTTGGGGTCAGTGGAATGCACGGCACAGGGCGGCTGGCTCGGAGCTATCCTGGGAGTAACCAGTTTGTGACAGTTCGTTGCGTCACTGTGGTGCCAGCTGCTGCTCATATTGCTGCTGCAGATGCGGCACTACACGCCAGAGCCGTACGCCGAATACGAGGTCTTCCACCTCAGTAGTAGCACGTGGCCATCAATAGCCCGGTGCTCTTGCTATGGTACATTCCCGGGACCACCGCTGCCTGCAAACACTTATAATAGCTACACTCCTGGCAAGCCTTTCTGCAACATCGGAGAAGGACCATCAGCTCCTCGTAGACGTTTGCAAGACCTCGTTCAAAATCGATAAAATATAGCCAATGCCGATTTTGTCTGCTTAAAGGCACTCATGACTAACGCCAACTCACCACGTCCACTCCCACAGGTGTCTGACGCTCACCACGGTTACAGTGTGAGTAGTAGGGAACTGGCGGCGCCGGTGCCATTTTGATATCAAATTGATATGCAAGTTAATTAAAGTGATCAGTTAATCACTCCCGCCCCGACCACGCCCATCCCCGTCCCCAGATGACGTCACGTATTTGCTCAGCTGTACGTGTGCCTCCTCCTCACCCTCCCCCATCCCCAAATCCTATTGGCGGATATTTCGAATTTTGTCGGGAATTTCGAATTTTGGCGAGAATTTCGAATTTTTGCGGGAATTTCTTTGTCCCAGGGCTGTGCTGATACCTCTCCCCCACCCCCCACCCCCCATCACACACACCAGGAATTGCCGGGAAATTAAAATTGGCAGTACCCTTTCCGGGACTCGAACTTTGGTCCTGCTGAGCGGGAGGTCCAAGTGCACCCACCTAACAGAATTAAACCACCAGAGGCTCTTGGAATTGACGCGAAATTAAAAACGGCTGTGTCCTTTCAGGGACTCGAAACCTGGTGCTGCTGGATGGAAAGCCCAAGTGTACCCCGTAACACATGGAAACTGTCCAGATGCGGGAGTTGATGGTTAGATTAGTATACTTCATTTATTTTGGTCGGGGAACTGACCCAACGATTACGTAATTAATCACAAAGATCGGACCTAATTACACAACTACACGCATAGCGCTACACAAGGACGGCATGAAAGCGCAATACAACAAAAAAGCTGAGGATACCGTAGAACTGCTGTTGTCGAATGTAAATCGATTGTGTTTTTCCTTTATAATAGTTGCTTTGTTGTAGCATTCGAGATGATGTCAAAGAGTCCAGCGCAGAACGGCGGGCGCCTTCCCTACGATGGCGTGGTTCTCCCTCAGTCCCATCCTACGGATGGGCGGGCATACGCTACTTAATTTCCCCTCTGTGTTGTCTGGGAGCGCCGCATGAACGCATGACGCACACCGCTAGTGCTGCGGAGGGCCTGCGGCCGTGCGAGGGTTGGCAGAAAAACAGTAAAGGGCGCCGAACACGGCGGCTCTCTGTCTACGGAAGGCGGTGCGTGGGGGCTCTGTCGCTATATTTTGGACGAACAAGTTGCACTTGGGGCGGCCGTCCTTTTACCTCCTATTGTTTAGCTGACCGTACACGCTACTGAGCAGACGTAACACCTCATGTAAGGACTGCACCATTGTAGCTTCCGAGCTGCCACCACCCTCCATACATCGGGCACAGCTCCCTTGCGGGTGCTGGGGGCGGTCCACTGCCGCCCGCCCCTGACCAGCTGCAACCCTTCCGCACCATGCGAGCTAAGGCGAGTGTCGTTAGGTGGTCTTATGACACAACCGCGACACATGCGCTGCTCGGCCACGTGTCCGGCGGTCTCTACTGATGACCATGTGCCCGCCTCCGTCAGTGGGAGGGGGGGAGGGGGGCGGCGGAATCTGTATACAATTCTGTTCTCGAGGCGCACTTGTGATGGTCATTACCGGTTTCGAAGGTCAGCATCTTTCGCCACAGCTCTGCCCTAAGGAAAATATTTTTCGAGGACTGCAGTTGGCACAGGGTGTGTCAGACTTTCCCTCTGTCTCAGACTGAACAAAGAATGTTTTCCTAAAGCTCCATACAATTTTCGATCCACTTGCCAGCAAACAGCAGACACAGGATGGGTGTGTCAGACTATCAATCTGTCTCAGAGTGAACAAAGAGTGTTTTCCTAAGGCTAGCAGCTGCACCCAATTTTCGATCCACTTGCAGGCAAACACAGGATGTTTGTCTCAGATCTTTCTTTCCTCTCCCCACAGATGTGATTCTTTCCTCAAACAGCTGCACCAAGCCTGTTTGAAGTTATAACTTGCAGCAGCAGTAGTTTTATCTAACTTGCTGGTACGGCACTCTCAGTTCCTATTGGTCCTCTACAAAAGAAAGGGTGCAGTCTGAAGCTACATAAAGCCCAACCCCCACCACAATCGTATCAATCTTTGACAGTTGCGATCTACTAGTTTATAAAAAAAATTATGACTTCAAATTGTGACAGTTACGAAATTTCGTAGCAAAGTATTCCAAATTTTTCGAGATTGTGGTACACTTTCGTAACAAGTGGTTACAAAACTTCTATTTGCAGCATTCATTCCCGAAATGCTTTTGGAATTAGAACGCCAGTTGGATGTTGAAAGTCTCCAGCAAGCGGAAGAGGGTGTGCCAGCATCGTGCAATTACATCTCAAAATTCTGTGTGTGATAGTTATATGTTCAGAAAGCGTGTCTTAAAGTGTTCAAATCGTGACAAGTGCTTATAACATTTCTGCTGTTGTTCTAGCTTTAGAGCAGCAGCAACTGGAAAGTGAAAGTCCGCATCAAGTGGAAGAGCTTGTGCTTGCATCATGTAAGTACATCTCCAAATTCAGTG
The DNA here is from genome assembly GCF_021461385.2 of Schistocerca piceifrons. Taxonomy (NCBI): domain Eukaryota; kingdom Metazoa; phylum Arthropoda; class Insecta; order Orthoptera; family Acrididae; genus Schistocerca; species Schistocerca piceifrons. The sequence goes on from NC_060140.1 coordinate 35,549,796, forward strand.
TGGTAGTTTACATGTTCAGAAAACAGTTCCTGATGTATTAGATCGTAACAAATGTCTATAAAACTTTTGATCTCGCTGTTGCAGCGTTAGAGCAGCAGCTGATGGACATTGAGCTTCTGCTGCTGGAGTCTCAAATGCAGCAAGAAAGTAACTACAGTTGTAATATATTGCCATTAGACGTTTTTTATCATATGCCGTTCTGTGAGGTATATATAAATTCACTGTTGTAGATGTTTCTACTACTCAAGAGGAAAATGGAATTCCTGTAGGGGTGTGCGTCGAGAATGATGACTGGAGTCACTACTTCCATCTATTATGAACTTTTTACTAATTAATTTAATTTTTTCGTAGTTATAATAAACATCTCGATGTAGTCAAATTCAGTACAAATTTTATGTTGTTGTTTTTAATAATCAACATCCTGTTGTAGGCGACTTCCACGAGAGGGATCGATGGCTCCACAACAACAACAACAACAATTCTGGTGACGGTGAGATGCTAGAGTGGGAACGTGAGATGGTGGCTGCTGGAAGAGAGTGCGATCCCTCCCTTCTGGAGAAGAGGGATGGATATATTTTACTGGGTGGGAGAACTGCCAGAAAGATTGACTGAATTGCTCAGTCCTGGGACCCAGAATGTGAAAGATGATTATAATGTGTCTGTCATCATGAATCGTGATTTACTTAATGGTTATTGATTGTTTACAGCATATATTTTTAAATAAATCTCGAGCATTGTGCTTAATTTTTCCCGTTATTCGTATGTTGCCGAGGTGGCGCCAACGCCGCCGCGCCAGGAGACGGCTGCGGTACGTGCACCTAGGGCCGTGTTTGTGGGGGCGGGGGTGGCACACACGTGCGCCGCACAGCAGAGCGCAGTTCGCGGCCGCGGCTGCTGCTGCAGTGCCATCTGGCGGCCTTGGGTGGTTCAGTCGGAGCAACGATCTGCCACCTCCACTATGCAGGAGCATCAAGGAGCGCCCTCGCCACAGCCTGGGCACTCCCTCACGAGGTCGCACCCACCACATCCCACTACTGACGCTCCGCTCCGACTTCTAGTCCTCGCCGGCAGCGCAAAGTATGTGACCCCTCCCCCCTGAAGGCGTCTCATCGCCAGCACTCTCATCCAGCGGCTGGACGCAGTCGCCACCTAGCTGTAGTATTAACGGTAATGAAGCTGTGCCTAGCGGTAGTGTTCTGTCCCGTCCCGATAGTGAAGGACATCAAATTAGTGGCGTCATGACCTCTCTAGAATACTCGGTGGTTGCTAGGGCCTATGAGGGCCGTATCTCATTTAATAGAATGGAGAATCCGGCTGGGGGTGTCGTGACCCAGCCACGTTTGTAGAAGCGTGCCTCCCGGTGTTAGAGGCAGAGCTTCTGAAAGCCCTAGACGATCCGAGACATATTGCCATTAAATATAATGCAGGGCTCTGCTGCGAGTTGACCTACCCACCGAAACAGCAGGATGCTGCTCAGGAGAAAACCTTACACTACATCTGGGGTGATAATGGCGTTATATCTCGGAGTACATCAATCGTGAATCCACCTTGGGTGCTATACTGGCCCGGTTTTCCGAGATGGAAGTAAGAGGGTCAGCTAAAGCACTCGACATCCATATCCGTCAAATGAAGGCTCCAGTTATACAGAACGCTCTGAGGATATTAAGTAGGCTTCAAAATGAAAAAGATAACGATTGTTTTGCATGGTCAATCCTGGCTTGTGAAATAAAAATCAAACAAAATCCATACTGCACATCTTGATACGGAATAGGTCTTAACATTCATGGATGTTATAGCTTTGACGATATCGAGTTCCCATAAAGATTCAGAACATACCAAAATTTCAGGCACAAACTCCCAGAATATCAGATCACTTTTATGGCCTGAAGAACAAGCAGAAAAGCAAGTCAGATGAGCAGGACAAGCATACTACAGTTGGATCACTCAATTTTACGAAATATGCAGGTGGGCATGATCTTCATGTAAACGTGAAGCTCTTCTCTGAAGGTGATAATCAGCATTACGTATGGATCCAAGACATGTCCCGCCTCCTTTACAGTCAATTGTCGAAACATGAACATAAAAAACGTATTCAGGTGTGTAAATAACTTTTCAGAAGAAAAAGTATTTAAAAGGCATATGGAGGACTGTGAATCCAAGAAGAAAACAAGTTTATTAAATTCAGGAATGCTCACGACCAGGAATGATGTTCATTAGTTGTATGTGCAGACTTCAAATGTCTCCTTGCTCCTATTAGCCGCTGTGAAGGGAACTCCTTGGCCTCACATACCACCTTCACATAAAAACACGTACCGTATGCAGCAGTGTACCAAATGGCACGTTCTTATCATTCAAGTCTTAACCACTATGAATATTATAACGGGGATAATCAGGCAGTTTGGTTGAAACAAGGGACTTAGGGAAAGGCAGGATTCGGTGTGGATAGGGCCTTACTCAGTTACCGATGGATGCTCAGATTTTTTTTTAAATCATTTGGGATCAGTTGGCAATAAGGTTGACAAAAAGGAACAATTAACAAATTTGACTGTTAAGACACAATGTATAAATAAAAAAAATTCTAAAGCAAATTGCGTTCACGGCTGAAGGCCTTATTGACCAGAAATTCAAATTATTTGTCGGCTGAAGGCCCCAATAGTAATAATTCAAAAACAATTTGACGACTGAAGGAGTGGACAGCAATTCTTAACAACAGTTAACTTCTCAAGAAATACAAACATATTTCTTGAAAAAGACACTTATCAAAATTTCACTCTTAAGAGACAAAATCTAGTTGAAGATTCTTAAGACAAGTTGCATCCATGGCTGAAGACGTTATTGAAAAGAAATTCAAATTACCAGAATGAGATTTTCACTCTCCAGCAGAGTGTGCGCTGATATGAAACTTCCTGGCAGATTAAAACTGTGTGCCCGACCGAGCACTTGCCCGCGAAAGGCAAAGGTCCCGAGTTCGAGTCTCAGTCGTGCACACAGTTTTAACCTGCCAGGAAGTTTCAAATTCAAATTACTTGTCGGCTGAAGGCCCCAATTGTAATAACTCAAAATAAGAATTTTTTTTTTCAAAAGCAATCATCACAATCTGATCAAAGTAAGAGAGAAGTGGGCCTCAGCCAGTGCTCCAAGGATCGGCCTGGGAAAGTCGCTGAACTTCGTAACCGATGAGACAGGCAGCCCAGAGTTATATTCACTTAACCGGATGGCAACTCAAACTAGTGATAGTTTAAACGCAGACCAACACTCATTCAAAATCTGCCTAATGTCTGGTAACCAATACAACGATGGAATATCCCAGGCGATGTGGAACCGGTGGACAGTTCTGCGTCTTCAGAACCCGGCGTTTAGAACCTCCAGAAGCAGAAGGAACCACTACTACCAAAGCAGTCCAACAGAAACAACATACCCGAACCACAATCAACGAGGCCGTCTAACTCCACATCTTACCAGACTGCAGCGGCAAGGCGAGGAAAGATACACTGCTGCGAAAATACGCTAACGTCCAGGGCAGGTAACTGGGGCGTTAGCGGTCACAAGGCAGAAAAATACCGCTGGTAGAATGTCACCAATAAACACAAGAAATTCAATGATTAAAAGTAAGAAGCCAACTCCAAACACTCCACTTGTTGCTCTTCGTCTCAGCGACCCTGCGAGTAGCAGCGCACGAAGAAAGTGCGTGTTCCGAAAATAGTGGAGGTTTCACTACTAGGTTAATGTTCACTCAGCTCAAACGTCCTGGGTCCGGTGGGTAAGGAGGCTGTGGCCCACGCAACTGCAGCCCCTTGATCCGGCAGTGCCTGCGTGCTGCCAGAGGTCCTGTCGTGTCCTCGCGCTGCTGGACCCCACTGCTGCTCTGTCCTAATCGAACTTCCCAACACACTCCGACCCCGAAAACACGACGTCCTTCCAAAGATAGTACCACTGCTCCTGCCACTCACGGACAGACAACACTAGCAAATGTAGTGGCCCTACTGAACAGAAGAAGAAAACGAGACGCCACTATCCCTGTTACACGATGCCAACCTACCAACGGCACCAACGCGCGTCGCATCGAGACTCAACCTCTTCCCCCTCAAACACTAACCTGGGGGTAACCCAACAAGTGGCCTAACCAAACTTAATTTGATTAAGATGCGGTTGTCCTTAACCATCAGATTAACTGGGCCTAAAATGCGCATAACAGTACAGGGACCCAGGAAACAGGGAGAGAATTTACCAAGGTTTCCAACACGCACCTCCCTCCCGGGAAAATTACGGATATACATCTGGTCTCCTGGTTTAGCCCTAAAGACTGGTCCATTAAGGTTGCAACGGTCAGCTTGTTTGTTGTGCGCCCTGAGAATACTGCGACTGGAACGATTCCAGTTTTCTTCACACCACTTTGAAAACAGAAAGCCTCGAAGGGAGCCGAAAGAAAGGCCGGTGCATTATCGCTAACGAGTTGCTTAGGGGGTCCAAAAACACTAAATACATTAGTTGAATGCGCAATACTAATACTAGCAGCAGTCACGTTACGACTCGGAAGAAGCCAGGCAAACCTCTAAAACGCGTCAATAATAACCGACACATACCGATGGCCTCTTTTGGTATGAGGTAAGAGCCCCATACAATCGATATAGAGTTTGTACATGGGGCAGGATTCGTGCTCAGAACTCAAGAAGCCCTGTTGAAGAGCGTTCTTAGGCTTGACCACTTGACACAACCGACACCGAGAAACCATCTCTCTAACGTCTCGGTCCACAGACGGCCAATTCAAATGCTCCTTAATTTTCTGTAACGTATTATAGGTTCCTAAGTGCCCTCCAACAACGAGTTGTGAAAGTAATGAAAAACGTGGCGTACCAGGATGGCTGGTAGGCAGCTCTTCAACTCCTTGGCATGTCCCACCCTTTTACACAAAATGCCTTTCCTGATGACGTATGCATCCAAAGGTTCCCCCGCCGACAGCCGTTCCTTAACCAGTCCCCATGTGGGTTCCTGATGGTCGGCGACGTCACTAGACAAATGAGGAATACCACCACAACTAAAACTGCCTTGAACCATTTCTTGGACGCGCTCACTAGATGGCTGTTCAGTGAACATATGGCTGAGGGCGTCCGCGGGCACATTCTCAGTCCCCTTAATATGTTTAACCTTGAATTGAAACGCCGAAATGCGTACTGACCACCTGGCGATACGGCCAGTTTTACGCAACCTGGCTAGAGCCCAGCTTAATGCTTGATTGTCGGTTTCTAGCTGAAATATTCTATGCTCCAGATAAAAGCGATACTTCTCCAGCGCGAAGAAGACAGCCAACGCCTCACATTCGTAAACGGAATATTTAAGTTCGGCACTGATTAACCAACGAGACGCGTACGCTAATGGCTGTCTTTGATCCTCGGACTCCTGTAGGAGGACAGCCGAAATCCCCGCATTAGATGAGTCGGTTTGTACAATAAATTTTTTACTAAAATCAGGCACTCCGAGAACCGGAGGGTTGGCTGTAGCTGCGTTAATGTGCTCAAACGTGGCCTCTCGGGCAGGTCCTCATTCAAAACGCACCCCTTTTCGACGCAATTCATTTAAAGGAGCCGCCATCTGAGCAATATTAGGGACAAAACGCCTAAAATAATTCGCAATGACTACGAACCTGCCAATCCCGCGTTTTTATCAGCTGAGCTCTCAGTGCGTTAGTCCACCCCTGGTCAATGCGAATGCTCTCGCTTGATATTAAGTAACCTAAGAAGGATACCTGCTGCCTGGCTAGTGTCACCTTCCTGAGTTTAACAGTCAAACCGGCCCCCCTGCAACCTAGCAAAAACTTGCTGGACATGTTCCAAATGCACCTGAAACGAACGGCTATAAATCACCAAGTCGTCCAAGAAATTATAAACACAGACTAATTTCAAGAATATTATACAGCAAACGAGTAAGAAGAGCTGCGCCAGTAGCCAAACCAAAGGGAACTCTGTTAACTCATGCAGATTCCAATCAGTACCAAATGCTGTAACGTGTTTACTTTCATCGACAAAGGGAATCTGATTCAGATCGAGCACGGTGAACCAATTAGTGCCGGCAAACCAAGTAAAAGAGTTATGAAGATCAAGTAAAGGAACTGATTCGAGGACAACTTTGGTGTTCAGGCGCCGGTAGTCAGCAACAGCCCGAAAATAGCGCCCCTGATCCTTAGGAACAAGGTATATGGCAGATGTAAAAGTCCTAATAACTCCTTGCTCGAGCATTTTAGAGATCTTTCCTCTTAGTATCTTCATCTTAGGCGGTGAGAGAAGATATGGGACTGCCTGACGGGAATATGGTCAGATAGACTAATATGGTAGTCAAGAACATTAGTAACCCCCAGTTCGAGGAACCTCTGCAACAAATCCCCTACTTTAGAAGCCTGCTGTGAAGATAGATGGGTGACATCAAACTCATTAAACTTAGCATCAACAGCCAGCATGCCGGAATTACGATGCACCTTACGCTTAGCACATTCACAGAACCCAAACTTCTGAGTGGAAACGAACTTAAAGAAGAAGGTGTACCCGGAATATTCCAAGACAAGAACAGTTTTACTGATAAAATCACATCCCAAAATCAAATCGACCAGCCGCTTCTTAACCGAGGCCAAAGACAAGGTCCAGGAGAAATCCCCAACCGAAATACTCCCTCAGACCCACCAACGCAGAGGCAACACCTGCCCATTGGCAACCCGACATCTCTGCAGCGGTTCCCTTTTAGCAGACTCAGCCGATGCAGATAATCCGGAGTTCTCCTTGGTAACGCCTGTGGGCTGAACTTCACGGCCTGGATCGTCCGCGAGCGGTAACGCAGATATTGCTACAATGGCAGCACGAAGTTCCTCCTCCCACGTGGAGGGACGACCACGAAAAACAAAGTGCCACTCATCTGCCGCTCTCCCATTCTGGCAAGTCGATTAACAAGGCCAAGCAGGCCGTCTTTACTCTTTCCACATATTCATGTAACTCCTATTTATCATGTTGCATCTGCCAAATGCAGCGACACTCGAGTTGTTTGCGAACTCCCATGGCCAATCGTTCGTTAATTTCAAGCTCCCTCAACAGCCGAAGGAAAACCCCTCTGTCATGGCTCTTTATAATAATTCTGTGTTGACTCGGAAGAGATGCACGAGAGGATTAGGCAATTTAGCAAACCTCTCGGGAGACATAATTGCAGCATCATCCCCGGGCTGGCTCGCCCCCCCCCCCCCCCCCCCGAAGACAGCAAGTCCCATGAAGCTCTAAACATGTAATGTTAAACTGCAATTCATTAATCAAGGACCCCAATTCAGTGGTTGATTCCTTGTAACGATACCCGTACTTTAATGTCCTTAAATCCACTATCCGGTTGGTTAAATGTACTAACTGTGACCGCACCCTGCCTAACTGCCTGCCACTAGTTTGAGTGCCCTCCAAAAATCCGATAGTGTCCTCCAGCCCCCTACAGCCTTACACAAAAACTCAATGGCTCTGTCTCATCCACCACATCCGGCATGACATCAACCAGCTGAAGAAGAGTAGCACGTAAACGGGCGGCTAAGTCTGTGACACTCAACAAGCTGGCGCCTTATCGCCAGCTCATAAATGAGGTGGTCCTTCCTCAACAGGCCGATCCCGGGGCACTGCCTGACTGCCTAACTGAAACAACCAAATACCAAAGACAAATATCGTGTATCACTGACAGTTAAAATTGAAACCAACGGCAACTGTGATGGCAATATAAAATGGAAAACACGCTCTGCTACCACTGAGACATGGGACTTGGGGAAAGGCGGGATCCGGTGCGGACGGGGCCTTACTCAGTTACCATTGGTTGCTCAGTTAAAAAAAAAATAATCCGTACACTTTATTTGGAACCAATTGCAAATAAGGCTGACAATAAGAAAAAATTATCAAATTCGACTGTTAAGACACAATGTCTAAATAAAAAGAAATATTAAGCAAGTTGCATTCACGGCTGAAGGCCTTATTGACCAGAAATTCAAATTACTTGTTAGCTGAAGTCCCTAATAGCAATAATTCAAAAAACCAGTTTGATAGCTGAAGGCGTGGATAGCAATTCTTAAGAACAGTTAAACCTCTCCAATTGATGCTAAAATACTTTTTTATAAAAGACAATCATCAAAATTTCACTATTAAGAGACAATATCTAATTAAAATTCTTAAGACGAATTGCATTCATGGCTGAAGTCATTATTGACAAGAAATTCAAATTACGTGTCAGCTGAAGGCCCCAATAGTAATAACTCCAAACTAGAATTTTTTTTTCAGAAAAGCAATCATCACAATCTGATCAAAGCAAGAGAGAAGTGGGCCTCAGCTAGTGCTCCAAGGATCGCCCTGGGAAAGTCGCTCAACTTCGTAACCAATGAGACAGGCAGCCCAGAGTTGTATTCACTTAATCGGATGGCAAATCAAAATAGTGACAGTTTGAATGCAGATCGACGCTCTTGCAAAATTTGCCCAACGTCTGATAACCAATACAACGATGGAATAAGCCAGGCAAGGCGGAACCGGTGGACAGCACCGCGTCTTCAGAATCTGGCGTTTAGAACACCCAGAAGCAGAAGGAACCACTATGACCGAAGCAGTCCAACAGAAACAGCGTATCCAAACCACAATCAAGGAGGCTGTCTAACTGCACACCTTACCGGACAACAGCGGCAAAGTGAGGAAAGGTACACTGCCGAGAAAATATGCTAACCTCCAGGGCAGGTAACTGGGGCCTTAGCGGCCACTAGGCAGATAAATACCGCTGGTTGAACTTCACCAATAAACACTAGAATTTCAATGATTAATAACAAGAAGCGGAGGATGTTAACTAATTTCGCCAACTCCAAACACTCCATTTGTCGCTCTTCGTCTCAGTGACCCTGCGAGCAGCAACGTGCGAAGAAATGGCGTGATTTCAAAATAGTGGAGGTTTCTTTACTAGGTTAATGTTCACTCAACTCAAACGTCCTGGGTCCGGTGGACAAAGAGGTTGTACAGTGTAGCACTGCTGCTGCCACTCACGGACAGACACTTGCAAACGTAGTGGCGCTAGTAAACACAAGAAGGAAACAAGGCGCCACTATCCCTATTACACGATGCCAACCTACCAATGGCATCAATGCGAGCGGCAACACGGTCATTGGTTACTCACTGACATTGAAAAACTCTCGTGGAATGTTGATAGGCTTTACAGCATCAACACCCCCACGACCGAATCGGAGGAGCATAAAGTTAACTGTCATGTTTGGGGGCTGCCATTAGATAGAAAAGATAAAACTCCGCGTAGAGATCGTTGTCATCTTACGGGGAAGTTCCACAGTGCAGCTGACAACAAATGCAATTTGAAGTATCACTTACCGTGCCCGTTTTATTTCATAACTTTAGTGTGTATGACGCTCACTTCAGCCCCATCGACGGGACGAGGTTCTCCTCACTCGGCTTCGAATAGGCCACAGCCCTATGACGCATGGCTTCCTTCTCCGGCGAGAGGACCCTCCAATGTGTGGTGCTTGCGGCGTCCAGGTCACTGTGCGCCACGTTTTATTGGATTGCGTTTTATTTTCTGACCAGCGGGTCGCGGCTGACTTGCCAGCGGACCTGCCGTCTCTTTTAGGCAACACTCGGACGAATGTAGTTAAAGTTTTAAAGTTCTGTGCCGAGTCAAATGTTTTTACAAAGATTTTAGGGAGAGGATTTTAATTTGCTCAGTGTGTGACAAGCTCGCCCATATTTTATGTAAGTGGCCAGTCAATAACAATTTCCTGTGACATTCTTGTTGCTATGCTTCCCCTTTCCTTAGGTTTTACTTTCTTATGTAGCATTTTCCTTCTTTTCCTGCTTTCTTTGAGTGTGTGCTTTAGTTTTCTTAGGTCTGTCCACATTCGTTCCTTTTAATGTGTGTCAGGGCGCTGATGACCTCGATGTTGAGCGCCCATAAGCCCCAACACACCACCACCACCACATCTATTTGAGCAACTGGTTAATTTCGGTTGGGAGAAAAATCAGGCCAGTATCGGGCCACAGAGCGTTGAGAAGTATATTTCGTTCTCTAAACGAATGACGCTGAAAATTACGCTCCACTTCCTTGACACGCTACATTTTATGCAGGCGCCACTCCAGAAACTCATTGAAACTCTGTCTCGAGATGATGTGCATATCACCCGATATGCTAACGTCGACAAGGAAAAGTTTCAGCGTGTGATTAGGAAAGGAGTTTTCCCTTATGAATATCTGAATAGTAGGGTGAAACTCAATGAAACCAGGCTACCTGTCATTTCTGCATTTACCAGTACTCTCACAGGCTACGTCATAACTAGTGAAGGTTATGAGCATGCCGTGAATGTCTGGCGAGAATTCAAGATTCCATATTTGGCAGAATACGCAAGACTATACATCGACATCGACATGCGCTTGCTTGCGGATGTTTTTGGTAAGTTCCGGAGTGTATGTATGGCCAGGTACTCTCTGGACCCCGCCTTTTATTGCATGGCACCTGGATTCTCCTGGGATGCAATGCTCAAGAAAACGAGTTGCAGCATTGAGCTTTTGACTGATGCCGACATGCTTCTTTTCTTTGAGTGCGGGATCCTTGGAGGACTTTGCCAGTGTGTCCATATAGTCACACTAAGGCAAATAGTCCACCTAAGGGTGTGGGTTTCAAAGCATCTCTCGATTCAAGTTACATTCTATATTCGGGTGTTAATAACTTATATGGGCACACCATGATGCAGCCACTGGCAGTTGGTGAGCTTCAATAGGTGCCCGAAAACGAGAGGGATTAGGTGGTAAAATATTGGGTCTGGTGGCTGACTCTGATGTAGGGTATGTGGTGGAGGCAGACCTCATACACCCTGTTAGTTTGCATGAAATGACAAGCGACTTGCCATTATGTCCAGAGCAACAAGTTCCATGAGGAAGCATTATCCCTAAACTGATGACCACTGTTGGAAACAAGCAGAGGTATATAATTCATTATCATAATCTCCAGCAGTGTCTCAGCTTAGGGATAGAGCTAGGTAGAATCACCAGGGCTATTTCCTTCAATCATTTCCCCTGGTTGAAGGAGTATATTAAATTAAATACCAAAAAGAGGGTGGTCGTGACTAGTGATTTCGAGAAAGACTTTTACAAATTAATGAATAATTCAATTTTCGGTAAAACCAAGCAGAATGTGAGAAATGAACGCGATATTTTGATTAGGATCAAATGGGATGGACGTTGGGGCGTAAGAAACTGCATCGCCAGACCAAATTTTAAGCAGGTTACAATTTTCAATAAGAAGATGAAAATGTCGAAGGCTTGAGTAGAGTTTACGATATCAATCTATTTGGGTATGTCTATACTGGACATCCCCAAACCCCACATGTTCCGATTCCACTAAGAGTTTGCTAAAACTCATTTCGTGGAGCCAAAGTTACTTTACATGAATACAGATAGCTTCATCCACTGGGTGAAGAATTGCCATCCATATGAATATTAAGATTTGTGGATGTAAAGCTGTATTGCTACTGTGAGTATTTACGTCTGAATAAAAAACTGTTACTCGTTAGCATACGTCTTTGTTGTTACTTCACAAATCCCTACTTTTACAAATGAATATAAAGGCTGTGCAAGATGAGCAATATGTTAGTTTAAAGCATGAAAGGGATGACGTTTAAGATGGAGGAAAACAAAATATATGTTACGATTACATGTGATTTCGCCTATCGTACTGCACGTGTAGGTTTTTGGAAACAGACAGCACGTGATTGTGTCCGCTTCCGAAGATATATAGCAAACATGGCTGGAATTATATCTCCTGTGCTTGAACAAAGCCACAGATATAGGATCTGGTCAAAGCTACAAGCTATCTAAGTAGCAGCTAGGTAGACAGAAAGAAAAACACAGAATGTGAGGTAAAAAATTCATTTATTCTCATTAATCCAACTTAAAATTAACCTTACATTTTCATAAGCAGACACGACACTATTTTCACACATCTCCTTCTTCTTAAGCTTATGGATAGCAGGGCACCCGTAGAATTCCAGGTCTTGAATGGATGCAAACTTGAAGATTCGCTACATCCATGCGATCTTCTCTTCACTTTTGACGCTGATGACGGTCTCAGGAAGATCGAATATTCGAAGTGATGTCGTCATTTCTTTATAAGGTATACCAGGATCGTCCCAGTGGAGTCCATGGAAGAAGCGTGTTAGGCACTTTGCACTCCTCCGTGTTTTAGCACAGTTCACATCTTTGAAAGGCGTCAGTGATGCAATTCTTGCTGAGAATGTCTCTATTATACAAGCATCTTCTGTGTATGCTGTAAGTGCAACATGTTTAAATACTCATCATCACAGAAACCTTGAATGTCGGCAACGACGTTCACACAGCAAGTTGTCATTGTGAAATGCTCTGGGCACGTCACAGTACTTGGTCATTTATACAGAACGCTGCACAACACCAGTAAGTGGGCAATAGAACTAGAGCATACGCTGCAGTGTGTTCTGGGAAATTTGATAAAGATTCAAATTCGATTCGTACACCTATCGGTCCTGATTTAACTATCTCATTCTACTTAGAACACTCTATCAAGATGATTGGTGCCAGCTCCTTGAATTTCCGTGGACTGAGTAGACATCCCTCCTCTTCAACACCTTCATTGTAAGAAGCACGGAATCTTGCATACACGTCCAATGCTGGACTGTATATACAGATCCCACTGTAGCAGTAAACTGTCATACGGATTGAATTCGGAATTCTCGTAGACTGTGGCATTAGTTAAATTACAGTTGTGAAATACGGTGGAATGATTTGCTAAATTCACCCCTCTATTGGTGTGGAATGCAAGTATGATGAATCTTGGTGTTTCCAGCTGCACTGAGGTTTTAATAGCCCATGTTTGTCTGCTTGCTGTCGATAGCACTGGGTACTCAAAAACCTCCCATGACTGGGAAGTTACTGGCAGATATGTACCGGTATTCGGAATTTTTAAAAGCTTTAAACACTCCTCGTCTACCACAATGATGTGCGGCATTTTCCATATATTTTTATGGGGGATGATCTGATTCCCCTTTTGAGCTCATTGAATGTATGAGCTACTATCTGTTGCGCTCCGTACCAGGATAAGCTCCTGATTAGCATTCACAATAACTCGCTGCACGTCCTCAAAGTACACCATAAGCATTTTTAGTGGTATGCATGCAGTAAATCGGCGGTACTGTTCTGTTGTTCTGCCCACAGGCTCGTCGATGAACCATCCTGCATTTTCTAAGCCATTCAAATCCGAGGGATATACTGAGACATAAGTTTTAAGGGTTGATGCTATGCCAACATTACGTGTACGATCAGTCTCTACCCTATTAAGTTCATAACGTATTTCCTGGAACAGGAATGCCAAAGCATGACGTGTAAGCCTTCATCCCACTGTATGACTACCATCCTTTTTCTTAAAGGATCCATCGAAATATGTGAAACTCTTGCATGGAAGAGGTGAAGCGTCCTGATGCTGGATGACAATCCTAATTTCATCGTTCTTGTTAAGGTTTATGCGGAAGTGTACCCGGCGTATGATTCGCTCATCATATTCCAGTGGGTGAGATATATTGAGCGACGACGTCATTGCGAGGTTACAAGCCTACTGATTTAAGAAACTTGTAGCTCGCACGTGTTATCAACCTGCGGTTCTGCTGTGAAGTGCTACGCCGTGGGCTGCGTGCGATGGTTTTGAACCTTACGCCCATCTTCTGAAGATGTAGTCTTACAATGATTTCCTCACCACGAATGTCAACAAGTTGGTTATTCTGATCCACAATACGCAGCTCCAAATAGTCCAATGTCTGAAGAGTCACTGAAGGTATATAGCGGTGGTAGGAGTCTCAACAATCTTATACCCTGTTCCAACTGATGGGAAGAATCCGTAAATGGAATGAACCAATCTGTCGTTGAGATACGAGTTCGTTGCAATGTTACACTCAACACGGATCGTACTAAACAGGGAGAACATCCACTGTCTGATCAGATTTGTAACATTTATTGGGATCCGTCTTCAAAACCTGACCCTTTGTGAATCCCAGTAGTGGGCCTATTGAACCTTTCTGCTTAAAGTCAATCGAAGCATTCGCCGTCCTCATTTCAGATTTAAGTGTAGTGGTGTTTGCACGAAGCTCAATCCCTATTCCAGACTGTTTTAAAACTTCTTTTAAATCGTCAATATCGTATGCACCAAGTTCAATTTCTACGATTTCTTCTTTATCATTAATTTCCAGATGCAGTTTTTTGTTGGCTTCTGTGATATTTGGGATGATGTTGTATGTCTCCTGTCCAATCAGCGCTATTCTTCAATCTCCAACGCTTAAATAAATTGGTGGGAAGTAATTCGCACGTAGTACAGACGATCGTTCTTTTAATGTCAGAGTGTACGACATTGCATCTAAACGTCGTCTGGTGAATGGCTGTTTAATACCCGGCCTTATGTATATATCATTCGTAAAAGTCAGAAAACATACATCTGGTTCCGAGCTTTCCGGAAACTCACGTGTGTAAAAGCATCCTGCAATTTCCGTACCACTCCCGTCCTTTAAGGGGTGTATCCTAGGAGTCGTTCCCTGCACTTTGGAAACTGTGAATATATCGGTTGACCGGTTTGGTATGTATGATTTCTCAAACGTTGTGTTGTGTTTTGAAATACGCACTAAATCACCTACGTTAAATTGCTGCATGCTCGGATCTACCATTTTAATACGACTGTATACTGTATCTAGAAGTTTATTATCACGAACATCGACTGGTCTCATTTTTATTGTGCGATGTTTGGTTCGATTATACTGTGAAATTATTTGCGGAAGGATATCGATCAATCTGTGTGAGCCACGAAGATTGAATTGCATCCACATCTGGGTTTTCACTGTTCTGTTCAGACAATCCATGATACTCGCATTCAGATGTGAGAAAGTCGAGTAGTGATATATTCCATACCGCTCCACCACAACCTTGAAATATTTATTGTAAAACGCACCGCCGCGATCTGTCTGAAGGTTTGGGCTTCGATTCGTCCCCGTCTGCAGCAATCCGTCAAACACATGCGCGACTTCCTTCCCTGTTTTCGCATTCACAGGAAATGCCCAGGCATATTTAGAATGAGTAGTCGAATTACGTCGGGTGATGCTGAGGGAATTAGATTAGGAAATGAGACACTTAACGTAGTAAAGGAGTTTTGCTATTTGGGGAGCAAAATAACTGATGATGGTCGAAGTAGAGAGGATATAAAATGTAGACTGGCAATGGGAAGGAAAGCGTTTCTGAAGAAGAGAAATTTGTTAACGTCGAGTATAGATTTAAGTGTCAGGAAGTCGTTTCTGGAAGTATTTGTATGGAGTGTAGCCATGTATGGAAGTGAAACATGGACGATAAATAGTTTAGACAAGAAGAGAATAGAAGCTTTCGAAATGTGGTGCTACAGAAGAATGCTGAAGATTAGATGGGTAGATCACATAACTGATGAGGAGGTGTTGAGTAGGATTGGGGAGAAGAGAAGTTTGTGGCACAACTTGACTAGAAGAAGGGATCGGTTGGTAGGACATGTTCAGAGGCATCAAGCGATCACCAATTTAGTATTGGAGGGCAGCGTGGAGGGTAAAAATCGTAGACGGAGACCAAGAGATGAATACACCAAGCAGATTCAGAAGGATGTAGGTTGCAGTAGGTACTGGGAGATGAAGAAGCTTGCATAGGATGGAGTGGCATGGAGAGCTGCATCAAACCAGTCTCAGGAGTGAAGACCACAACAACAACAACAATTTAGAATGAGTATCGATGACCATTAAAATATATTTCAATCCGTTATCCATACGTGAATATTCTCTCATGTCGACAAGATCCGCTTGCCACAGGTCGTCCAAACCTTTAATCATTACAGAACTTCGAGGGTATGTTTTGCGTGCTAGTTTGTGCAGTTCTCGAACGACAGTATCCATACTTTTTTAATGGTGCATCTCTCTCTAAGCTCAGAAATATTGAAACAACTTCGTTGGAATGAGCTGTATTACCAGCGGCAGCTGATGCCATGAGCAGCCGTAGCCGGCGTATTAGTTCATTGAGGCTCGTATTACAATGTCGAGCCGATTGCTCACTCTTATAATGGATTTGTATTTCACATTGCTTCGACATTGTTGCATTCTTACGCAGATCAGTTAAAAGCAATATTTCACGATACATTTCCAGATCTTTAGGCGAATAATTCACAGTTTTTGTGGGTCTTAGGAAAATAAGGTTCAGTAGATCAAGTGTTCTTTGTTTATCACCGATTTGTATCGTTTTTCCATTTAAAGTTATAGGCTGTGTGCCCAACATGAACGGTTTCTCATTACTGACAATGAATTCTTTAATTTAGGCTGAATTCCTTAAGAGCAAACGACTGAAACTCAAACCAGCTGAAGGCTGAAGACTTAATTTTTTTTTTAAATGCCAAACGGCTTACATGAAACAGTACTTTAAACTATGCTGAAGGCTTTAAGAGTAAAACAACACTCCTTTAAAACAAAATACCGGTTAGAAGCCATACAAGCACCAACAACAAGAACAAATTAAGAAATAAGGCAGTACACACAAGGGCACCCCGATGTTCGAGAGTCAGCCTGTAATTCAAACAGTAACACTTGCTTAGGTAAGACAGGCAGTCGGGCCAACCATTCACGATCCAATGACAACCCAACTGACCAACAGTCAGCTGACCGACTGACAAGATAACTTCCACTTCACCGACCAGAGCACAACAGGAAGTTCAACAGAACAACGTAGAAAATATTGGCGCACACAAACAGTCATACATGGAGCTATCAAACTACACACTGTGAAGGACAGCAATAACACGATGAAGAAACTAGACTGCCTGAAATTTACAGCAACGGCCAGGGCAGACAACCGGAACGGCCGCAAGGCAGAAGATTTTGCTGGTGCACTTCAATTCAAATAACCAAATACAGTGAAACTTCACCGGAGAGTGAATAGAATTTTCCAACTTGAAAACACGTTGTTGCTCGTGGGAATATCCCAGCAGCTGACAACGAACTCCAAATGACACAAAATTAACAGTCTTGACTTGCTGGTAGGTTAAATCAAAACTGAACTTACGTGTCCAGGGTTAACCCATAAGCGATCGCCGGCCAACATACACGTCGTCCGACAAGACGACCGACCGACGACCAACCAAGGTGGTCCGCACTCAAGTGATATGTATCGGCAACCGTCAGCCGAGTCATGGCTGTCTGGACCTCACCGCAGCCGCACCCTGACTGAACTTCTGCTGCATCCTGGGTCAAACACTGCCAGGTCCGAACTGCTCCGCTAGCGCATCCCAACTCACTGGCAGATCCGAACTAACTCCAAGCACATGACAACCGGTAAGTAATAGCAGTCAGCAAAGATAATGTGCCAGGGCTTATATCGATAAGCGCCACTGCTGCCACTCACAGGCAGGCAAGGCGGCAGTGACACCAGTTATTGAAATGAAGATAATGAATGAGGTGGTAGTACAGTGAAAACGGGATGTCAAATGAGATATGTCATGAACACAAGCCACACACGGCTCGTACACAACACTACCACCAGAGGGCGCTACCGTGACTTCAGATGATGACGCAAGTACCGTTGCCCAAGATTGTGTTCGCTATGTGGCCTCGTACCCAGTCCTGGCACCAGACCTCGTCGTGAACGCACTGTTCGCCGCCATCTTGGATAATGGTACTTGCATGCTCAGCTGATGACACAACAGAGCCCACTGGTGCCGGTACTGGGTAGTAGGCCACATGGCGAACACATTGTTTGCCGCCATCTTTGACAACGGTACTTGCGTCACCATCTGACGTTATGGTAGCGCTCTCTGGTGGTGGTGGTGTTGTGTACTAACTCAGCTGGAGTCTGGATCTCGTGGCGAATACCCTGTTTGCCGCTATCTCGGATTACGTCACAGATGAGAGTGCCGTGTGGTGGTGTCGATGTGTACTAAGTCAGTTGGAGTCTGGACCTCGTGGTGAACACACCGGATGACCACACTGCATGAAATTATTTAAATAAAGACTTATGTCCAAGTCCTTTTCCCATGAATCCTTAGGAGGAGGAGGACACTGAGGTTACTACAAGTGTCCTCTCTTTTGCGCCATTTTCTTAGCTTCTTAGAGATATGCAAATTGACCTTTTTTTACTGCCAAAATTAAAACTTGGCGCCAGTTCATAGGAAGAAGTCTTGCCAAGTCCACACGCCGCCATCTTGGATGATGTCATCGCCGCCATCTTGGATGCATCTGGCAACAATGCAGAGTGCGATCATGCCTGCTTTGTTCCAATACTCATGTCATGAGAGAGTGAACTAAATTTTTTGAATTGATTACGACAAGCATACGTCATCCGTGTCATTTTATTCCACTCAGTGATATGAGGTAATGTATTATTGTTTCCCTGACCGTTTGGTGCATAGAGGCAGTGTGAGTGATTAGGTTTTCATACGACGTGAGTAGCAGAAGGATGATGACATGAGATCAATGTACAGCATTTTTTTACGTTCGTGTCCCATATCTAAATCACGAGAGGGAGTTAGTAAGTCTTTATTTCATTCACCATACCGACTGGTAATGTAATTCTTAACATTGCCGATTCAGGAATCCACCAGTGTATGAGTGTGACTAAGTGTAGTGGATGGGCTCATTTTATATTAACCTACTTGAGAGTTTGTGATAGTAATTAATCTAATAAATCAGAAGTTCGTTTGACATTTCCTTTCTCATTATCATGTCAGATTAAAGTTCGCACCTGATGCCTTTCTGGGGTAATAATAAGAAATAAACTTTTTGTGATCAATGTATATGTAATAACATCTAACTTATTTCTGCCTAAGCGAAGTTACTGTTGTATGGTAGAGTCAGTTCTGTAAATTTACGTTTAAGTCACGCTGCAGAAACACGCGATACAAATTCTGTACCAGTTTCTGTAAGAGCTTAAAAGGTAGTGGCTGGAAGATAATAGCTGACAAAATATTAATGACTTACTGTAAATATTCCGAATCCCACAGACATAAATTTTTTCGTAAATCTGAATTTAATAGCTTTAAATTTGCGAGCAGTAATTGATACCACAACGTTGAAGAATGTGATTTCTCCTAACGAGGGAACGTGGGCAAAATGCTAATGACGTCCAGAAATCGGAGCGGCGGCCTCTGCCCTAGTTTTCAGTATTTCCCTCAACATGCCTGACGGTATAATGAGGTCTTTACCTGCAGAAAGGGTGCACAGGTGCAGCTGCCTTCCCCTCTAGTGCTCCACGATCGTTCACTTCGATCGATGCTCACAGCGGCTTACCTGAAACAAAAGAGAAACTGCTTTCAGTTTTCACGGCGTATTTGGATGGTTACACAATTCGGAAAAGCTATGATCAGTGCAAACATTAGAGGCAGCAATGCGTTATGCCAGCTGGCTACCAGCAGCGATCGATGTGGAGGCGGTGTCGGGGGAGTTGGGGCGCTTTTCGCCACGCCACTGGCGGCTGCAGCCGCCGTTAGGGCCCCTAGTTGTGGTCAGTTAGTGTAGCACCGAGGGGCAGACTGCTCTGCTGGTCACGCATATGACCACTCTCAGAAGCTGAGCTAACCTCTCCATCCCGTAGTCGTGGGGTCGTCCCTACAACAGGGTGATAAACCAGTCGTGTTTATTCAGGCAAAATATCAGATAAATTCATCCTGCCTAATTTACGTACCGATAATGTACCTCGGGGATGCCCAGTCTTCAGCTGTCCTGCCCACGAATCAAACACCCCGAGTTCTCAGCCGCTCTCTGGTTTTTGTTCCTGTCACTTCTCTCGCATCACAAACAGTGTAGACGATGCTGCATTCTATCTTGATTCGGAGTCTATGTTAGACCGTAACTGGTTGTGAAATGTGGTACAAAGAACGGATGAAGGCAAGGGAATGCCACGTCCAATAACGCCATAATGTTCCTCTTATGATCGGCCCCGTTCAGCACGCAGGTCAGACTCACAAGGGGGGGGGGGGGGGGGGGGGCGCCTACTCTTCATCACCGACATCGACCAAATCTGTGGTGTGTGCAGAGCTTGACCAGAAACGGAAGTGACTGAATTGGGAGTTCCAGATGGCCAAACGTTTATAAAATTAGAAAAAAATGTAACAGCTTTGGCGCGGACCGAGCGAGGTATGAGCAGTTATGGCAGTGTGGACTCCGGGCAGTGGTTGACGTAGTGCAAACAATGCAGGGCGATATGCCACAGACCGTGGTATCGACCCTTTTGCCGAAATTTTTTCTCTACTTTTTTTATTTTCATTCCGTGCGTTACGTCTACTTCCCCCCCCCCCCCTTCCCCTTCCCACTACCAGACTCACATTCGGGAGGACGACGGTTCAATCCCGCGTCCGGCCATCCTGATTTAGGTTTTCCGTGATTTCCCTAAATCGCTCCAGGCAAATGCCGGGATGGTTCCTTTGAAAGGGCACGGCCGACCCTTCCCCGTTCTTCCCTAATCCAATGAGACCGATGACCTCGCTGTCTGGTCTTCCCCAAACAACCCAACCCAACCCACTACCAGAGATGCAGTCCGCTAGTGCTATCCCGTGTTCATTTTTATTATCGGCTGAAGAACTTGATTAAAAAACTTCATAATTGCTCTTATCTGGTCGAGGGAAAAAGAAATCATATCTCGACAAGAGTGTCTCAGAATGCGTCACACTGTACATGACCAGTTGTCCTAGACAATATTCGCCGAAATTATGCTTACACGTGGTTTGCTGCAAATTTTCCTTTTCCTTTCCTTTCGTGAAAATATTAATAAATACAACATAAAAATTCAAAATCTTCATCGTAGGGATTCGACCATCAGGACCCTCCCATTACCGTTTAAGCTGCGCCAGTCGCTGCCCAAAAACTACGATAACGTAACTGGCTCATGCGTCATCCCGACGCACACTATACGTGCTTTTCTTCTTATTTTCTAAATGATTGACCATCGGGAGCTTCTACTTTTGTCACGTTCATTTCTCGACTGGTACTGTGTATACTATTAAATTGGACGAAATGGATGATGGCGAGTTGCCGCGCTCTCCTTGTTAGTACACAAAAGTTTCGAAAGAAATAGCAAAATACGCGGAACGATCTGGTGCCCTCTTTGAGCACATTTTCACATCATGAATAGTGAATGCACAGGGAGCAGCAGTGAGCAGCAGAAGCGCACAGACACGCAGCAGCCAGGCACTGTGATTCGGCGCCTGGTCAGACCTCGCCGCTCGCAACGTGCGGCCTTGCGAGGCAGCGCGCCTCACAGCCGAGCACTGACGCTGCGGCCGCACTGGACCACAGCCCGTGACGTCACGGCACGGATCGGCGAGGCCCACGAGAAAGACAGGCCGCGGCTCGTACGTCACGAAGGTAGGCCCGAACTCTGCTGAAAAAAAAAAATGCGTTTCTAAATCTGTTAACTCGCACCTGGGCGTGTACGTATTAACGAGAATTGCATCTTCTACTGGAATCTGCTATTATAAAATCTTACTGATTCACAGTACTACGACAAAATTTAAGATCAATACTCAATACAAATGGTTGTTTATAGCGTTTAGTCTCTTCTGCTTAACAGTCTTCATTTCATACAAGAAATGGTGCCTTATGCAAGTGACATTCATTTTGGCACGAATATAATTTTATTGTACCCCAGCGCAGCCATAAGAAATTATAAGTAGGCCTACGGACTTGCGACAATTGTAGCACTAATAGCCGTAATAGCGGATTCCACTAGAAGATGCAATTCTCGTTTGTACGTGCACATCTAGTTACGAGTTGACGGGTGTGGAAACGCAGTTCGTCCGCGACGTTGAGCGAGCGAACCAGCGCGGGCCTACGTTCGCAGGCCTCGACGGGCCGGGCCGGGCAGTGCCGCGGCCCAGGCGAGGACCGCCTGCACTGCTCGGCGGCTAGCGTGCCCGTGACGTCACTGCACGCGCACTGCGGCCGGGGCGCAGCGCGAGCAGTGCTGTGCTGCGGCCAGTCTTTTCTTAACACAGAAAATGAGCTCCGAACTAAACGTAGTTTTCACAGGAAGGAGTGCACGGCAAGAGAAAGTAAGTAAAACGAAAACTAACCAGCGCTGAGTACAGAACCAAACAACCTGAAACGAATCTTAAAACTTCAACTTGGACGTAGCGGATTGCAATTAGGAAAACGTTAATTTTACCTCCTATTCGCTGCTCAGTAAAATTCACGCTCGTACTTAAGGATCCAGTGGCACTTTGCTATCCGTGCGTGTCTAATAAACGAGGTTCTCGGTGTGGTCGAGAAACGCCTCGTGAAACTGCTCCGGAGATATTTATCGATAAATGCGTAGCAATGTGTGTGTGAGGCCTAAGGTCGTACGGAACTATAGCAGGTGAAGGCTTTTTTCATCTTGTCCAGAAGTTAGTCCACAATGGAGCGACTTACGGAAAAAGTATCTGCGGCGGTTATTAAACCTCTCGTCACAATCGTGTAGTGGCACATGGCAAAAAATGCTAAAAGCCCGAGAGATGTAGTTATATCTGAAGTAATTGCTCGTTTGATAAAAAGTGATTGCTCAGCAAAGTACAAACGTGTGGACATGCGACGCAAGAAGAAACCATTGTCTGAATGAACTGCCTAAGAGTGGACAAAAAGTGTTGAACATATGACGTCAGCAGAAAACGTACGTCGCCGCACTTGCAGCGGTTGAGTTTGTCGATCCCACCCTCGCCGGTAGAGGGCAGCGCCGCGTTTCGCTCCTCAAGTATTCACGTCGGTGCGCCTCCGGACCTGCGGGCACCACTGTTCCGCCTGAGGCTCTGGTTTCGAATTCTGCTTGTGACTCGACCTACTTTTCTGATTTGGGCAGATAATGAAGTGTTTACTTTGACGTATTATTTATTACATCATTTAGCGCTGTCAAGGTCCCCGCTGCTTTATTGCAAAGTACAGTACAACAAAAAAACTAGCGTATTGCGTCACACGTGAGTGAGCACAAGCTTCCGAATTGCATCATTACCAGGAAATAACATACGTTTACTTCACTAAAACGCAAAAAGAAGGGACAAAAGGAGAGAAACGCAAAATAAAAACACCTTTGATTGGTTTCAACGAGGAAAATAATTCTGTAACTTCTACGTTTACATAGATCACATTTTCAAAAGGTGTTGGAAAGAAGAGTAGCCTAGCGGTGCGATGTGCAGCACAGCCGCTCAATAGCTTGTTTGGCCACCTTTGGAACGAAATACGTCACTGCTTCTCCGTATCACGGATCTTACAGTTTGTCGGTACGTTTGTGGAGGTATGTGGCATTAGGTGTCTACACACAGGTCATGTAATTCGCCTAAATAACAGACCGCCGATTTGCATACTCGGTGACAGCGCCCGATAGCGACACACATGAGTTCCGTAGGTTTTGCACTGGGCGACCTTCACTGCCGAGACATCGACGTTAGTTCACTATAATGTTCATGAAACAACTGTACCACGATTCTGGCTCCGAGACACGGACAATTATACTGCTGAAAAATGACATCGCCGTCGTGGATGGACGAAGAGATGCACGTTATTCGCAGCTGTCAGATAATCATCGTTTACTACCACAGGTCCTAAGCAACCGCAGGAGAAAGTCTCCCATAGCGTAATGCTGCTCCCACCAGTCTGCATCCGCGGCGCGCTGCACGTCTCTAGCCACCGTTCACGTCGATGACGGCTTTTGTGAAGACGACCAGCGACCTAGCGCAGCAAAACTGTGATTCACCAGACGAGCCGACTCGTTTCCATTCATCGACGGTGGACCTGTGACGGTCCCGTGCCCGTTGCAATCGTAGCTGACGATGTTGTTACGTCAACATGTGAAGACGTACGAGTAGTCTGCTGTGGAGCTCCATGTTCAATAATGTACGATGGACGGTGTGCTCCGAAACACTGAGGCATGCACCGTGATTGAGCTCTTTCAGTAGAGACACCACAGATTACCATCTACCCTGCTTTAGAGAACAGACAAGCCTGCAAACCCATCGCTCTGTTAAGAGTCGTGAACGTCCAACCACTTAGCGCCTAGTTCTAGTTTTACTGCCATTCCTCCTCTTTCCATAGATTCTCACGGCAGTAGCCCGTGAACATTCGACCATCTTCGCCGTTTTCGAGATACTAGTTCACAGGCTCTGCATAATAATTATCTGCCCTTTGTCAAAGTCGCTTATCTCAGTTGGTTTCTCCATCTTCGCTCTGATGATCCTCCGTACGTTTCTGTTCGCTTATATACTTTTTCTACCGGGCCACGTGACCCCAACGACACCAGCCGGTATCCAACATCGCGATTGGCAGTGGTGATATTGTTTTGGCTGATCAGCATATAACGGCGATTCAAAATAAATACATAAATAAAACAAAACAACAGATTTCAGTTGTATATTACAGACAAACTGTAAAAGACAGAAACACATTGCGCGTGTGATCGGTCACATTGCGCATGTCACCGGTCAGAGGTAGTTTCGAAGTTTGGTACAACTGCGCTGTTGTTTGTAGCAAGAAGGCGACTACGTCTGTGTGTTCCAATTACCGCAAAGTCAGTCCGTTGTTAAGTGCAACTTGGATTCCGCCGTCGATTCAGCAAGAAGCCGCCTCTGGACAAGCCAAGCATATTTGTGACTGGCATAAAAAATTCTTGCCATTTGGTTGTATATGCGAAGGAAATAGTACTAGTCAGACACGCACATCTGATGAAAATGTGGAGCGTATTTGAGATGCGTTCACAGGGAGCCCTCGCAGGTCCACAAGCTAGGCAGGCCAGGAACTTCAACTTCCTCAAACAATGGTGTGCCGTGTTCTGACAATACGCCTGCAGATGAAGCCTTAAAAGTTGCAGTTACTGCAGCAATTACGTCACGGCGACCATAACATAAGAGACGAATTTTGCATATCGTGTCTCTGGGACGTGGCAGAGAACACTTTTTTCGAATGGTTCGTCTTTTTAGACGAATTGACGTTTCATCTATAGGGTAACGTAGACAGTTATAATATAACAATTTGGGAGTCACAAATTCCTGGCGTCGTCGTCGAACCGTGATTTTTACCGTTTCTGTTCACAAAGTTTATGGACCTATCTTTTTTCGTAGGAAACTGAGACAGGAGTGCCATTCCTGCATATGGGGCAAAATTGGTTGTTTCCTCAGCTTCACGAAGATTACACTGCTCTCATTTTTATGCACGACGGCACCCTACCTTTCAACTTGAGGTGTGACCTTATCTTAACAACACTATTCCACAACATTGGATTGGGTCAGTTGGACAACAAGAACTTTTTCACTGCTTTTGCCCTCCCAAGTCACCAGACAGATTTTCTTTCTGCAGGGACACATAAAAGACACTCTGTGTGTTCCATGTATGACAGCTATCCTTCAAGAGCTGAGAAATCGTATTGTTGAAGGAAGCTATGGAATGAAATGAACCACCGTTTCGATGTTTCTCGATAAATGCACGGTGCTCATGTTGAGTGAAACGTTCAGCAACTGTCCTATCATAATAACGGATCCTGGCCGAAGCAGAAAGGACATTAAAATGTTGGCTGGCAATGGTAAGAAAAACATTTCTGCAGAAGAGAAATTTGTTAAATTCTAAGACAGATTTAAGTATTAGGAAGGCTTTGCTGAAGGTATTTGTCTGGTGTATAGCCCCGTATGGAAGTGAAACATGGACGATAAATAGTTTGCACAAAAAGAGAATAGAAATGTGGCGCTACAGAAAAATGTTGAAGACTAGACGGGTAGGTCACGTAACTAATGAGGAGGTACTGAACAGAATTGTGGAGACTAGAAATTTGTGCACATCCTGACCAAAAGATGGGATCGGTTGACAGACACATTCAGAGACATCGAGGGACCACTAATGTAATGCTGGAAAGGAGTATGGGGGTAAAATCGTAGACCAAGAAATATATACAGTTAGCAGATTCAGAAGGATGAAGGTTGAAGTAGTCGTTTGGAGCTAAAGAGGGTCGCACAGGATAGAATAGCAAGGAGAGCTGTATGAAAACAGTTTTTGGAGTGAAGACCACAACAACAACAATTTAATATTTTGATTCTATGTATCTTGAAACTGAGAGAGTCCAAAATTCTCAATCTTTGTTCGATTTCTACGTTTATTACTGGAAAAAATAGAAATAAAAAACTGAGAATCAGTTTTTTTAAAAATGAGTGATTTTAAGAGTCAGGTTACACTGGCGTTGGAAAAAAACGATATAACCAAAAACCGGTTGTTTCAGCGACAAGCGCCATCCTCAATATCTTTCTCAAAATAAGGCAGATATTTGATATTAGTACACTTATTTGCCCAGAAACGGCCTCTTCGTCTATGCTAGTTTGCTTTTTGTGTCCTCTTTGCTTTGTCCATCACTTTTTATGTTGGTTCAACTTCATCTACTCTGTGGCTGCCAGTGTTAATCTCGAGTTTTTGGCTTAGCTTATTTATTCATCTCCTCATTACTTTCGCCTTTTTTCGCCTAAGTCTCAAATCATAGTGTGCGCTCATTAGACTGTTCACTCCATTCAACAGATTCCACAGTTGTGCCTCACTTTCTCTGAGGATAGCAATGTCATCAGGGAATCTTATCGTTGTATCCTATTACCCTGAATTTTAATGCCACTCCTGAATCATTCTTTTATTTACGTCGTTGCTTTTTCATTGTATATATTGAACAGTAGTGACGAAGGACAACATCTTTTTATAATCCGAACCCTTCGTTCTTTGCATGATATTCTTATCTTCCACTTTTGTTCCTTGTATGTTTTGTACATTACTTGTTTGTTTCTACAGCTTACTACTATAATTCGGAGCATTTCGAAGATCTTGCATCACTTGAGATTGCTGAACGCGTTTTCTAGATTGGCAGCTCCTATGAACGTTATCTCAATTTTTCTGAAGGTCGAAGTCGGAATTTTCTTCATGGTACTTTTGCATTCCCGACCACCAAACTGATTGGCATCTGACAGACACTCAATTTCTGTTCCATTCTTCTGTATCTTATTTGAGTCGTGTTGCGTCTCGTGTTGGTGCCGTTGGTAAACTGGTATTGTATAATAGGAATAGTGGCGTCTCGTTTTCCTCTTGTGTCTACTGGTACCACTACATTTGCTAGCATTGTCTGTCTGTGAGTGGCAGTAGCAGCAGTTATCGATACCTAGTACAGTGGTACTATCTTTGGAAGGACGTCAACTGTTCTCCGGGTCAGAGTGTGTCGGGGAGTTGGGTTGGGACGGAGCAGCAGTGAGGTCTGGAAGCGAGGGGACAGCGGCGCGCAGCCACTGCCGTAGTGGCGAGGGCCACAGCCAGGGCGTCTGAGCTGTAGTGAACCCAGTAGTGAAACCTCCACGCCATTCCTTCACGCGTTGCTGCTCGCACGGTCGCTGAGATGAAGAGCAACGAGTGCAGTGTTTGGAGTTGGTGAAATTAGTTAGCCGTCCTCCACTGTTTATTATTAATCATTGAATTTCTTATGTTTATTGGTGAAGTTCAACCAGCGGTATTTTTCTGCCTAGTGGCCACTAACGTTCCAGTTACCTGTCCTGGAGGTTATCGTAGTTTCACAGCAGTGTAACTCTCTTCACCTTGCCGCTGCTGTCCGGTAAGGCGTGTAGTCCCAGTTACCTGTCCTGGAGGTTATCGTAGTTTCACAGCAGTGTAACTCTCTTCACCTTGCCGCTGCTGTCCGGTAAGGCGTGTAGTCCCAGTTACCTGTCCTGGAGGTTATCGTAGTTTCACAGCAGTGTAACTCTCTTCACCTTGCCGCTGCTGTCCGGTAAGGCGTGTAGTTCCACAGCCTCCTTGATTGTGGTTTGGATATGTTGAACAGCTTTATCGTAGTCGTTCCTTCTGCTTCTGGATGTTCTAAACGCCAGATTCTGAAGACGCAGTACTATCCGCAGGTTCCGCCTTGCCTGGGTTATTCCATCATTGTACTGGTTATCAAACGTTAGGTAGATTTTGCAAGAGTGTTCGTCTGCATTTAAACTGTCAATAGTTTGAGTGGCCATCTGGTTAACTGAATACAACTCTTGGCTGCCTGTCTCACCTGTTATGAATTTGAGTGACTTTCCCAGGCCGAACCTTGGAGCACTGTCTTAGGCCCACTTCTCCCTTTGTTTGATCAGATTGTGATGATTTTTTTTTTTTAATTTTATTTTGAGTTGTTACTAATGGGGGCCTTCAGCTGACAAGTAATTTGAATTTCTGGTCAATAAGGCCTTTAGTCGTGAATGCAATTTGTCTTAACAGTTTTTAATTAGGTGTTGTCTCTTAATGGTGAAATGTTGATGATTGTCCTTTTTTAAAAAAAAAAAAAACATTTTAGTATCTCTTGAAGAAGTTTAACTGTTCTTAAGAATTGCTATCCAGGCCTTCAGCTGTCAAATCGTTTTTAGATTTATTACTATTAGGGCCTTCAGCCGACAGACACTTTGAATTTCTGGTCGCTAAGGCCTTCAGCTGTGAAGGCAATTGGTCTTAAGAATTTTCAATTAGATATTGTATCTTAATAGTGAAATTGTGATGATTATTTTTTAAATACTTTAGTATCCGTTGGAGAACTGTTCTCAAGAATTGCTATCCAGGCCTTCAGCTGACAAATTGTTTTTTGAGTTGTTACTACTGGGGTCTTCAGCCGACAGATAATTTGAATTCCTGGTCTATAAGACCTTCAGCTGTGAATGCAATTGTTCTTTAGCATTTTCAATTAGATATAGTCCCTTTATAGTGAAATTTTGATGATTGTCTTTTATTAAAAGTATTTTAGTATTGGAGAAGTTTAACTGTTCTTAAGAATTATTATCCAGGCCTTCAGCCATCAAATCGTTTTTTTGACTTATTGTTTTTTGACTATTGGGGCCTTCAGTTGACAAATAATTTGAATGTCTAGTCAATAAAGCCTTCAGCCGTGAATGCAATTTGT